>NC_051063.1:142995756-143364194 GCF_004664715.2 Peromyscus leucopus | reverse complement strand
TTAAGTAAAAGATATAAAATATTCTTAAACTATAACCACAGATGTTTCTAAAAGAAATTACAACATAAATAAAAAATGGCATTTCTCATGTATTAAAAGACATAATGTTAACAAGATGACAACGCCTCCCATGGGATCTCCAGATTCAACAAAATATCTATCAAGTTTCGTACTTTCTTTCAAGAATGGACACAGTACACCTATACCTTATGTGGCATTTCAAAAGACCCCAAATTAGTTGAATAAATCTTTTGGCTGGGTGGTGGCACAGCTCAGTGATAACTTTACTTTGTTTATACAGTGATAACTCTACACTGTTTATAGCAGCAATGAAAATCTGTAGTATATGTGACACCCTGGGTTCAAGTGCCATCATTGAGAAATAGTCTTGAATAAGAGAACACACTGGGAGAAGACTTATGTCCTATGTTCAGAACAATAAGAATGCATGATGATCGGAACAATATGGCATTGTCTTAAGGATGGACACACTGATCAGTAGAATGAAGGAAGGAATGTCCATTGTCAGAAGTCTGTTCAATTAAAAATAATAGACTTTTTCAACAAAATGTTTTTTACACTACGTATACACACATTGGTCCCTTGACCTACACCATATGCAAAAATTAATCTAAAATAATTTGAAGATCCAATTAACAGTGTGAAATTCTTAGAACTAGACACACACAGGAGTATTCTTCTTAACCTTAGGTTAGATCAGTGGTTCTCAACCTGTGAATCGTGACCCCTTTGGGGGTTGCATATCAGATGTCCTGCATGTCAAATATTTACATTGTGATACATAATAGTAGCAAAATTACAGTTATGAAATAGCAATGAAGTAGTTTTATGGTTGGGGGTCACCACAACATGAGGAACTGTGTGTATTAAAGAATCCCAGCATTAAAAGATTGAGAACCACTGGATTAGGTAATACTTGTCATTGTTTTATTCATGACCTCTAAAGCACAAGCAACCAAAGGAAAACCATTCATTATACTTCAAAATTACAATGTTTTCATGTCAAAAACACTATCAAAGTTTAAAATAGCAAAAATTAAAAGATAACTAATGCAATGACATAAATTGTTTGCAAATCGGATATACCATGGTTTATGCTAATGAATGAAATACAATATCATCTTAAAAACACAACCACAATGGCCTGCAATTCTTCTTCTGCACCTATGATTTGAAGATTTGATCTTTTCCTGGTATTTCATGGTTCTTCATGTTCCTTTCTTGCTTTTGTTTTGTTTTGTTTTGTTTGGTGAGTGGGGGCAGGGGGGTGGTTGTTGTTTTCACATTCATTAAGTGGTTTGATTCCTCTACTTTATCTTCAAGTCCTGATATTTTATCTTCTACTTGATCCATTCAACTTGTAAGGCTTCACCCCTGAATTTTCTAATTGGGTTATGGAGGTTTTCAAGTTCATCTTTATGTAACTAGAGGTTTCCTGCCTTGCCCACATTCAGGACAAATCTTTGTTACCTGCCAGTCCCACAGCCGCTCAGACCCAATCAAGTAAACACAGAGACTTATATTGCTTACAAACTGTATGGCTGGGGCAGGTTTTTTGCTAACTGTTTTTATATCTTAAATTAACCCATTTCTACAAATCTATACCTGCCACGTGGCTTACTGGCATTTTTACATGCTGCTTGTCATGGTGGCAGCTGATAGTGACTCCCTCTGCCTTCCTGTTCTTTCTTTTCTCCTCTCTGTTAGTCCCGCTTATAATTCCTGCCTAGCCACTGGCTAATCTGTATTTTATTTATTGACCAATCAAAGTAATTTGACATACAGACCATCCCACAGCATCTTTACTTAAGCATGAGTTTTCTTCAACATTCCAATCTCTTTACTGGATTCAGTTTTCAAGTTTCCAATTGCCTTCCTCATTTCAGGCAGTCAGATATTTGTGTTTTCTTGAATATCACTTTGGGCTTTATTGCTATCCTCTTTGAGTTGCTTGAGATTTTGTTTGTGTTTTCTTTATGCTCCTTGAATAAATAAAGTTTATTATGTTCTTTTAATTCGGTGTCCGGGTGTTCATGTTGGTTATTGTCATGAAAGAACATTTCTGTTGGCCTAGTGGGGTAGGGTGGGATCATATTATCTTGCCCTTTCTTCTTGTGTGGGGGTTTTGACATGTAACCTGGGCATATGAACTTCTTTCATGATAGTGGCTTGCTTAATACTATAATCAAAAGGATATAGTCAGTACTGGTTAATTTCAATAAAAGTATGAAAGATATAAATAACCTAAAGTTCATTCTGTTGTTCAACTGTAGTCTCTTAGGGGCAATTTTTGCATTAAGAATCCTGTGTTGGCCTATAAGACTGAGTGGGAGAATATCTTAGTTTGGTTTCTATTGCTTCGAAGAGAGACCATAACCACTGAAACTCTTACAAAGAAAACATTTAATTGAGGAGGCTTGGTTATTCTTCAGAGGTTCAGTCCATCATGGTGGATAGCATGGTGACATGCAGGCAGACATGATGTGGGAGCTGAGATTCGTATATCTTGACTCAGAGGCAACAGGAAGTACACTATTCACCAGGAATTTCTTACGTGCCAGGCATTCTACTTGGCAAAACCAAACACATGAGTTAATTTAAAGCTTACAACCAACACATTACTATCTCAATTCTGATGACAAAAGATGTTGACTCATATAGAAGGGAAGTAATTTCACTCAAGTCCAGGAAACCATTTTCTGATACACCATTAGGTATAAGCCTGGGTGATGCATGTTCTGTATCTTAACCACTACATAGTTACCACTGAATCTGTTTACCACCACTAGTGCCAGTAGAGGCTTAGTGATCCCAAAATCCCATGCTATAGAGCATCCTGTTCCTTTTCTAATCAGAGATGAGTTCCCACCAAAGAACGGAAACGCTTACCCTAAGTCTCACTCATGGTCTACTCTCTTTTTGATGGGCTGTGATGGGACTACTGACTTCTATGGTAGGATGAGACTGGAATATTGTGAACACATTAGTCACCCTGAGATTTTAATTTTATAATCAGCAGCCAGCTCTTTGGTTTCTTAAAGACATTTACACCTTCTCATATCTCTGGGCCACAACAAGCTGTGAAGTAGATATAGTTATCCAATATTAATTCTATTCTGGTGGTCAGAACACTCATTAAAGGTCATCCCAGTTTCTATCAGGTGCTAAAATAGTCACATAGCTTAACTGATAACTCTTTAATTCGGGCTTTTTAACCTCTTCCACATAAAAAAGAAAAATAGAAAATATCATTATCAATAACTTGATTGACTCTTAAAATCGACTTTGAGTAACATCTAATTTTTTAAATTATACTCAACAAACGTGAATTGAAGACTTGTTCTCTGGAAATCATTGTTCCAGCCAGGGCAGAGAATACAAAGCTGCTATTAAAATGAATTTTCCCCCAGAACACTCACTTTGCAATGAGGAAATCACAAATCTCTAAGTAGCAAAATACAAGTTTTAAACAGTCTGTGTCAAAAGAGGCCAAGCATCCTGCAGCAGAAGCAGAATGAGGACTTTATTCTGACCACAGACTCTAGAAGTTTCCATGCTTGGGAGCAGTTGCATGTGGAGGTTTAGAACTCTCACCGGGGAAAGCTCGCAGATATAAATGTGGGTATCATTCTGAAAATGGAAATTGTAAGTACGCAACTAAGGCCCCCAAACTTTGGGAGTAGGTCACAGAAGTCTTGAATGTTATACTTTCTTTCTTTCTTTTCCTTTCTTTTTTTTCTTTTCCTTTTCCTTTTTCAGTTTGATTCTACAACCTGAAGTGAGGGAGGGAAGAAACACCTCCTGGTATAGGTTTCAAGTAGCTAAATAAGGTAGTCACATGAATGGCAGTAGTGAAGATGTGGTTAATACAATAGCAAGATACAGAACCCACTTTTATTCGTGTGATTGAATAGAAAAGAAATCATGAGAAGATTCTAAAGTATCTTTGTCATTTCATTATGCCAAGTTTTACATTTGCTCAGATACTTTTCCAGAGTCACAAAATACTGAGGTTTTGTTAAAACCCTGATGGTATCTGCAGATACATAAATACAACATTTTTATGGGAACTCTGTGAAAGATATTAAACAAACGATACAATCTGGTCCCTTAAAATTGGATATTGGTAGTCTTAAAATATGCTTCCCTATGATGAAAATTCACAATGTAAAAATATTTGATTTTTGAACAGGGAATGCTGGTTTCAAAGAGCATGAACTACAAGGTTGTGGTGAGAAATACCCAAAGAAACAAGGCAAAGGGGGCTCTTCGGGGTAGAGGGAATATGCATATTTTAGATATCAGGCTTTGTTGTTTCTACAATGAATTTAGTAGATTTGAAATATCTTTTTTAAAAATTACCTGCATGGAGCATAAGCAGTCATAACAAAGCCTTTTGATATACAAAGGCAGAGTTAATTAAATGTGACTTTGCGAAGTCTTTTAAAGTGCAGGTGAGATCAAGAACATTGCTGGTGTAGCGCTGGTGAAGAGCCACCTAGAGCACACATCAGCAGGGGAAGCCTTTCCCCCAGAGACTCGTTACTTGATGATTGAAAAAGAATGTCTAGACATCAAACGGGTTTTGGGCAGTTTAAGGTACTAAAGTATTTTCCTGGGGAAAATTTATATTAGACAGATCATAGAGTGATAAAATACTGGAACAGAATGAAAGTTGAGGTATTCTCAGCTCCTAAGATATTATATGTCCCTGTAGCAATGTATATTTGCATTTCCACCACTAGTCTCATGAATGAAATCTGTAGCTAGAGTTTTCATGCCTTGCCCACAGTCAGGACAAATCTTTGTCACCCTCCAGTCCCACAGCCGCTCAGACCCAACCAAGTAAACACAGAGACTTATATTGCATACAAACTGTATGGCTGTGGCAGGCTTCTTGCTAACTGTTCTTATAGCTTAAAATAATCCATTTCCATAAATCTATACCTTGCCACATGGCTGGTGGCTTACCGGCATCTTCACATACTGCTGGTCATGGTGGCAGCTGGCAGTGTCTCTGCCTCAGCCTTCTGCTTCCCAGTATTCTCCTCTCTCCTTGCCCATACCCAGCAGGAAGCAATTTTAAGAATACGATGCCCACATTCCCAAAGAGGTGGTGTGGGGCGGGTGGTTTTTTGGTCTTTTTAATGGGTTTTGGGTCTGGGATAATTTTCAGTATTTAGGGGGGTTGGTTACAAGTTGTTATCAAGGGCTAGGAAAAAGGCTAAGCAAAGGAGATTAGATTTAAGGTTCTTTTTTTTAAAAAAAAAAGGAAGGAAAAGAAAGAAAGAAAAGAAAAAGACAATTACTAGTTTTAAATACTTTATATTGGATTGGATTGTTTTATATTGTATATAAATTTGAAACTGATATTGTTAGAAAATGCTATATGTATATTTCTAATTGTATTTATACCATTCATTTAACAATGTAATGCAAATTTCTGATCCTTGAATGTTATTATTACCAACTATTAGGATATAAAGAAATGAAAGTTAGTAGTTAGATATTACAATAGAACTTGTAGTCATGTTAGATATGTTTTAAAAATTGAGCGGAGACGTTTTAGACAGGTCATCTTCAAACCCTTCAGAGATCTACAGAATATGGCATTTAAAATGTTTTAATAACTTAGAAAATTTTTCTTTTTTGAGACACGTCGGCTCCTGGCAGTACCAATCTACTTCAGAGAAAATATGGGCATTGAAGAAACTGTATACGGAGTCAACTTTCATTGTGGCAAAAGTTAGCCACTGGACAACAAAGTATCCTCGAATCAACAGGACAAAATGGACAGACAGAACAGGAAACAAGGGACTACTGATTCTTGCCAAACAAGTGTGGTTATGGCTTTATCAAAAGGCATCTTCTGAGGCCAGGACAATATGGCCCCATCCCTGAAGTGGCCTTCGCATCCGGAAAAGGTACGGTGCCCTTTTCCTCAAAGGCAGCCTAACATGCAGAGGGCCGATGGCTTCTGTTGTGCAATGGAACAGCAGCTGAAAGCTCATGCCTCTCGAAAGTAGACTGGCATTTAATAGAGGGATTTGGAGAAGAAGGGGATGCTGAGATGAAGCCATATATACACAGCCAAGAAGAATGAACAGCTGAATTAAAAAACTGTCAACAATTTCCAGAATTTAAAATCCTGAATCATGACAGGACACTAGTGGAATTCAGGTGTTTCTGGTACGTGGACTGCTCTCACCCAATGTGAGGTTGAACTGTTGACCTTGTGTACATCCTACTTCACAAATAAGTCTGTCAGATACACTAAGCCTATAGGCTGAAGATGATGCCCCAACACTGCGGATAAACCTCAGGTGACTGCCCAGGCAGCTGACTGTTTCTGTTAACTCACAAATTTTTTGGAAGTTGCTTGCATCCACTTCCTGTTTTTATTTTTGTTAGCTAATATTATTCCCTTCTTGGGTCTCTGAGGGAGTTGAAGATTAGTTAGTTATGGTTGAAAATTAGTTAGTTATAGTTGAAAATTAATTAGGATAGAAAGTGTGTTGCTGGAGGGCTTCTCTCCAGGTTCCCCAAGCCCCGCAGTCCCACAATCCACTTATAAAATAATCACTCAGACGCTTATATCACTTATAAACTGTATGGCCGTGGCAGGCTTCTTGCTAACTGTTCTTTTATCTTATATTAACCCATTTTTATAAATCTATACCTTGCCACGTGGCTGGTGGCTTACCGGCGTCTCTACATGCTCTTCTCCTGGCGCTGGCTGCAGTCTCTCTCCTCCTTCTTCCTGTTTCCCCAATTCTCCTCTCTCTTTGTCCCGCCTATACTTCCCGCCTGGTCACTGGCCATCAGTGTTTTATTTACATAGAGTGATATCCACAGCAAAGTGCATTAGATACATCTTGGATTTACTAAAATAGGATAGATAATGGAATTATTTTCTCTGATCTGTCAAATACCTGTTTAGGTATTTATTACTTGTAAATATTGTATATAGTTATTATACTTTTGTATATAGTTTTTCTTTTGTTAGTTATAACCTTTTTTTTCTTTTTTTTTTCTTTTTATTAAAATAGAAAAGGGGAGATGTGGTGGTATTCTAATTGTACTGAAATGTGATTTTGATTGTATGTTAATAAATAAAGTTGCCCGGAGGTCAGAGCTATTAGAGCCATAGACAGAGTATGGCGGTGGTGGCACACGCCTTTAATCCCATAGATCTCTGTGTGTTCAGGGATACAGTCAGCATTGGAGACATATGCCTCTAAGACCTAGGGGGCTGTACATTCAGACAGTGACGAGGCAGTCACGTGTTTGGGTTTACAACCAATGAGAAGGCAGAATGACTGGAAAATCGACTTACACACAGGAAATAGCTCTCTTTCGGGAAGCTGGGACAGCAGGAGGAAGGGTGAGATTTTAGCTCTGAGCTCTGACCTCTCGGCTTTCTTTTTTACATTGTTTCTGTGTTTCTTATTTAATAAGACTTTTGGATACATCAACAGAAATCTGGTAGTGTGTTTATTGAAAGTATTTTTTTCTGGATAGTGCAACTGTACCATGGAACTATCTTTATTATCTATGCAAAGTGCAGTTCTCTATAGCCAAAGCTCAATGGTAGGGTAAGAAAAATTACCACATGATCACACTCTGTCACATTGCTCTGCATTTTTCTTTATTGCCCACCAAATTTTCTAAACCTGTGGACTGTGAGTTGGAGAACAGAAATGCCAGTAGATATCCAGGTGATAGTTGCCTGGATAACTAGAGAAGAAATTTGTTAGTAAGTTGGGCCTGATGTGGTGTCAAGTCATAGTGTGTGGTATGATGTAATAAGATGTCTGGTCATCCCCTCTCTTGACCCAAGTCCTTCCTTTAAAGAACATTATAATTTTTCTTCTCTGATTTTCAGGAAAAGTATCTTCCACTGATGAAACTACAGTGCTAAGTGGTTAGAGACTCAGACATGGCTTCATGAAATTCCACCATTTTTTTTTCTGACTTCACCAGTAATAGTCTTATTTTGGGAAAAACAAATAACATAGATGTAGATCATGCTGTGAAATGAACCCTAAACTTGACACCCTTAAGAGAGTTCAAGGAAGGTTCTTTAGAGTTTGTTAAAAGAGAAAGAAGAAGTCTTTTGTTACATGTTTACAAGGTCAAGCAGATGAAAGAGAAAAAGAGTAAGCATGGAGGATGGAATGAAGGTTTTCTTGTTGAGTCTTTCTGGATGACGGGCTCTATGCTCCTACAAGGACACTGATTAAGGACAATGGAGCTAAATATTAAAGAGTCAGTTTTGCCTCCTCAATTATAGCTGTCTTATGCCCATTGCCCTTCAGTCTAGACCACTAAGCCAATTCATAGGCATGGATGAAGGGTCTGGTACAGGGAAGACATCCAAGGTCACTTAACGCTGGTTTGGCTTTGAGGCTGACAGACCAACTATAGAATGTCCAATGAGGTCTGTGAGTTTTCACTAAAGAATTGTTAGTAGAGGAAGGCTTCAGATAGTTTTGGAGCATATTTGAATTTTATGTGTACATGTGTGTATGTAGGTGGTTGTGCTTACATGTGTGTGTGGGATCAAGAGGTGTCTTCCTCATTCATGTGCCACCTTTTCATATTATTGTTGCAGACAGAGTCTCTAACTGAAGCTGGAACCCACCAATATGGATGGTCTGGCATCTCTGCTTCCCTAGAGCTATGGTTACAGGTGCATGCCACTATGCTTAGATTTGTTTGTTGATTGGTTAGTTACCTAGTTGGTTGGTTGGTTGGTTTGACTTGGGTGCTGGGGATCCAACTATGATCTTTATGCTTGGAAGGCAAGAATTTTATTGACTGAACCATTACCCTAAGTTCCATATTTGAATTTTTATAGATTTAATTTAGCATCTGAAATTCAAATTTAATTGAGCACATGTATTTTTTAAAGTGTGTGTGTGTGTGTGTGTGTGTGTGTGCATGTGTGTGAGTGCAGCTCTTCTCCCCTTATCTACATAAGATAGGTTTCAAGATCCTTACTAGGTTATACTGAATTCTTTGTGCACTGTGTGACTTTCTATTCATTCTCATTGCTCATCTTAGCTACTTTAACGTATGACTTTTCTTCTTTATTTGAATAAGAATGTTCACTTTCCACTAAAAAGAAACACTTATAGATTCTCTGTGTCATATCTGAAATCCCAGCATTAATACTCTTGTCCATTAGGCCAACAGTTAAGAATATCAAGGGTTGTTTAAACACACACATGCACAGAGAGGAGAGAGAGAGAGAGAGAGAGAGAGAGAGAGAGAGAGAGAGAGGGAGAGGTCAAGCTGAAGATTGAGACAACTTCTAGTTGACAGATGGGAGGGTAGTGTATACAGTGTAGATACCCTGATCCCTTATGTGGGACCAAGTGTGATAGCACAAAATTTTATCCTGGTGAGGAAAGCATTCAATTTAAAACATAAATTTTATTACTTGGAATTTTAAAAATATCTTCAGGTTGTAGTGTATCATAGGATTGCTGAAACCCTAGAAAATGAAGCTAAAAACAACAGGGAGCCATTGTATATAAATAAGCTTAAAATTAAAAAAAAATGCAAAGTGTAAATTGATGTGGATTAAGAGCAATTGTGCTGGATGATTAAATTAGATTTCACTTATTTATACTTCTCAGACTGTTAAATATTTTACAAGGAATATTCACAATACTTCTATAACTGTCATGGGTTTAAGAGGCTCAGTAAGTGAGGTATTCAGCAAATATTTCTTTGAGTGTGTTTTCTGGTCCAAGGTTGAGGCTTATACATTTGCACTCATTAACAGGTAATTGTAATGTGCATATTCAAAAGTGCTACCTATGGTTGCTGTTTATTATTTCTTCTATAGACAGAGTACATTTGTCTGCTAGCCTTTGATGAACTTTTTATTTACTTTCCAGAGTTTCCTTACAGGATTCCTGAGGACAGGCTTTTGGACAAAAATGAAAGTGTTTAGTATAATTGAAGCTCTGAACCAAGGCTCATGTGAATTTCTAATTTTAACAGCTATTATCCTATTATTCTTAAAGTGGCAAGGCCAATTTACAGATTCACCAGGAATCCATGGGCTCGTTTTTTCAACTTCTTATCCAGTTCACCATCTCTAGTTATGAGGACCGGAGTTAATGATTCTTTCTTGTATGTTTATGCTTGCTGGTAAGCTTGAAAATACTTCTGAAACCTAATAACAATGCATATAATGTGTCATGTGAATTCCATGTTTAAATCATCTGTTAAAGTGTTTCTTTGGCCGCCTGAGTTATCTGACTGCTTTGAGTGCTTATAACAAACTCCTGGTATTAATGATCATATATGTTTTCTTAAGCCATGGATTGTGCTTCTTAACTCTATTTCATCATGTTGTGGAAAGTTGTCATTGTTTTCATATTTTATTACACAGGGTTTCCTTTATTGCATCCATTATGTTTAAGTATTTTAATCTTATAAAATATTATTATACTCTAACATAATTTTGACTTCTAAAATTAGCAAAATAAAGATAGCAGCTAGTGGAGAGACAGATGAATTGGTGAGTGTTAGACACATGTATTTGCGTACAACACAGCTGATGTCCTTGTATTAGAATGCATTTAGAATGATCACTCTTACATGCAAATATGCAATTCCTTAAATTTTTATATTCTGCCTAATTTGTTTTATCCTGACTCATAAAATAATTATTGTATCTTCTCCACTTCAATCTCCTCAGAAGTTAATGTAGGCAAAAGATTCTCCACAGCTTGATTATTTCATAAACAGCATCTATAAAATAATTCCAAGCTGGAGGTTTTGGGTAGCAACATGCTTTCCTTCAGTGGAGAACAGTTTCCTCAAGACTATGTATTTACACACAACTGAACATGTGACAAATCAGAGATATAAAGCAAAGCTCTGTGGCGGAGTGCTCAATCAGACAGGGCAATTTAGAGACAGCCCTCCAGATGTGACCTTTGGAGAGATCTCTTCCAGACAGAGGAAACCCCCAAGCAAGGTTCTGAAGGCAAACAGCTGCGCTATTGAGACATCTGAGCGGCAGCACAACTGGAGAAGAGTGTCTGTGCAGGAGATGTTAGAGATGATGATCAGCAGAACCAATGCTGAAGCAAAACTTCAGGCACAGTAGGGGGCTTAGATCTCATTAAAGGCAATGAGGAGTTGTTCAAAACCTTTCTGTCTGTGTGCACCAAACTGTAGTTTCCACTGTGCACATCTCCCTACAGCTCTGAGAAGGGTATAAGGCTGTAGACAGACAAGTACAAGAATGCAAAGTCCAGGGGGGAGGTGACCTATAATTCCAGGGAAACAATACTGATAGAGTCAAGATGCAGTTTGAAGGAAGTTTAGACAACTAATTTGCTAATATGCTGGGTTAGAATTTTTTTTTTTTTTTTAAAAAAAAAAAGGGTGTCCTTCCTGAGCTCAGAAATTCAGGTAGAAATGGCTTTAGAAGAAGAAAAGTTGATTCTGCTTAGATGATCTTAAAATTTATTAGACAGTAGTTCTGTTTTCTTGGCGTGAAACAGACTTCAGCCTAGGATTTAGGACCTTAGAAGCAGAAGCAGGATATCTCAGGAAATAAGATGATATCTCAGGAAATAAGATGCTTAATATGAAATTTTGTGGGCCTTCATTCAATGCTGAGAACCAGTTTTGTGTTTTTGTTTTTTTTGTTTTTTTTTTTTTTTAAAAAAAAAAAAAAAAAGCCTAGTGTGAAACCATGCACTTTTAGTACCAGGGCTGCAAAGATGAAGGAAGGCAGATAGACTCACTGGCCTACCAGTGCAGTTTAATTGACAAGCTTCTAAGGTCTCAGTGAGAGATTGTGTCCCAAAATACAAGGTGGATGGCTACTGAGAAAAGGACACCAGAGTTTGTCCTTTGGCCTGTTGCAGGATATTTGATCATACTGGGAACCCTGAGATTGTGCCATTTACTGGAAAAACCTGTTTCTAGATGTGGTGTGGATCAGCCCTAGCTCACAACTTTAATCCAAGAGGTTTTTGCTTGAATATTGTAATCAGGATGAAATAAAGTCAACCATCGGTCAAGGGGTGAAGCCAACAACCAGATGACAAGAAGTGAACATAGGATTATTAAGAAAAAAAAAACCATAGGGAATAAGAGGTCATCAGGAGAATGGATAGAGAGATGTATAGAAAGTAAAAGGGAGGAATATTTTACTTTGAGAAAGCTTTTGAAACTGTGTAGAAGGGGGAGGTTCTGGGATGTCAGCTGAGGAGGAAGGTCAACTGGGTGCTTTTCTGCCTCTCTGAGCTAGCAGGCTTTCACCCCAGCATCTGGCTCCCAAGTCTTTATTGGTAAAATATAATGAATGATATTTTGTTAAAAAAAAAACTGAGCTCCACACATATTACCACACATAAATATACACATATGTGTACATACAACTCACATTTTTAATTCACTTGATCTAAAACTTTATCAAACTAGTATCAAAATAGCAAAGTCCTAAATAAGCATTAGTAGTACTCAGAATCCAGCACAAGTTTCTGCCTTGGATCTCAACAATTTCTCATAAAATTTGTTCTAAAATAGCAAGATGACAAATAAAGAAGCAGTAAAATGTAGGCCTATGAATAAAATCTTCAGCTGCAAACATTCCTCTGCCTACACAGACCTTGAAATACAAGATCATCTCAGCATTACCTTCCAGGGAAATGCTTTCTCTCTTTACTACTGAGTTTCATTTTTTTCACTTGGCCCTCGTGCAAGGAAATACATACTAAGTGTCAGGACACTTGACATTATTGCTGTTTCACCTTGACAATGCTCCTTAATCTCTCTGACCCTGTTCATCTTCCCAAATTAGAAGGTTACACAAGATCAGTCATTTTTCAAATTGTTAGCTACAGAATTAAACACTCTTATCCCTATACCTCTGGGCTTCATAGAAAGAAAGAGATAGGTCAACACAGAGACTGAGCAGGAGGGAGTTGAGATGTCTCTCATAGACTTGTTTTTTTTCAGAACTTATAATGTGGGTTAATGTCAGAGTCCAGTTGAACATTGGCATACAGCCATGGAGTAATATTTATCACTCCAAATTCAGTGATAGCTAAGGACTGAAATGGTTTCATGAAAGTGTCATCAGGGTTTATACCCAGTGCTGTGTGCATATAGTACACACAAACACGTGATTCTAGGGAGCAAAACCCAGTACTGTGGAGATATTTTATTTGTATGTTAATAAATAAAGTTTGCCTGGAGAGCAGAGGTAATAGCAAGCCATTAACACCAAAGTTAGGAAGAGGTAGTACACACCCTTAATCCGATCACTTGGCAGGCAGGGTCTCTGTGTGTTCACACTAGGGAACAGCCAAGAGTGGTGACACATGCCTTTATTCCCAGTACCAACCATAGAGACCCGGAGGTCTGTACTGACGGGCAGTGACAAGGAAGTGAGGTAGCTGGGCTAAGAGCCAATGAGAGGGCAGACCAGCAAGGCAATAAAAGTCTGGGTAGTCAGAAAGTAGCTCTCTTGGGAAGCTACGGTGGCATGGTAAGTTAAGGTTAGCTGGTGGTTCTCACTATTTCCCTGATCTCTAAGGCTTTCACCCCTATATTTGGCTCTGTGTTTCTTATTTAATGAGACCATTTAGAAATTCATCTACACAGTACTGTTCTTCAGAATAAAACCACTTAATTGTAAAGGTCTGTGAACACTGAGACGAGGTGAGAAAAGGCAAGGTGCCTGGAGTACATTCACATGTTGAGGGTTTCTGATGTTAGGTAGAAGATACTCAAGAGGAAATGATGTATGGTGGGGCATCTCTTGAAGATCCATGCTGTGAACAAGGTGCTAAATACACTCAACAGAACTGTATTTATCCCTGTGAAAGGCAGCCATTGTAGCATTCCAAAATTTTCCTAAAATATTCTTCTTCAGCCCAATGTGAAGATTCCTGCTTCGTGCTTCTTAGCTGTTGTCTGGCAGATGATAGCAGTCTGAGGAAACCTATTCTGTATCCTAGAAATGTCTTTACTAGTCATCCTATGGCAATTCCCTGTTTGACTCAATTATTCTATGTGAAATTTAATTTGACTTCATCTTCATCTGGCTAGTGTTGAAGTCATGCTTTCAAACTAGTATCCCATTGTAGAAACTTCCAAATCAAGTATGATTAACAGGTAAAGAGAGTGAAGAAAATGAGCTTGCTACCAGGAGACGTGGAACTAGAAATCTGAGTAGATAGGAAATCATTGAACAAGACCATGGGGCGGGTAGCAACTTCCTCAAAAGAACAGGAAGACAATAGAAGAACTGAGACTCCACTTAGTTAATTGAAAGTAAAATACCCCAAAGCTTCTGGCATCCAGTACTTAAAACTGGCTTCCCAATAGGCTTGCATAACTTCGGTGGGATGGAGCCAAGTGACTGTCACTGGGTAGGAAGGTTCCTTTCTGCTGAGACTGAGAAGTGAGGATATTGGAAATAAGATTTCTGAACTGACCACCAGAAGCAGGGGAGGGGCCGAAGTTAGAGTGCCATTCACCTAGGCAAGTGGTTTCTTCCCAACTCTAACATTCTTTGTCTTCTTGTCCCATGTAATTGGGGAGGTGGGGGGTGCGAAACAGAGGTCTTGACTCCAGAGTGGCAGGAACCAACTGAGGAGGAATTTTGCAGACCAAGCTTAAAATTGTTGATAGTATTTATTAAAGAAATGCACGCTCCATACTCAAGATACTCTCAGATTTGCTGAGAAAGAGAAATAATCTCCACAATAATGGTCCATGAACTTAATTCCATATGGGGATTTGTGCAGGATAGCAAGGATTATGGTGCTACATGTAAATAAGCATTTAAATGCACAGTATGAACTCTTTCTTACTTATGGGAGACCAGCTTATAGAAATGAAGCAAGACCTCAGTGAGATTCTTTGAAAACAATTGAGAGAATACATAATGACATGGGCAGCAACTGAAATTGTGACGTGATTAAAAACAATAAAACAGTAGTGTCTAAGTTAAGTTTGTCTGAATGAAGACTGTGTACACATATACGCACACTTGTGCATGTGTGTGCATGCATGCTTATGCACACACACACACACATAGGCACATACACTTACACTATGTAGATGAAAAGCATTATTAGATATCAATTAATAAAAGAATATTCATTTCAACTATGCTTGTCTCTAGGTGGTAAAAATTTTATCATGGATATTTTCATTGTAACTATAAAATACAACTTAGCGTTTATATTTTTACAGATTCATTCACCTAATTATCCTTAGAAATGGCCTAAAAATGTAAGTCAGTTTTGTAACTGATTTCTTGGCTGGTTGTTTTATGGATAATTTGAAGTTTACTTATTTAAATATTTCTTCATCCATATCACTTCTTTCCATAGATAAAGGGATAGAAAAAAAACACTCATGTAAACAGGATAGTCCCCCAAACAAACAGTAGAATTTATCAAGTGCTCTTTGAGGAAAAGAATATACACAGTAAATGGGCACAGAACATTGCTGTGAACTTCTGATCGCAATTAAAGAAATAGTCTCATCCAATGACTGATGGAAGTGGATGCAGAGACCCATGGCCAGTCCCCAGGTGGAGCTCCAGGAGTCCAATCAGTAAGAAAGAGGAGGGATTGTATGAGTGAGAGATTTTGAGACCATGATTGGAAAAAGCACAGGGACAAATAGCCAGACTAGTGGAAACACATGAACTGTGAACCAATAGCTGAGGAGCCCCCAACTGGATCAGGCTCTCTGGATAAGTGAGACAGGTGATTAGCTTGAACTGTTTGGGAGGCACCCAGGCAGTGGGACCAGGACCTGTCCTTAGTGCATGAGCTGGCTTTTTTGAGCCTGGAGCCTATGCTGGGACACTTTGCTCAGCCTGGGTGAAGGGAGGAGGGGACTGGACCTGCCTTGACTGAATCTACCAGGCTGAGCTGAATCCCCAGGGGAGTCCTTTCCCTGGAGGAGATGGGAATGGGGAGTGGATTGGGGGGAGGGGGGGGGGGGGGAAGTGGGAGGAGGGAGGACAGGGGAATCTGTGGCTGATATGTAAAATTAAAATAAATTATAAAATTAAAAAAAATTGTACTTTTGAACTCTACTGTACAAGAAGTACACAGGGCACTGTTCTCTGTTCTGACTTTACTGTGAACTGGGGATGGAGGGGCACTGTAAGAGACTATAAATCGATGTGTTGAATAGATGTGGGTACAGGAATGGAAGAGGATGTTCTTTCCCAGTTAGTCATTTTGAGGTCATCTATCTGAACTAAGCATGGGCCAGTTCAGAACAGGGGGGTCCAGGCAGTCTACTAAAGGCATCATTCTCTTTGATGATCTTACACAATAATAATTCAACCATTGCTTCTGAGAGACGGGGGAGAGAGAGAATGAGAATGAATGAATGAATGAATGAATGAATGAATGAGAACTGTGTTCTGGTCACACAGCTTTTACTAGCCCAGCCACATCACTTGCATCCGTGACCGTGGGCATCTCATCTGATTCACTAGTTCTTTGTCCTCGTTGATGAAACGCCAACATCTTTAGGACAGAGCCGAAGTTGCTGCACAGTAGCTCTCTCCTTAACCATCACCGCCGTTGTCATCATCTGCATCTTAAGCATCACCATCGCCAAGATGAGCTACAGAGAAGCACCATGATCAATGAGTAATGACTGAAATTGGCTGAGATTGAAGTGAATCCGTTTCTTTCTTACACCAAAGGCCTCACTGTTCCTGCCACAGTGACCTAAACATGCACACATGTTTCTGTCTTCCAGGTGTGCCTGAGCTAAAATTTCCCAGATAGTTTGACCATGCTGTCTACGAACAACCCCGGGTCAAGATTTTTCGAAAGTCGTGTTTGGCAACTTCTCTCATTGTTTTTCTTCTCCTTTTTGACAAAATTATCCAATGACCATCCTAGCACCTTTCAATTCCAGCAGGTTCTCTGTGTGTGTGTGTGTGTGTCTCTCTCTGTCTATTTCTGTCTCTGTCTCTCTGTTTCTGTCTCTGTCTCTCTCTGTCTCTCTCTCTCTCTCTCTCTCTCTCTCTCTCTGAAGATGCAAAGAGCCACACAAAATCATTGTTACTGGAATTAACAGATCAGAAGGAAAATACAGATTTTTGATTTTCTCCCAAGAGATTAAAACTTCTGTTCTCAAAGTATAGTCCTACTTGATAAAATTCAAATAATTATATGTCTGAAAGTTTCCTATGGGGAAATGATTCATGTTCATTTGTGTGAATGTATTCACCACATACCATGGGCCATAATCACTACATGAGCATACCGCTTTGTACAGATATGTCCTGGAATAGTCATTGCTGTGGCCAGCTTGTATTTTCTCTTGTATTCTGTGTTGATAAGTCAAGGAATGGACTGTTAACATAAACATGGCTATCAATGTTTAGATAGAGAAGACAGAGCAATTGACCCCATTTTTGTGACACAGAAACTGAGGCTTGGTGGCTAGCTGACTTTCTGTATTCTCAATAACCACTGCAATTGTACAGCCCTACCAGCCCTCAGCATGTTGATGTGTCACCCAAGTCAGTCTTTGCCCATGGAGCTTGGGTCTTGGCCAGTGGGGCAAATGGAGGACTATCAGATTACACAGGCTGAGAACCTCAATGTGTATGTGTGCCTATATGTGTGTGTGTATTCATATATATGTATATGTATATATATATATATATATATATATATATATGTATATATATATATATATATATATATATATATATATATATTAGAATACTCTTTGTAGCTTCGTTTTTCTACAAAGTAAAATTTTTCTAAAATTTACTTTCTGATATAGAGTATTCAGCCTTAATCCTGATTTTCATAATTGCTTATTTTTAATAATGATCAACATTCTTCTCTTTTAATCCATTTAAATCCATTTTTCAAATAATGTAACTAAGAAAGAAGAATTAAATTTAAGCTAAAAATATCATGTGAATAAACAATTAACATAGCGCAATACACCACTCACTACCCAAAATTGTCCACACAATTACCTAGACATATTTTTATAGAAAAAAAATAGACTGTGAAAGGGAATTTGAGTTAAAAATCACTGGGTATTCAGCCAAGTTTAAAAGATAAACCCCTTTGTTGTTGTTTTTCCTGAGTGATCCCACACGGGAGGCCTGCAGATGCCATATTTCAAATCATAGGAAATTACAGCTTAGCAAGCGCTCTCTCCCTGTGGGCTCAAATAAAATTTCCTGAAGGCTCGGGATGATCTCCAGGCAGGGAAGGAATTGTATCTGCTCTAGAGAGGAAATCTCTGTGTCACAAGGGCGTGGACGCCACGCCTTGCCTGTTCATCCTGAGTCCGTGCGAGGTTTCCTAAATGAGGGGACCACCAAGCCTGCTAGCAGGGCTGCCGTGGAGCCTTGACCCCCAGTCTGCTTCAGAACCAGACAGAGCGCCCAAACTGAGTCCCAGCCTGTTTCTCACCCTCACTCCACTACGACCTCCGATCTATGAAAATAAAGTATTTTATTTTCATAAAGACTTTCAGTTTGAATCATCTTAATGCATATCTGCCAGGCCGATTATTTCTAACTATCCTTATCCTTATATTTTTTTCTTTTTACAGACCAGATATCTAAACAGTAATTTTTCTTTCTTTTCTTTTTGTTTTTTTTTTAAGTTCTTCCTATCTGTTCTGAAATTCCTTTGTATGATGATTCAGACAAAATGTCACCCTATTCAAACTCAAGGACCATGGTGATATTTTCTATTTGACATGAGATAACATCAGTTTTATTTCTGTCAAATGTAATTTAGATACCACCAGCATTCAGTATCTATGTCACCAATTAAATCATAGAATATTTTAAATGTGACAAAAAAAATTCCACAAGGACAGATAGACACAACACAGAAAGAATCTTTGAGAGGAAAGAAATATAATTGACACCCCCTTCTGCCTTGAGCATCGATTTCTATTTATTATTACAGTTCTTTGAGGCACTAAGATTGGATGCAGATATGCTATCCTGGAAGGGTATGATTGAAGAGGATGCTGCTCGCATCACTTCCTCTATCAAAATTTGTTTACCAAAATTAAACTTGATGTTCATTTAAAAGGACTTTGAAGTGTGTGGGGTTGGGGTGGGGGTAAGGGGAGGTGGGGGCAATTTGCACTGGGGTTTTTGTATTTGTTTTTTGTTGTTCTTCTTTTATTTTTTTTCTTCAATTCTTAATTCTTTACTTTTGAGATTTCCCTGACTTCAGTTCGCTGATGCCTCCTTGACAACCCAGAATCCCAGCAAAGTGGTGAAGTTGAGTTTGCCTACACTTCCCTGTGGGCAGAGTAGAGCTGTGTACAGGGCCACTTTTATCAGCCAAAGCTAGACTGACTTTGAAAATTCCTCCTGAGGAAGAGCCATCAGCAGATCCTTCTCACATTCATCTAATTTCCAAGCCTTGATGTGACGTATGAAAGAAGAAGAAAGTGACAACAAAAATCAATGTGTCTAAATAGTCTTGCTTCGAAACATACCTGCCAGTGGCTTAACTCAGAAATTGGGTGGGATATTAGATCTGATATCTTTTTTGTTGCGTTTTCTTCTTTTCTTTTCTTTTTCTTTTTGCTTCAGAATTACTTTTAGTACCTACAGAGAAAAAAGACTGAGCGTCTCCTCTTAGCTTGCACAGGATGAGAATGCTTTATTAAAAAGAATTTAAAATTATAACCGTGTAAAAGGGTCTGTCGCTGCCCATCATTGTATTGAGCCTTTATTGCCTTTTTATCAATGTGCTTCTGATTAAAATAAGTCCTGCTGCATTTCAGGGAAATTGGAGGCTTTGAAAAATGGCAGAGAAAGATTATTCTTTAAGAATTTAGCTTATGTATTTTAAGTTAAGAAAGTATAATATGCTATAAATTATGCTTCTGTAATGCTAATAGTTTTTACCATTGGAATTTGTAGAGGAAAGATTAATATTTGAGTGAATTTTCAACACATGCTTGCTCTGCTAGATTTCCTATAGAAATATGCCATAAAAGCATACATATCTATAAACTATCTGCCAATTATTTTTCTATTTTACATAACCTTTTGCCAGCTACTAAGCCTTTAACCAGGAAGATAATATATAAATAAAAGTTTTTTTTTAAAAAAAAAAAAAACAGATGTGGAAATGTGCTGTTTTACAAACTGAAGAAAGAATTCAAGTTGACTCCACGGATTATAGAGTTGAAAAACCACTGGTTTACTTTTCTTAATAAAAGGCACCCTTTTAGTAAAATATCACATCAAGAAAAATTAGCAATTTTAAACACATTGTGATCTTTCATACTTTTTTTTTCAAAAACATACAACGTGCCAAAAATTTTTACAAAGGTAATTGTCTGTGTTTAAACAAAGCAGTAAAAGCCATTCAGCCTCCCAGTCACACATAAATGAATTTTCTTTTCAAAGGATATTTACCCTTTAAGGGGACATTTTTAACCTTGTGACACCATAAAATTCCGTGCATGCAAAGTTATTTGTTTTTGCTTTGCTGGCCTTCATTTTTTTAAACCAAATTTTTTCCATGAACTTTTCATGTTATTCAACTCCAGATAGTTTTAATAGTTTAATACCTGATTCATGAGGGACAATCTGTTTGAAAATAATATTAATGTTGGTGTTCAGTAACAAGTTACAGAAAGCCAAACAGACACGCTCACTTTTGTGCCTTTTTCAAATTCTTTTGAAATTACACTGAACTCCCCAGTATGTTCAGTTCTACCTAGTTTTAACATTAGCTGAGCATGAGATGAACTTTGGAAACAGAGGAGAGGATTTGTCTGCAATGTAGCTGGTACCTGGGGGGGGGGGGGTTGGGAAACAGGAGCATGTTCTTGCCACCCTAGGATTTTAATCCCTGTTATTAGAGGAGCTGGCATGTGAGAAGCAGAACCTGTGACCAGGAAGCAGCAGACAGGGCCCGTGCTTTTAACAGTCTCCAAGCTGCTGATTTTAAAAGACCAAAGACCAAAGCTGTTTCTGAAGTAGCGATAGCTACAGTTTTGCTGCCTCACAATATCATCAGTGCAATGAAGAGGCATTATCTACCAACCCACCCTGCAATACTCCTTTTGCATCAGACCAGTAAGATTTAAAATACATATATATGTGCGTGCGCATGTGCGCATGCGTGTGTGTGTGCGCGTGCATGCGTGCGTGAGTGCATGCGTGTGCGTGTGCACGTGTGTGCATGCGTGTGTGTGTGTGCGTGCATGCGTGTGTGTGTGTGCGTGCATGCGTGTGTGTGTGCGTGCATGCGTGCGTGCGTGTGTGTGTGTGTGTGTGTCGGGGGTTGCCTATTTGACACTGAGATAGTTTTCTTATAAAACTAGTAACATCAACAGTTTTCCTGTAAAATTAAATGTGTCGTCGAAGAAAAGAACAAGCCAATGGACTTCTCTATTATTAAAAGTATTTAGTGAACTTATTTTCTTTATTCTGAAATATATTTACATTTTCAAAAAATAAAGTGCAAGAGGACAACGAATGCAAATATGTAATATAGCACTAAATCGTTTATTCTGTGCTGCCTTGGATACAGCAAGGTTGCCAGCAGAGGAACTTTAGAAATCTCAAAAGGAAGGGGTGTGTCTTAGGGGTGAAGCAAACGAAGACCCTAAAACAAATATGTACCACAGACCTCAGGAACTTAAAAGAGTATATCTCAACTGTCAACAATAAAATGGCAATGATTTTTGCGTGTGTGTGAAATAGTCTTGACGAGAATTTTATTCATTGTTTAGTTTGTAGAACTGACAATGTAACTTACTCTAAATAGTGTTCCAAGTGGCACTTATAAAAAGTATTGAGACGGGAAATTGTTTGTGACATACTGAAGGTCAAGCGTGTGAAGAACCGAGGCAACAGACCCATCAAACAGCAGTAAATGGAGGGCTTTGTCTTTAAGTTATGAAGAGCGTGGATGTAGTTGATCCTGCCAGGCAGTGTCCTGCAGATTTCTGGGCATAAGACAGATGGCAGTGCAACCAAGCTAGAATCCAGACCTTCCTTCTTTCCCTCTGGGTCTAACTCCTATTATCCACTTGTAAATTAACCTGTCAATTTATCAATCAACACCATCTTGATTCTCCCCAGTTCCACAGCCCAGCCTTGCGGTGAATTTGCCTCGTAAATAACTGGGAGCCCCGTGTTTGTTAGTATTGTGAATGAGTTTATTATCACTTTGATGGCTGCTATGAATCACAAATGCTGCTGAGAGGCTGATAAGAAAAAAGTACATGCACACATTAACAGGGTTGAAACTATTTTAGAGATAAAAGATGGAGTAACTGTGATAGCAAATCATTTAAATTGAAAAAAAATGACTAAAAATTGTATTTGTGTGCATGTGTGTATGCATTCATGCGTGTGTGTGTGTGTGTGTGTGTGTGTGTGTGTGTGTTAACAATCCTCTGCTTAGAGTAAAACAGAGAGTGAGAACTGCACTGAATTTATGTTTATGAGAGTATCTGTGAGATGATACGAGTTGACAACAGTGGCTCCTGGTCCAGCAAGACAATGGTATATTAGATGAATTAGTTGCAAAACATTTGAACACAACAGGCTTTATTCTAAGACTATATGGACACATTTACATTTTAGGAGTGACAATTAGAACTTCATAATGATGAAAAGGAAGAAATTCTGAAGTATATGTGTGTAGATATGCAGAAATGCTACTGTCAATAGAAAGCACAGATCTACTTTCAGTACCCATTAAGTAAATGAGATAGTTTTTTAATTTAACATATTAATAAATAATTGACATTAGAGTGGTAATTATTTAGGTTTTTTTCTTGTTGTCCCTTTAAGCTACTTATTTGATATGTATGATGATATTTAAGTGAGTTTAATTTAGAATTCTTTGACAAATGCTCACATATTAAAATACATAAAATCAGTTGAGTATCTACAAGTCCATATAAGATTTTTCTCAATGTGATTATTCTTTTTACATTTGAAAATACAGTATTACTATAAAGCCATGTTTTATAGAATATACAGAGGTACATCCTGGGCTTTTGTACCTGTGTTATTAACTCGCAGTTACTTTGAAAGATTACATTAAATTATGAGGTATTTAAGACTGTTATAAAACTAGTTATGTGAATGACTTTCCTTCAAAGCAAGTTACACAGTTTACAGAGTAGGTATAAGCTGGAAAATAACCTTCTAAATTTCTAAAGACACTCATTCTCTTTGCAATTATGTCTTACATTCTTAAGTATTCATTTTATTTTTATCACAACTCCAAAATGTCTTTTAATATTTTGAACCTGTTATGTGGCTTTTGTTAAAATTTATGCTTGCAGGAATCCTAAATTCAGTCAGGTGGGTTTGTAAAGACAATGGCTCTATACAAGATACTTTTATTTTTGTTATACAGAGTGGCTATCATTTGTAGGTGACTTGGGGATTTCCTGAAATATTATTTAGGTACAGCATGATGCAACTGTGAGGTATGGAGTGTAGTTAAAATTCTTGGGCTTGCAAGTCAGAACAAACCGTCAGTCATCTCTTGGGAAATACTTCAGCACAATTAAGATACTGCATAAGAAAAGAATATTCCACAAATGTTATTATACCCAATATGTCATCAGTAGAAATGTGATAAAAATGAAACTATTTGTTAGAATGCAATTTAGAGAACTCTATAGGTTGTCTATTTTATTCAGTTTATAATTAAGATAGTGTTTAAATCTGAAATGAATTCTATATATGCATGCTCAATAGACTATAGCCCAACAATAAGAAAGGAATCACATCTCATTTTATCGTAAATTGTGTAATAAGCGATAAGGTAAAAACTAGGTCTAAAATCCTTCCAGCAAAAAATGAAACAGAGCGACCTCAATTGCCCTAATTCCTTCTGCTTTTTTCCTCTTTTTTTTCAAGTCTCTTCATTTTCCCTCTGTTCACATTATTAGCTTACACATGAGTGCGTTATTAGAAAATAACAAAGCCAAACAGGGGACCTTGGGAGGAGGGAGACAGGTCCCTTCTACAGCTGAAAGGTATTCCCATTCCGTTTGTTAGGAGTGGCAAAAATAGTTTTATAGTCAGGGAGGGACAATGACCTTTCTCTTTCAACAAGCTTGGTGGTTGGTCTTTTGATGGAAAAACTAGGGGATACAACATCTGGTAGCTTGTGTTACTGAGCTTAGCTGAGGTCTTAACGATGTAAGCAGATTATTCTTGAAGGAGAACAAAAAAAATTCCGGAAGACTCAATGGACTATTTAAAGTGAATTCTACCACTATTTAAAGTGAATTCTACCACTTCAGAACTCTTTTCTGATTCATTTTCCCTTTAGAGCTCAGCTTTGGGAGAGATTTTTTTTCCCTTAAAAATCTACCTCTTTCCATCCCCGTTGACTTTTTTGGTGGTCCACAGCTGTTTTGTCATTCACCCTGGCCTCCTTTTCTTTCACCCCCCCCATCACAGCAGAAATGATTACTCTGCTGATTAAATTTTCTTCTTCAAAACTTTCAGAAGCTGTTCTCTACCCTCGGGAGTCACTTGCTCGAGCAGAGGGGTCGAGCAACACCAAATAGCACAGCCAAGTCCCAGCAATTTTGCAGAATTGAAAAATATGAACAGGAGCAATGGGTGAGGGAAAAAAAAGGAAGCACCTGGTCCAGAATTCTAGGCAAGAAGATAAACAGAAGACAGGACTAAGCAGCCCTGTGAGAGTCTGTTTTCACAAGCGTGCTGTTACGATCACACTGGATATTCGTGTTGCTTAGTCTAGTAAAAAAAATGGTTTGAGGCTGGCTATATTTTTTTCATGGTAAAGAAAAAAAATACAAATGAGACAAACATGTAAGGATTAGAAAAATCCTTAGTGTTCATTTGAAAGGAAGAAAGAGATGTTCAAATTGGAACAAGTCAGTAGGTAAACATGCTAAACATATTGGGTATTCCAGTTTACTTGACTTAACTTGGGCAAGGATTTGTTGTTATAGTTATTGTTTTATCTCAAGTTCTAACCAGAGAAAAGTTCAGAAGTTTCAGGGTCAGCCCACCTAGACAGCAGAGGGTCTGTCATCCTGGACAGAGGGGAGCCTAAGTACACACCCCTGCTCTGCTATAGCACCTTGCATTCTAGCTATGAAGCAAGGGAAGTGACAGATGCACACAGCAGCTTCAGTCTCTTCAGTGGTGACAATCCTGCTGGTTGCCAGAATTCTGTCTTAGGTCAATCACCCTGTCCTTGGGTCAAAGTGTTCCCCAAACAGAAAAAGGCGATATTCCTAAAACAGAAAGGAATAGAACAGGAAATGAAGGAGGGGGAAAGGGAGGAAGAGAGCCTCAAGAAATACACTGGAAAATAACACTTGACAACTCCCAATGTTAAAATCATTACATAGTAAAAAACTACAGTTAACATGATTTGTTCAGTATTTGGGGAAATCATTTGTTGTTTCATACCTTCAGTAATGCTAAATGTAATTCTCCATGTTACTATGAGTTTCTAAACACCTTCTAGACTTTCCAGAATCATGGGGAACAGCAGGAATCTTTGTCACACAGAACATGACTCCAGCTCTGACTATTTTTAAAGAATGTGACCTACTAAAGAGACTACACCCTTATGTCACATATATTATGGCACTTTCGGGCTTCATTTTCTACATCTTAATATTATGTTCCATAAGCCACTTATAATTAAAAGTCTTCATGAGTAAGAATAGCAAAAGTCACTTTTCTATCCTTTACAGGGCTTTCTTCTCTTTTATCAAGATTGATGTTTGAAGGAATGTTTCTCACATTGAGCTAAATTAGACTGATCTTTTCAATTTTATCAATATTTGCCAGACATTATATTCACACAGACACTATTGGAAGTTAAGAGACATGTTTGGGTATTTTTATCCTCTCAATTTACCTTAAGATTGGAAAGATTTTTTTTAAAAAAAAAAAAAAAAGATAAAAGATCATTCACTGCTGTGTGTCATGTTTTCCTTCCTCAGCACTTGAATGCCTCCAATTGCCCATGCAAATACACTTTGGGCATTAGACACTTGTCTGCCCATCAGCTTTCTCAGTTCCACATTTGAGGTATCACTTGTGAAATTCTACTGAAGGAAAGTGTCCACTTGTGGTCATGTGGGCAACCGTATAACCAGGGTATTGGCAGAGAAGCAATGGCAAAAGAGACACCATTCAAACAGAGGGACTCGTGAGCTATCACCCAGTTTCTCCTTCACCAACCATTATTTCCATCAAATGTTCATCACACTTAGATTGATTTCACCATTTTTCTCATTATTTAAACTTGAAACCCCACCCTATCATAATGGTAGATGCATTTCTGAGTCAACAATGAGATTCTTCTTCGGTTAAGGAAACCAACTGGGAAGACTCTGTCGCTGGTATGTGACATGGTGAGCTGTGCTGCAGACGTTTACGTTCCCCTACAGCTCTTTATTCCTTTCCCTGAATCACTCACTTGTCTTAGCCACTTCCTGTACATGTCTATTTCTTCATGCAGGACCAGGAGGAGGGACAAAGTCCATCCTGCCTAGACAATACCTTAACTTCTTCCATGAATCCTTCTCCCGGGCTACACAAAAAACCATTCATGTCTTCTTCCATACCCAGTTCCCTACTATGGTCCATCTTAAGTTGATTGTTGCCATTTCCATTATTAGCTCTCCAGCCTACCAAAGCCACCTACAAACTGCCAACTAAGACCAGGCATATGTGGGCTTTCTCTCCACATTCATTTCTTAGCTGTTCGCCATCCATCATCTTTCTGATGATAAGAACAGTAGGAGACAAAAACTAGGCCAACAAAAGACCTGAAAACTTGCAACCTACCTCCTCACTTAATTGAGGGGAAACCAAGAACCAGGAATGACCCATCTTCAGCTAGAAAATAAACCAGAGCCCAGAACTTGAGTCTGGCTCTCTGTGCATTATCCTGGTTCCTTTTTTCCCCTCTATATTTCAGTTGACCACATACAGTTTTTCTTGAGAAAATAGAATTGTCTTACCTATAAAATGAATCTTTCTTCACTAAATTATAAGACCCAAAACCCAAGCAGAGTGCCTCACACCCATACACCTTTATGTCTGTCCCTCTAAATTTAGCACAGTGCCTTGCAACAGTAACTATATGTTTTGAACAGAGATGGACCAAAAGGCAACTCTTTATGATTCATTCCCCTCAAGCAGATGTCCAAGTGCTCAAAGTAGGACTACTATGTTCCTATTCTTGCAGTTTCTAATTTTCCCAGTGCATGAAAATCAGCTATACAAAGATCTCTACACCACTACCATTGATATTAATTGCTTTCAGTGGCTGTCTTAAACCTTCACAATATTTCAAGGTATTCACCATTATCATTAGCCACAATATAAAATTAGTACAATATCTGAGAGAGTTAAAGGTATTCATATTCAACCACAGATAACCAGTATCATATTCAGAAGATGATCTGCTATAGGCCATATCTGTGATGCTTAGGTTTGAACCAGCAGGATGAACCTCTTCAGAAGCTATGGCAGCTGCTTTATTTGCACATATGTTGCTTTATGTTAAACACACACGTTGTGATCACCTAGGATACATGTATACTTTAACATATGTCATACCAATATTCTTGCATCAAAAGTTCTGATTGCCTTTGAGCCCTTCTTTGAATTGACTTCATCAATTTAACTGTTTTGATCACTTGGCTTCAATCTGGCTTCTCCCACACTTGCACTTGGGGATTGGTTTTGCCTTCAGAAATATATCTTCAGCAAGCTATTAGGGTGATTTTTATTTACCTCTGCATCTTTTCTTTTTTTTTTTCCTTTTTTTATGAAAAGATTTTCTATTCATTTTACATACCAACCACAGACTTCCCTGTCCTCCTCCTCCCACTCCCAACCTTCCCCCCAACATACCCCCCATTCCCACCTCCTCCAAGGCAAGGTCTCCCATGGGGAGTCAGCAGCGCCTGATACATTCAGTTGAGGCAGGTTCAAGCCTCTCCTCCCTGCATCAAGGCTGCACAAAGTGTCTCAACATAGGCACTAGGTTCCAAAAAGCTGGCTCATGCACCAATGATGGGTCCTGATCCTACTGCCTGGTGGCCCCCTAAATAGTTCAAGCTAAACAACTGACTCGCTTACCCAGAGGGTCTTACCTCTGCATCTTATTGAAGATTATTCATTTTGTTTCTTTCATTCATTGAACCATTATAAATTATTTTGTGTTTTTGTGTGACAAACTCTTGTCCTAGAAGTAAAAATAAATAAATAAATAAATAAATAAATAAATAAATAAATAAATAAATAAAACTATAGTGAAGTAGACATCAAAACCAATTGCTGCAGTTAACCATTGGATGATATATGAGAGATATTGTTGTAGGAGTCAAGAGGATACACACAAGGGAGGTTATGTTCACTTCAACCATCTATAGGCTGCTTGTGGAATAGATCACTTGATCTGGGGAAGAAAAAAATGAACAAATCTTGCCCATCTTGATAATGATACAAGCTATCTGCCTCAGAAGTGGCTTCAGACAAGTGGATCTCCACTATCACACCACTATACCTGACCATTATTGTGGAATAATAGTCCCTTGAAAAGAATGTCTGGACCATAAGTATAGGAAGCAATGAACTCACAGACACAGAATGAAGATGCCTACAATTGAAGTAGTATGTTCAGCTTTTACTTACCTTCAATATATCTTCTTACGCTTCAGTCATATCAAAAGATTTAATAGCATTTAAATAGATAATTCAATGCATAATTCAGTCTCTCATATAAATCAAGAAACAGTAGTTTTAAATCATAGGTTTAAATATTAAAATAGCTTAAAACAAGTAGGTCAAACACAGGTAAGGAAACTGAGAACCAAGGAAATACTGGGGGCAGGGGAGGTTACTGCACTGAATTTTAGCTTGCATAGCTATAATAATCAGAGTATCATGGAGGAAGGTGAAATTCAATGCATTTACACTATCACATGAGGCTCATATTTTACCTTGAATTTCTATAGTATAGTATATTTTTCTAGTACTCATCTATTCCCAATGTCATGATAATTGTCATCAGCTGCAACAACCAAAATTATTCTGAAAGCTTGATAAGAATGTCTTCACAAGGTTTCATTTTACAAGTGAAATGTTGGAGGGGATAACAACATAAATCAATGGTTAAAGTGGATGCTACACAAGCATGGGGATCTAGGTTAAGATCACCAGCACCAACATGCTATGTATGTACAGCAGTGCGTATGGGTGATCTCAACACTGGAAACAGGCAGATCCCAGGGATCTCAGACAGGCCAAAATAGCTGAATCTGCAAATAAGAAAACCTATCTCAAAAAAAAAAATCAAGTGCAATATGATAGAGGAAGACAGTCAACACACACACACACACACACACACACACACACACACACACACACACACGGGAGAGAGAAAGAACGTAATTCTATCATCATTGAATCCTTATAATGACAGAAACTGTGCTATACTTTGAGAATCCAAAGCAAAGCTGACTGACCCATTCCATTCTCTCATAGAGGTTTCAGTCTCATGATGAGTTTTGCAAAGTAGAAATGTCAGTGTCCATAGGTAAAGCTACAAGTCAGAAGTATTTAAATGATGAAAAACAATGATTTCCACACCAAAAAAACAAAACACAAAGTGAATTCAGTTAGTCCCTAAATGCAAAGCTGAAAGGTCAGAGTGGTTCTTTACTTAGCAAAGGGGGTTCTAAGACTAGTAGTTTCTACACAACACAAAGTGTTACAAATCTAAATCTATTAGGCCAAGAAATTTTAGATCATTAGCTGCAAAAGCTAAGGTGGTCCTTCTCTCAAGAGGACAATTTGGCTTTAGATACCACCCACAATGAACCAAGGTAATTATTCAAATCCATGGCCTAGGAAAAAAGTAGTAGAGAGTGCCAAACTAGGGATGCAATGGCTATGAATGATACCCTCGTCTTCACATGCCTTTATTCTACCAAGGGATTGTCATCCTGAAGCATGGGATGTGCAAGTGGTCTTTGTTCTCTACAATGACCAGCAAAGCTAGGATTGGAAGCTGTGTCTGCAGAGGGGCCGACTGCCTGTCTTTCTCACTTACTCATGGTAGAGCAATAGTCCCACACTGAGACTAGGTAAGACCGTGGAAGTAAAGTATGAAGGATTTGTTCCCAATGTTACTTTGGATTCTTCTACACTATCAAATGGATATCGTACCTCTTCCAAACTTCAATGTAAACCATTTTTTGTAAATAGTAAATGGGTATAAAATGTTTATGAAAATCTATGTTCTCATATATTTTATGTACCTTTAGATAATTAAGATTAAATTATAAAAGCTAACTTTTGTACTGTATGTTTGATACAGGACAATACCCACATGATCTGTCCTATGAAATGGTATCACACTATCCCTGCCTTTAAAGACAGGGAGCATGTGAAATCTATTATGTTGAAAACCTGTTGACTGATTTTAGTTTTCAATTAAATTTGGTTAATTTCCCTCTTTAATGCTTTTGCCAAGTTAGGTGAAGATAGTCAGCTCAGGATAAAAGGAGTACTTTTTAAATAATTCATGGAAAAACTTGCAAAAGTTAAAATCTATTTTTATCTATTTCATCTGAAAATATACCTCATTTCCTTTCTGAGTTTATAAGTAAAGTCATCCTATCAGGTCCTGGTTTCTTGGGATTCAAAACTAGGAAAGCCTTCTGAACGCTGAATCATATTTCAGATCTCTCCTAGGTATACATCTACACTCTGAATTTTTCCACAAATACCACATGTCTAAGCACATAATAAAATTAGATTTTTCCTACCAAGGGAGGAGGTGTGAGATATGCACACTAGAGAGAAGTAAGGCTTCTTGCAAGATGTATGGATATTCTTGGTCTTCTCCAGTGGGTGTAGAGCTCAGACCGCTTTGCTGAATAATTTGTCTCTTTGCTAGTAGCTCTTTATTCATCGAATCCTCTATTCCACTTAGAAAACATAGATGCTAAATTTTAATCTGATACTAAAATCCAACATAAAATCCATCATCATGGACTTTATGTTCCTGTGTTGAGCTAGGTGGATTTATTTTTGTTGGCCTCAATGGTCTCTTTCAATGCCAGCATAGGTAGTCTTTGAATGGACAGTATATATTACTAGAACAATACAAACACAGAAGAGAAAATCCCAAGCTGTTACATCCCTACTTCCTTAAAAAATACTTTTTTATGTGTTTAAATAGCCTGCCTTTCAGCATGCTCTGTATTCACTTCTAGAGAGTCCTAGCATTTCAAACTTTTGGGTAAGGATGAAGTGACAGGTCATAAGGTTATCTTCAGTGGAGTCCTTCCTGTTCAGAAAACTGGCGTAGTCAGTCCTCCAAAGGCGGAGGAAAAGTATGGGAAAAGGACATGATAGAGCTGTTAGAAAATGTTCACAGGGTGTTCCCCAGATTACAGACTCATAAGAGAAGTCCATAGAAGGCTATAGCATGGGAAATAGAGTTTTCTGTGGAGTCTTCACAAGGCCCCAAGGCAGATGTTTTTCATCAGCAAATCCTTTTACTAGTAGATTTGTGAGGCCTGTTCAGAACAACCCTGGGAATTTCTGTGTGCGGGGGTGGCCAACACAATAGTTCAAATCACTAACAAGAATTTGGCCAAAGCTATTATTTCTCTACTGCCAAATCTTGCTCCTGAGCATGCAACTCTTTGTATTTGCAGAACAGACATAATGTGTAAGGGCTTCAACAAACACCAACAGCAGCAAACAGAAACACACAAAAGCTTAGCTTTTATTAAAATAATTTTAAAAGATAGCTTCTTTTACCAAGCAGCTATGTGCCTTGAAATTAATTTCAGTCAATGTTTGAGAAGAGCAACTCAGTGGGAGATGAACAATGATATGAATATCTGTGGTAATAGCTTAATTGCTAACTTGCAAATAATTTTGGAAATTAATAGGCTGCCAAATATTCAATTTGGCCCCATCACAAAAAAATAGCTCATTTTTTGAATTGTAGACCTTAAATATGAAGTTATAATCAAATTTGATAGAATCTTTGACTAATTACCATATGAATCTATTCAACTGCCATTTATTGAGTATCATCTGTGTGCCAGGCAACAGTCTTCATGCTAAAGCCTGCCTACTGCCTTTGTGTGCCTGTGTCCAACTCAAGAAAGAGCAGAGACAATTAGTCCAGTGAAAAGGATGCAGGGCATGGAGGTCCTTATGCTTCGGTTCAAGTTCATGGCCAATGAGGGGTAAAGAATACATTTCAATGCCAGAGAATTTAGTTGGAATATATTTAGACAAAGCAATCCACTTCCATAACATACAATGGATTTCTAGACATTGGGCTAGTGGCCTATGTAAAGTAAAGGCAAGAAATCACGATGGGAACTGGAGAGATGGCTCAATAGTTAAAATCTATTCTTCTAGAGGACCCAGATTCAATCCTCAGCATCCTTATTGATGTTCACAGCCCTCTGTAACTCCAGTCCCAGAAGATTTGATAATAGTCTCTTTTGACCTCCAAAGGCCCCAGGAATGCACATCATACACAGAAAACATAAACACAAGGTACTATTTACATAATATTAAAAAAATAAAAGAACGGGAGTAGACATAACTTCCAGTATGTGTGAGAACAAATGGAAGTGGATTTGGGATAAAATAAAGAATAAAGATTATTGACACATTTAGAAATCACTCTGAATGTCAGAGAAAGTGGGTAAGATGGGGCTGGAATTATTTTGTGGCCCCATCTTGAAAAAGTGAATGAGAAGTGTCACTTATCAATTGATGAAACAAAGAAACAAAGCAGATTTGGAGAGATGTGTCTGAATTATGGTCTGAAAATAAACAGAAATCTGTAAGTATGTGGACACACGTGTCCTTAGCAAGGCATTCTTCATTCTTAACATGGATGGGACATCATCAATATATTTAGGAATGGCTAAAGCCATGGGTAGGAATGGGTTCCAAAAAGATCCTTTATTGGACTGTCTTACTGTGCAGTGTTAGAGAATGAAGACTGGGTATCTGGTAGCTAGAGCTAAATACCCGTGCTGATATGTACTCGATGTTTGACTGTTTAGTCATTTGACCGGGCTCAGCCTCAATTTTCCTGCCCAGCTGAATATATAGTAATGTTGTCCATTGTCATGGGTTTGGGGAAAAAAAATAACACAATCCAGTAAGGTTTTAGTACATACCCTGTAGCCAATGAATGCTAGCCATTATTGTTATTATTGTTGTCATTATTATTAAATGATGATCAGAGAACAAAGAATGAACTTTTATGTAATAGCCATGTTTAGAGCACACACAATCCACACACATGAGGCTCAATATTAATGCAGATTTTCCTGAATGAAAAGTGAAAACTGAACACATAATCAATCCTGCTGTATAGATCCCATTCTAGGTCGAATCTTGCTGCTCATCGCACTCCAGAGACCTTCGTCGTAAGCAGATTGATCTGATGGTCAATTTAGAAATTCTCTAGGTATTATTCTATGGGTGATAATACAAAAGTGCCACATGTGCCCTATCTCAGGAAAAGTACAGTTTGTGTGTAGTTTCACATTGTAGTAGTGATGTCATTTTCATCATCCACAATTTCCCGGGCCTCTCAGTGATGGGAGAGGAGTGGCTTGGAGTGTGAAGACAGTTTTTATCCTTCCAACACTGTCAGCATGACTGGTTTCTGCATGCCAATGTCTCCCTCAGTGGTAAACTTTAGACAAAACTAGCCTCCTACCAGAGCAACCACTGCTAATAAACTAAACAACATAAGTAGTTAATATTGAATTGAACAATACATGTAAAAATCTAGACTTCAAATGGACTCTCAGAATTATTGGGGCACTTCATCAAGAATTAAATCTCCAGGGTTCATCAGCAACAACATTGCTCGAAAGGATGCTATAACCCAGTCATATTCAAACAAGTTCTTTGGCGGCCAAAGAGGTTTAGACAGCATGAGACAAATTTTAAAGATCTTGGTTATAACTGCTAAGAAGTATGGCTCTCATTCACGTAGTGGGAGTTAATTCAGTTGCCTTCTTTCTTGTAATGGAGAGGTGTTCTTTTTAAAAGGAAGAAAACCAGTTTATTTTCCACTTTGGAAATGGCCACAGAGGCTTCCAAATAATTCGAGATTACATACCTGCCACCAAAGAGGCTTTGGCAAGACTTTGATTAAATCTGCCACTATTTGTGTCAACAAATGTTGCCAGGTAAGTGGCAAAGAAGGTTGGCATAGTTGTGCCAAGGGCACCAGGTACAGCAGCTGTTATATTGAATCTGTTGACTAAGAGGAAGCCAGGCTCCACCATGGGAAATGAATTGCTTCTGGAATAATGGAAGGCATTTCATCCCTTAAACAATTATACTAAATCTATTCCTTGAGAAAGATTAACTTCTTTTCAAAAACTGCATGAAACTTGGAGTAAGCAGAACAAAGAGAAGAGAAAAAACACAGAAGAAACTGTTTTTGAAATGCATGCAGTTGGTTCTGCACTAGAAAATCAAATCCTGTCTTCAAAGTCAGAAGAGAAAGGTAATAAAGAAAGATTGAAAATAACTCCCAGCACACTATCCAAGTGCTTCAAGACCATCACTTCCAAAGAGCTGGCATCAAGGATTTGGGATTAATGGGATGGTTTTTCTTTTCTCTGGAAAGACCATTAATTCAGCAAGTACTCACTGAATAAATATAATAAATAACAAATGTTTGACAGACGCGCCCACAGTCAGGCCACAAAAAAGATGGTGTCCTTGTTTTCATGGGTCACAATCTACCATGAAAGGCACTCTATAATAACAGTCATTAATTGAATAATGTGCAATTATAATAAAGTTTACATACACAAACAAATGTGGTATAGCTTCTTATGCAAAGACTAGTCTCCCAGAGGAAGTGAATGATCTCATTTTTTGCACACTCCCAGTACTCCTGTACAAAAGGTAATGCAGGACATCATAGCAGTTCCTTTTCTGCATTCTAAGGGTTAGCAAATAGTTTCTGTTTTAAGGCCCTATAGGGCATAGTTTATGATCGCTGTCCTTATGATCTCCACTGGTTCACCACTGTAACCACTATACTTCTTGTGAATGCAGTTCCAAAAGCTATGCAAACTTACATATTCCTGGAGTGTTTTATGAATAGAAACAGGTGAAAGATTTATCAGGCTTACTCTGCAGGTCTACATGCCATTGTTTTCTTATCATTGCTACACTGGTGCAGATTGTACAGAGTCATTGATGCTAAGAGCTAGCCAGGAACTTTACACACAACTATGTCCACTAGAGATCCATCTCAGTATTCATTAGCCACACTCTCTTCTTCCATGGCCTGATAGAGAGCTTATGAGGCTGTTGCTTTCCTCTCATTCACTACTTCAGTGCATAAGTAATCTATCCATCCATTAAAATTGTCACTGAGTCTAAAGAAAATGCATCTGATACCCTGCAGCTCGAGTAAGCCTGCCTGATGGCTAGTAGAACAAACTAATCTACTTACAGTTTTCCCATAGAACAACCTGCTAAGTGATAGAAAGACACAAGAAGCCATCTAAGTAATTAGAAAGAAAAGAAGCTAACTGAAAAGAACAGAAAGAAGGAAAGGAAAGGAATACATTAACTACAAGTCTGTCTTTCTCTTTCCTCTCTCTCTCCTTTCCTGTGTGCCTCTAAGCTGCCTTCCCATAGGCCAAAGCAGTTTATTTATTAACCAATGGGAACAACATATATTCTCAGCATACAGAAAGACATTCCCCAGCATTGACTGGACAATCACTCTTGATCAATTAAAGGATTCTGAAGGGTGGATCTCATAGGCATAGCTCCTGACAAGGTACAAGAGCAGGGGACCTTTTCTGAAATGTTGGGTGAAGATGCGGTAGGAGGACATCCTTTGGATATAGACAGATCCACACAAGTGCATCTTTTCCTGCTTTAGGATCTGAGTCACTGTCAGTGTGATGTGCACCACAGTTACTGTGCGTCACAGGCCCCGGGTGACATAATTAAAGGCTCATCTTGGCAAGAAGGGGAGAAAGCCTGGTGATTTTGCCTCAGAAATCAGAAGACCTGCGGCTTGACAAGCCGCAGCAGGTGGGAGTCACAGGGTGACCCCCAACAAAAAAGTGGGAGCCGATAAAGAAAAGGAGATAATTCCACTGTCCAAAGAAGGGTTATTTACCAGAAAAGGAAGTGTACACAGACAAGGATGACAACCCTCTCAACAGCACAGTCAAAGGAGAGTGGGGTAGTTCTGCTCAAAATAGAAGCCAGCTTTTATATTTTCTTAGAAAAAAAATCTCATTTCCAAGTTCTTCTCTCATATTCCTATTGCTATTTACATGAAGGAAAGCACCAATTTCAACAAATAGTTTCAATTCTCACACCTCCAAAAAAGCAGCAATGCTTTTGAAACAGAGGAATGCAATTATACCTGCAAACTGCAAAAGATGCCTCCTGGTTATTCAGATTGCTTCAGCATTAAGCTCAAGGTTTGCAAAGTCCTGGGAGAGAAGCAATGACATTCAGGGACCAGAATGCTCACTGGTAAGGATGTACATTGAACTAATACACCCACACCTTTGTCCTCAGGCTTGGTGGCAATCTGAGCAAACCACAGTTTCTCACACAATGTCTCCATCCCCTGGATATCCATGTGTTTTTAAGTGCTAAGGAGAAGCATTCCCTACAAGAAATGCAGGCTCTGTGAATCTTCCTGACTCAGATACCTACCAGATGTGGTCCTTCAGATTGATCATCCTATTTGTAATTGTAACAAAGATTGAAGGCACAAGGTATTCCAGAGGGATGCCTCTTAAAAAAAAGAAAAGAAAAAGACCCAGTCACCCAGTCATTTTAAAAAGTATCTTCCACATCTGCAACTTTGAAACAATTCTCCAGTGACTAAATATTGTGCACTATGCTTTATTGTATTCAGGGCCAGCCTTCTGTCTTTGTTGAATATCTCATTGTGGGTGTCTATAGACTTCAAGGATAGAGCCTATTAACTGTGAGAATTTGCCTGCACTTTCATTTATTTCAATGAGATGGAAAAAAAAAAAGTCCAGATGGTGAACCGGTTTGGATAGGTGTGTTGCTGTAGGTTCTGCCCAGCTCTGCCAAATCTCCTGCCCCAACTCTCACTGGAGCAAATGAATGTGTGCAGATCCTTTCTTGGCAGTGTCCGCTCTCTCTTTATTTGTACGTAATTTTGACACAGGACACAGAAAATTGCAATCTTCATTTCCCAATACTGCAGGAAGGTTTCTGTACGGTACCTCCAACGGGAGCCAATCACATCCTTGTTAACAACAAGAAAACCAGTGATCTAGGGATGTTTCATGCCGCATCGGCCCTGGAAGAAGAACTCTTTGATTTCGCATACTTTGTCTCCACCATGGAGCTGGCTGGAATAATGGACTTTTACAAGGGGCTCTGAAGCAATTGGCAATTAAGTGGTTTGAAGGGGTGCTTCTGGGTTGCCGTGAAAGGCTTCAGGTGTGAAACGCTTGTTTTCAAGAGCACTGAACAAAATGTATGGTTGCTTTCAGCACCCCCTTGTCCTTCCAGAGGAAGGGGGAGCACGGACTCCGGGGGAAGCAAGGACACTCAAGAGCAATTTGCTATTCAGCATCTGAATGCCCAACGCTTTCTTCCCCCCAATCCTTGTGCGGCTGGTGAGGGGGGCAGATTGAGATGGCACAAACAGCGCCTTGCACAATGGTGGATCAAGAGAGAGGCAGGGAAAATGAGGCTCGGGAGAATGGATGCCTGAATGAAGGGAAGCCGGCTTGATTGTTAATTGTGGGTAAATGTGTTCCAGGAGTGAAAAGGGTTCATGGGCTACTTTAAAGCTATACCCAAGCAATAAGTACAGAGAGTGGCGGAATAAGGAGATGGTCCTGACCCTTTTAAGGGCTATAGTAGTACATCTGGCCCACTTGAAAAAGTAAATTGAGAACTGTTCAAAAAAGGTAGGCAAATGCATATGTGTGTTCGAATCCTATTGCTTGCAAGAAGAAGAAAAAAAATCTGGCAATTCCCATTCACAGGCAGTGTGCACTTTAAAGTATATGCTTTTCTTTTTGAGTATTAGTCAATAGGGCAAAAGATAATATGCAATACAGACGCTGTGGAATAGATAAATATTTAAAATATGACTTTTTCTCAAGAATACAGCCTTCTATTCTAGGATGAAATGTATTTGCACTGGAGCCAGCACAGGGGTAAAGGAAACTTCAAACAGTCTTCATGAAGGATATTGTTCCCTTAGTTCTGTTTCATGTCACTTTCCCTCGTCTGACCTTTACTTCCAACATATTGATTTTCTCCTAACCCAGCCTTGCTTTGCAGAAAAAAGGGGTATTGAATCTTTGAGCTGCTTACATATCACTATTGTACATGCATCCTTAAAGGTGAAGGTGCTCCTTTCAGGAGATGGCTATCTGACTGACAATGTGATTAGGATTGTCTGAGGAGTTTTCATTTGAAATGGAGGAGGTCACATGTATCAATCTGGGAAAAGAGACATAAGGGGACTCGCATCGAGTTGTCTTTTAAATGTTTCTCAAAGAGTTCTGGTTTTGCTCTAAGCAAGAGCTCCTCAGATAACATGCATGCAACGGCAAACTTATCTTTGTTAATCGAGATAGGGAGTTTTTATCACTTTTTGGGTGATTTCTTTTCTGAATTCTGAATGTTTCCCTCCAATCAAATGAACACCATTGTTTTCTTGAAGAGGCTCTTTTTGTCAGAATCCTGGCTTATGATGTGTAAACATAGTTGAACCAATCATTATACTACTGGGACTGCATTCTGGACATATCCCATGGCATCACAGACTCACTGTTGCCAAAAGAAGGTAAGCAGTTAAAACTGCACATCCTCAGTAAGGATACCAGAATCATTTAAATGCTTTGGAATGCTCTCCCCTTTGTGGGATAGATGAGAGCCCCAAGAGGAAGAAAGAAATGGCTCACCTTTCATTTGGCCCACCTCATTCCAGAATGGTCTTATGATCCTGTCAGCAGCAAAATCACCTGGTTATAGTAGTCTAGTTTGTTGCCCTGAGGGTTTGACAGTAACCATTTCTGCCCGTGGCTTTGAAGAAAAGCCAAGGCAAGGTTTTAACAATGCAGTACTCCATAGCACACATGGGGTGGGTGGGCTGTTTGTGCCCACTCCTTCATCACATTGTAAGGTCTGTTTGTGCTACTAGTGTGTGATCCTCCCCAGAATCACAGAGAAGAGGGGAGCTAAAATCTCCCCTACCACTAAAACTACAACATGGGAGAAGGCTCATCCAAATAAAAAGGCTGTTAGCTTTTGTCTACCTAGACCTTAAATCAAAGGTACCATGGGAACTGGGAAAGACCCACATGTCTAAGCTCTCCTCTTTCCTCATTCCCATACTGGAAGCTAAGCCACATGAGCTTTTTCTAATGCCCCCTTCCCAGTGGGGGAATGAGTCTTCTTCACATTTCTTTCTGAAACACTTAAGAGTATCAATACTCCAAGATCTCCAATCAATTCCCAAGCTGTGCCCTTTGAGCTCTCTGCTCTCCCAAGTTAGGACTTCAGAGAAGGCAACACAGAGGTCCTAAAATAGGCCTGATGAAGCCCAGTGCTAAATCCTTGAGTTTTGGATTAAAGTATGAATTAGTTTGAGTTTTCCAGGGCAAAAAAGGAGGCAGTTTTGAACTCAGGCTTAAAGGAGCACTTCACCACATTGAAAGTGCTGCAAAATGCGCTGAGCAAAAAATTGCAGTTATACTGCTAAAATCTCTTGAGCTCATTCCAGAGGTTTAGTGAGAGGTCTTGCTTTATATTATGGCTCTCTCATAAAGCATGTATGATTTTAGGCACGGTTCCTGCTTCAGCCACAGGTTCTTCCTCTATCATATGGAGACAATGCTCAGTTTCATGGAATGATAAAGATTCACACGGTCTACAAACAAAATAAGTCTATTACACGTTCTCAGTACACTCCCAATGTTGCCTAGCAATATATCCCACCAAGTTGTAAGCAGCCCCTATATAATTGGAGCCAAACGTCAACTAACAAGGAGTATAAGTCTTCCTGATGCTTGACTCATAAGGAAGTCCAACAATAAACTGTGATGAGCCACGGACACATGGAGGTCTGGGCTAACTTCTCAAAGTCCTGCACTCTGTTGTTTTGCGGAGCTGATCGATCAGGATTCGCCTGATTTCTCTTTGTATTGCTGGTTTGGTTCAAAGCAGATAGGCCTTTGTCCTTATGCCAGGTCTTTTCAGCCACAAGAAGTAGCTAACAGATAAAGCAGCAGCATCATGCTCTAAGGTCACAGGCAGCTCTTTATAATTAAGCATAGACCACTCTGTCATTTTTCAATCAATGAACCTTCTAGGTAAGGCTTACCTACTTTTTGTTGGCACTCTGGGAGAATACTATTCCTTATATTATTTCATCCCATCCTTATGTCTCTCTCCCCTCTGGGAGGAAAATGTCAATTTCTCTACATACATCATATGCACTTTTCCCCCTTGTTCTTAAACAGGTGTTCTCTCAATTAATCATTTCTCTTACTTTAGAAATTAATTTTTAACATTTTCTTCCCCTTGGACATCTCATACTGTGGGATTGCCAAAGTATGTTCAGCAAAGCTAACTGAAATAGAAACTGTAAAGGATAAATTTCAATAAGGATATATAGAGATGCTCAGTAGTGTTTTGAAAAGACTACAAAATGTGCAACAATTATTTCTTTTTGTCATTGATCAAAATATTATAGATCTCTGTTAAAGAGCATTTCTGAATAAAATAATGCATTTGAAATCCACAAAAAAATCAAAATAATTTTAAGTGGGTAAAACTATGATTACCTCGAGCATTATTAGACATTAAAATTTTTTCTAATGGTTGCCAATGAATGAATTCAGGTGCTTTGTGAATTCTTTGAGAGCATGTAAAAATTTGTGTGTTTGTGTATGTCTGAGCACTGTTCATTTTACTAATTAGTAGATATATAACATTAAAGACATCTGTGACTTTAAATTTTAAGACATTTGCTTCATTTTTTTATTCTTATAAATTAAGAAAATTAACGTGACAAATAAACTTACTTGAGCTTTTATAGCAAAATGCTTTTAGAAGCAGTTTGAATCTACATCCCTTACCCAACCCCACCCCACCCCACAGCTGCCCTTAGGCCCCTTGTGTTGCAAGTAAGGAAACTCATACATTGCAGGAAGTCTATATGTTTACTGGAACAAACAGAGGGTCTAGTTTTATGTGAAAGAGTCTAATGCCCTGAACCCTTCATCACTGGTACAAAACAAAAGTCATGAGGCCATTTCTTCCTCTCTTCTTATTATTACTTTACTCATTTTTTTTTCTCTGTTCCTAATTTTGGGTAACAATTTCCTACTCTAAGGAGGATGACACATTTTACAGAAGCTTCCCTAAAGAGGTCTAGTTCTCAACAAGTATGCATGTTTCACTTGCTGTGTTCTAAAGGAGGGACCATAGAGTCAAGAGAGCATTACATGCATTGTAAATAATAATAATAATAATAGTTCAGAGAAAGCATATTTAACTCAAGGAGATTTATGCTAATGAGAAATAATTTTTTTAAATGTGCTGTTTTTACAATAATTTTTAAAAGTTTATTTTGTTCAATAGTATGTCCTAGATATGACACATGGGTCATTGATGTTCACTGCAGATAGTTGTCCACTAACAATTTTTAGTTCAACCTCTTCCTCACACTTCCATGAGGAGGTCCTCCCTAATGCATCTTACACACCCTCTGAACCAAGAAGAGGAAGTATCCATCTGGGGCAGTGAAATACAAACCTTATGCATCAAATGTTGTCTTCACAATTTATGGGTGGCTGCTCAACACCATAGGAAAGAATGCAGATACAAAGACACCAGCTTCCACCAGCTCTCATGACCTCCCACCCTTCCTCTGAAGACTTTCATTTTAGAGGTTAAAAAGAGTTTGCTGGCATGATTTGAAGCTTTCTTAACCAGCATGTGAAACGTGGAGCCAGAAAAGTTGGGTGAAGATGGGAGACTTAGGAAAAGGTAGACAGGAAGGAAATTTAGCCAGAATATTTGGGAACAAAATCTTCGGAATGATGGTAAGGAATGTGGACTTAAAGGAACAGGGTGGTTTTTCTCTGATATTAATATTCCTTAAACACTTTAAATCACCATGTTCCCGAGCAAGGGGAATGGAGTTTGTCTTTCTAGTCTTTTGCTGTCTTGCTTTATCTTTGTCTTCTGTTGATTTCCCATTATTCAGTCCCCAGCACCACCTTGTCCAAGGCCAACACACACACACACACACACACACACACACACACACACACACACACACACATATATATATATGAAGATCTCAGTGAGCAACTGGTAGAGGAAGGCAGTAAACTCAAACCCTGAATGTTGTAAAGGTTATTTTCTTCTCCTTCTTTTTCAGCTCTTAAAATAAGCTCAAGCCACATGCAGCTGAAACACAGCCAGATGTTCATAGCTGCTCCACAATTCTGCCTTAATGTTTTGTAAAACAGTTTTTTAGGCAAATGCAGACAGAAGGAACAAAGCTCTCCTTCCCTTTCCTTTCTTCTTTCTCTTACACACTGCATTCTTCTTCCTACCCTCATCCCCTCTAGCTTGCCCTAAGAGGACCAGAGATTATAAACCCATTCTGGAAACTCAATTTGTTTAGAGAAGTTGCACAAAAAAACACAGGGGCTCCTGCACTGCCCCGAGTCAAGGCAGAGCCTGTGTTTGAGAACTCCTCTGAGGATGTGGAGACACTCTCCAAACACTTTCCTTATTTCAATGGCACACCTGCTTTTCTACCATAATATAGCTCACATGTCTTTTGCTTGTCTTTGTTTAGGTAATTACTAGAGTTTACAAATACTCTTTAAAATGTAATTACTGTAGATTGCCTGGGAAGTTCCACAAGCTTTACGCAAGAGTTTTTGAATTGTGTTGCATACACAGAAGTATACTGCTTTGAAATATTATGACTTGGTCCCACAGGAACTGTGTAGCCAGATTGGAATTGTTGGAAATTATGTAAATTGTGTTCTTAATTTACAAGTTTAAAAAAATTATTTTTTACTTCTATTATCGAATACTCTATCTCCTTTGTAATATATTCGTACAGAGGAATGAAGGCAAGCACCACTCATGTGGAACATAGGAATGTGACCCGAACATTGGCATCCACACCACAGGTCTTGGTGTCTAAGGGTCAAGTTAATGCTTCACCTTTTCTGCTCTGTGGCACTTCTTGCACTTCTGTAGAATGTATGGTAGCTTTCACGTGTTTGCTTCTTGTCAGTGCTTTGCTATCAAAACAAAGTAGATGGATATCCACTTGAGCAGTGCACACTATGCTCCACAACACTCAATTTACCAGAGAATCAGTTTCTTTGTTCAATGAGTAAAATAAGAGTATGTGCCACAGCCAGACTCGACTGGGGTTGCAAGAGGAGATTCATGGAAGGCACTCAGTGTAAAAATATGTGCTTAATACCTGTTGGCTGTTTAATATAACTACAGTCTCATCATAGCTGATAATTTCAACATTACTTCAGCAGAAAATTCTCTATTTAATAGTCATGTAAATAGAATTTCCCATTTAGAGTCTAAATACTAAACTATAAAATGGAAAGTCCATTCAGAAGCCTGTATTACCAGAACCAGCATTTTAAAACACTAAGTCAAGTATCAAAGGCCTCTCACACTGGAGTTTCAGCAAAGAGAAGGAAGATGCCACCACTCCCACAGGCCTTTGAGCTCCCTCATTGTGGCTTTGAAGCCCAGTACAAAGGCTCCGCAGAGGGCACCAGCATGCACCTTCAAGTGAGGCCACACAGGAAGAAGCACTTTACATATCACACTTCCTGCTGCATATTCTTATCCCTTAAGGCAGCTAAATGTAGCGAGAAATTCTTTTTTTTAAAACTGTCCTTTTATTTAAATGCATAATCAGGATAGTTGCCAGGAAAGAGCCAGAGAGAGAGAGAGAGAGAGAGAGAGAGAGAGAGAGAGAGAGAGAGAGAGAGAGAGAGAAAACAGTTCCAGAGTGGAGTCCTCTATTGATCTAAGAACTGCTTTATGAGCTCTGAAAGTTTTATCCTCGGTGCAAAAGCGCCTAGAGTCTATTATTTGTGAATTAATAAGCTGTACAAATCAGAGAGTGCTGAAAAATGTAGCTGAACAGTTTCAGACTTGTTCCCAAGTTCTGAGGATTTAATGCAACAAGCATAAATGGTACAAAAACAATTTCCAAGTATTTCTTCGTATCTTATCTTTGACCTTATGCCTTTCTATTAACCTGCACCCCTACACCCACCTACTACTTACTGTCTGTCCTGACTGCTCCCCAAACCACCTGTCCTTTCTCCCTCAACCTCTCTCCAAACCTCAGATCTACATTGGCAATGGTCTCATGTGGAAGACCTGGAATTAAACAAAGAATGGGTAATGCCACCTTTCAACCTATTATGTTTTCCTCTTTGGTTTCCATATTGATTCAAATACACCAAATCTCTAATGATATAAATTCATTGGTTTTCAAGATCTCCATTTTAGTTTCCCAGGTAGCCCATACTGAGTCAGGCTCTGGAATATCTTTCCAGTAAAAAGCAGTCCTAAGTCACCATTTTCCATTCATATGAAAGTGCATCCATTCTGCCCAGAGACTCCCTCTCTCTCTGGGCTGAAATCAAAGTGGAATATTCAGAATTACTACAACAGTGTTGTGTTCAGTTGCCAACTAACCATGGGAAGATGGCCAAATAATGACAATTATTCTAGCCTTGGTATCACTGGGTTTCTGAGTCACCACCAAAGCATCCCTCATACTGACCATGACCAGCAAGGACATGGAGAAATCGCATCTTTTAAGTTAAGCTAACCCTACATTTGTATCCATGACTCCTTAGATGCTTTTATTCACCCTTACTCCTCACTCTAATACAAGTTGTCTTTCTGAATTTCTTAAAGGTTTATCAGTTTTCCTTCAGTTTCTTCCTTTTATCCTATATGTTTTCCAATGACCATCCCTCTTCAAATTCCTAACTGAATGTCATAATATCTCCTCATGTTTGAATGAGCCCTGTTGGGTAATTCCATAGGAAAAATTCCATAGGATATTAGCTGTAGCTGGAGTTTTCTCTGGTCCTGCCCAGGCCCGCAGCTACTCAGACTCAAATTAAACACACAAAGGCTTATATTAATTAAAACTGCTTGGCCATTAGCTCAAACTCACTACTGACTAGCTCTTACACTTAAACTCAGCCCATTTCTGTTAATATATATGTTTCCAAGTGTTCCCTGGCTTTACCTGTGTGCCATTACATGCTGCTCCCTGGACAGTGGGCTGGTGTCTCCTGACTCAGCCTTCTCTTTCCAGAATTCTCCATGTCTACTTATTCCACTTATACTTCCTGCCTGGCTACTGGTCTATCAGTATTTTATTAAACCAGTGTATAAAAGCTTTATCCGACAGAATTTCCCCTTTTCTGTTTAATTAAAAAGGAAGGTTTTAACTTTAACACAGTAATATTACATATAACCAAACAATTATCAAGCGAGAATTATAGTTATAATATCTAGTCTATTTGTATTTGGCAAAATTAAAGAAGATACTTTATCTATTCTATATTTATGAGTCTAAAGTTTCATATCTAATTTATCTTTTATCATAACCAAGGAAAATTATAACTAGCTAGCCTTCAAATACATCAAAGATCTCAGAAGAATATAATATTACCTAATTAAACAGGAAGAACATTGTAAGCAACTTCCAAAAACCTAGAATGACAGAAAGAGCTGTCACTGTCTGCCTGGACAGTCATCCAAAGTTCCTCTATAAAGTTGGGGCATCCATCTTCGGCCCACAGGCCTATTATCTCTCAGTTGCTTCTTCCTGTATCTGGAAGTTTCTTCTGTGAAGCAGAAACCTGAAAGACCATTTTGTCTTGCAAGATTCAGTGGTCGCCTGCTATGGATCCTGAATGGCCAGTTGATACAATATTTTGTCAAGAAGTCTAGGCAAGGGCACTTTTTTTTTGCCCAGTGTCTAGCTTTTGCCACAAAGAAAGCAAATTCCATTAATGGGTTTACTATGTTAAAGTTAAAACTTTCCTTTTTAATTAAACAGAAAAAGGGAAATGTTGTGGGATAATGCTTTTGTACACTGGTTTAATAAAACGTTGATTGGTAGCCAGGCAGGAAGTATAGGTGGAATAAGCAGACAACAAGAATTCTGGGAAGAGGAAGGCTGAGTCAGGAGATGCCAGCCCACTGTCCAGGGAGCAGTATGTAATGGCACATAGGTAAAGCCATAGAACATGCGGTGACATGTAGAGGAACAGAAATGGGCTGAGTTTAAGTATAAGAGCTAGTCAGTAGTTAGCCTGAGCTAACAGCCAAGCAGTTATAAATAATATATACCTCTGTGTGTTTACTTGGGTCTGAGCGGCTGTGGGCCAGGCAGGACACAGGAAAACTTCCAGCTACAATTAGCAGAAAATACACAGGAAAAGAACCTACATATGCATGTACAATATAAAACGTTCCACCTCACTTAGCAATAAAAAGTATGAAATATTTTTGGCTCACCAGCTACCTGGAAATGTTAAGGTGGATGATGGTCACCGATTCTATGGAGATAGGAAAATGTGATGTTTGTGCAGGAATTTGGGTAATAGGACTTCATAAGCTACTGTCCCTATGCCCCTCCAACACACCAGGCTTAGTCATTGAAAACTCCACAGGGACATCTGTGATTCAGCCAAATATTCCCTAATCACCAGAAAGGAAGGACAACCAAGGTCTACTGCATAGCTCAAGAAGGGAAGGAAGAGAATAAGGGATAGTAGAAGCTGTAGCTGGCCATAGTTGTGAGAAAGGAGCTTGGAGGCCTCTGTTGAGCTTGGTGTCTTTGGTTTAGAGTCTCAACTTTAGACCCTTGGTTGTTCTAGCATTCTTAGTCAAAGGACTGAAATTGGAGTGGAAAAAAAGTGATTTATATGCAATTATCATGTCAATTTACTTATGATGCTAAGGTTATGGGTGAATTGCAGCAAATAAAGCAGTACAATAACTCCCATAATCAACACAGTCATGTGGGAGTCGAACAGTAAAGCCAGTGGTGGTCACCTCTTCTCTGTCATTCCCTTCATCTACTTGTTCATTTTAAGATCACCTGGCATGACTAATTGAAATAAAGGATCAAGAAAGCTTCTCTAAAGGTAATGAAGTCAAGCAGGTAGAAAGCAAGAACACTGACATCAATTGTCAACCATTGCCTCAACCCATATATATACTGTGCACTGTCTGTTTTTTCATTATAGTCCTAGGTTCCACCTTTCCTAAGGGAGCCAATCCATATGCCATGTTCATGTATTATCAGTCAAGAACCAGACCAAAGAGAATCAGAGATAGTAGGAACTGGCTAAAAGTGGGTGTTTGCAGCCAAGTTTTGACCTCTAGGCACTCTCTATGCATGGTATACATTGTGGACATGATGTGTTTAAGTTATAGGAAGCAGATGTTTTCGTTATCCCTATTTTACAGTAAACAAGACTTAGGGAAGTTAAGCACGTTTCCCTTGGAAATCGGTTGTTAGTAACAGGAACTCAGGCAAGTGGCTTCTAGAGCCTAAGAATTAACCACTATGGCAGACATGACCATCACTGTGGTAGGGAAAATGGCTATGGTTATGGTCTCTTATATGACTTCCCCGTAGAGTTCCACATACACTACCACCATAATATAGGTGATAAGAAAACCACAAGAGTGGACCACATGTGCACTGCACACCTGAGATCCTTACATGGAACTGGTTTCTCTATTCCTCCGAGATCTCAGAAATCAGCTAAAGGAAGGTCCTTGTCAGCTGTTCCCTAGCTAAGCCAGCACAGTGAGGATGGCACTAACTGAGGAAGTTACCCATCTTAGAGAAGGAACTTGATCTCGGACCTGCAGAAGCCACCCCTACTGAATGTCCACTGAAGACCCATCGCAGCTAGGAGTCTTCCTGGGAATTGCACTTGACCTTCACGAGCATCCCTGAAACTGCCAGGATACCATCTTTCACAGATGGCTTAAAATGAGGAGAAAGAAAAAAAAAAAGAATGGAGAGAGGGAGGGAGAGAGGAGGAGGGAAAGGGAGAGGTGCAGGGACAGAAAAGGGATGAAGAAGGCGGGCAGGAATCAAAAGTGCTCTCTTTACCCTGAATGTGGGATATAAAATGAAAACAAAACCCGCTGTGACAAAAGCGCTTCCAGCTCTTCCGTCTGCGGCTTGTTCCTAGGGAGGCTACAAGCTGCCGCTTTACAGCAATGTCCCCTGCTTAATTAGCATTTTTGGATCCACCACAATTCAGCTGGATAGCCATTTCCTTACAATTGATAGTCGCCTGGAAATGGCTTTCGCAGCTGGGCCACGGATCCCTCGCCCAGGGAGCCTGTAATCGAGCCGCTCAACAGCCTTGTTCAGCCATAATTAATATTTCTAGAACTGCTGCGCAGAGGCCCCCCGTAACTGTGTCAGACCGGTGGGGAGCCAGTTGGAAGAGGATTTACTGCTGGACGAGGGTGACCCAGCTGTGCAGCCACAAGGCCTAGGTGGGATGACAACTTAAAGTGGAGAGGGTAACACAGAAGAGTGGGTTCTGATGTTCCTGGTTCTGAGGCTGCTGAGGTTCTCAACGTGAGATGATCCTTGGCGTTGTGGGGCTGGGCACCTGCTCTCTCCCTGGCCATATGTGCGCTCCCGTTACATGCACTAGCCTTTCCCCTTGAAGGCCAGCGCTTCCAAGGGTTTAGCCTCAGGCCTGAGAGGCATTCTGCAGCGCATCTCCTTCCATACCTTTGACTCAAAAAGGGAGAGAACGAAGACCAGAGAAGTTAGCTGGCAGTGATTCATCGGGAGTTGTCACAGATTCAGAACTCACAATTTCTAACCTGTCTTTTATTCTTCCATCACTGTAGTTTGGATTTTTGAGGGTGTGTGTGTGTGTGTGTGTGTGTGTGTGTGTGTGTGTGTGTGTGTGAATGTACTGACTGAGCAAGGTGTTGGTACAGGGCTGGGTTGGAACCTTTTCTGTATGACAATGAGGGTTGAACTTGGTGGGATGGGAAAAGTAACTTATCAAACATCAGTTTTCTCAAGGGAGGGAGGGAAGGAGCTGCCACATGATTTGCTGGTGCTCTTATTTCCATGATTGCTTCCGTGCTTATGAGTGGTTAAATTTAGTATAATATGAAAACTCCTGGAGCTTCAGACCTACAGCTAAAAAATAAATATGAGAAAAGTGTCATCTTCCATAAGTTATTGTGAAGAATATCTGGATTACTCTATACAAAATATCAATTATAGTGCACAGCAAAGGGAACTAGATTCCTGCTTTAATAATACAGTTTCCACATTTCCCTGAAATGCTAACCTAACTATTTTCAGATGGAAACATATTTTAGAGCTGAGCATCACTTTGCATACTTGTAGCTCCAAGACTTGAAAGTCTAAGATAGAAAGAGCCAGAGCTCTAGGCAAGCCTGGGCTACATGATACCTAGTTAACTCAAAACTCTATTTATTTTAGGCTTAAATATGATTTCTTTAACAAGACACTGTTGAATCCACCTAAAGCTCCCATGTTCCTTTACAATTTCTTATTTTGCTAATCCTTTAAGGATCTAGCTTCTCTACCTATCTCTTGCTCTGTTCCTTCATCTTACTTTGCCTGCCTATGCTTGCTCTCTGAAATTCTCCTTTCTTTGGCTAAGACTTACTAGCCTATTGTGCTTCTGTTTGATTGCTGCAGACCTCACAATCATGAATATCCCCACATTCTTCCTAGGCTGTGTCTCTAAAATATGGTTTGTCATAGCACATATGGACCAAAATAAAGCTTGGCCTACTTGAATGTTTGCTGTCTAATCAGCATTCTTTTAGGGTGCAAATTGACATTTGTCTTTGGTAACTGGTCCCCAGTTTATCTTAGTTCTCAATATATACCTGCAGATCGGGTAAATCAAATCTAATGATTAACAGAAGGTTATTGCACATCAGTTTTGCACAAAGCCTGGCATATTTCAAGGCCTTGGCAAACATTTGTTAAATGAGTAAATAATGAATGAATTAATCACAGTGTATTTAATGTCTATAAAAATGAAAAGTTTTCATTCTATGAGACCAGCAACTGAAATTGAAAGGGGAAAAAAGGACTCAAAAACAAAATGAAAGAAATAGTACCTTTAAAAAAAATGTTACTCTTAGCCTAGCAATGCCATCAGGATAAGTTTGGTGAATCTCTGGCCTGCCAAACAGAAGTTGAACTCATTTATTTGAAGGAGGGAGTCACATGACTTTTATCTAGTCCTATAGCTGGAAGGAACTTTCAAGGAAGCTGCTATCCTCATCCTGAGCCTGTATTTTAAAATAAATTTCTCAGATTCCTTTGTAAGTTGAGACTCCATGACGGTTATGGCCAATGAAATTTAACAAAGGTGGTGTTTTCTACTTCCAGACAGGAGATCAGCCCACCTGAGATGTTCCATACTACATCATCCTCTTCCGCAGTATCCCTGGAAGCCATGAGTTGAAAGCTTGGAAGCTGAGAGGGGTAGCTCATCCCTATAATGCCAGCTTCCCTGCTTGGGATGAAAATTGCTGGATGTTCAAGGATAGACTCGGCTTCATAGTGAGTGCCTAGATAATCTGAGCTGCAAAGTAAGACATAGTCTCAAAAGTAAGTAAGTAAAATCATCTTGAGAAAACCCCCATTCAGTACCAATCCAAATGGTTGGCAAATGAGCAAAAAAAAAAAAAATCAGCATTTAATGTATTAGTCTTTCGAGTCTCATATTTGGGGGACGGTTTCTTGGTATAGTGTATGTCAGTTTGAACTAGAGCATTGCCAATTAAAGTATTTAATTTTATTGCATTAATTTGAGAGCAAATTGGTGAAAACGGGAATGCAGCCAACTGGAAATCCATGGTAGGTAGTGGCAAAATATTTGTACAGTTGCTTGCTGCTATAAATTGGAAGATACATTACCAAGACTGGGACATGAAGTGGGGAGGAGTTGGGAAGCAAAATGCCATTGCTTTGTGGGTTGTTACTGCTGCCTTGGGTGGGATAATTAGTGGAACAGATGCACTGAGGAAGTGCTGACAATATTATAAACAAAAATGGGACAAAATGGAGCCCAGGTATTAATAATGGCTTACAAGGACAGACAAGATAGGTTAACATTTGAACAGGGTTTCAGCCTAGAAGGACGTAAGTCAGGGAACATATGGGCTTCTGATTCAAGACCATCATCAGTTGAACTTAGAGAGCTATCTAAGAGGTAAGGTGAAGGAATAAAACTGACAATGAGATGCAATCTACAAAGAGCTTTGGTATAGTTGCTGAACAAAAACATCAACATCAACATCAACATCCTGCTAAGTTTCCAGAAGCTGTTTCCTGCAAATGGAGCTACAGGTGGGGCCTGAAAAGACTGGAGTCTTTGGACAAAGTCATAACGCAGTCCTGGAGAAAAAACATGTGCTCCCTTCAAGGAGTCCAAATTCCTCCACACTCTGATTGGTCCCAGAAGGAATGTAGGTCCAGAAAATGTTCTCATATGGTGGAGCAGTTGATAATAAAGTAAGGGAAAGTGAGTGTCTTCCAGACGTCAAAGTCAGGCATAAGTAAGCATCCCCTTTGTCCAGAGTGGAGGCTCTAGCAATAAAGTATCTGCTCAAGATACTTCCAAGATCCCATGAACTAGTGACTGCCTTCATAGCCATTAGCTATTTGGTGTTTTATGATGAGGTTATGGAGGACATCAATCTGCCTTCCTTTCTAACTCACATCACTGTTTCATGGGACCTAATGGAGGCATCTCTTGGACATCTCAAAATCTGAGCATTGTGTGAATCCACATAAGATGCTAGGCACATTTCTCAGAGTCAGGCCCAATCTGAGCTTCATAGTGCAAAACGTATTGCCAAGGAAATGAATTTGTGCAGGAAGAGAGGGTTGGATAGACATAGTCTATGTCTTCTACTATTAACATCCCATTCCTGAAAGCATTTCTCAGTGGTCCAAACCTTAGAATAGCTAAATTAAAGAGAACCTGCATTATCTTTGTGATCCATCATGAAACCACTTAATTATTGCATGGTACCTCATCAAAGATACCTGAACTAGAGGGCTCTCATAAATCATCTAATTAATTATTTCATTTTATATCCCATTCCTTTGTCTGGCAAACATTTATTAGGCACCTTCTATGTATAAAGTTAGAGGCAGCTGCTGCTATTCAAGACTTACTCAGACCCACAAACAGCCCTCTAATTCAGTCAGCATTCTGTAGCAGTACGACATATCATGGCCATTTCTGCACAAGAAAGGCCACTGTGAACATATATCCTCCCCCTTCTGAGGGTCCTAGAGAGGCTGTTGGAGGTCAGTGCCTTCCACATGTCCTAGAAATAGCAAAGGTCAAACCAAAGCTATTAGTAGAAAATAATTGATGCCTATGACATTTAAAGGATAAAATTAATTATCATAGCATTTCCATATTTCTATGCATATTTCTCCGCATTTGTATCTGTGAAAGCATGGCCTGTATGAACTCAGAGACCACAGTGCCAAAGATGCAAGCCTACATTTTTCTATGCTCATATCTACTTAAGACTTATTGGTTTTACTGGGTGTACCAAAAGGTAAGTACCATTATTTCTAGGCTTGAAGTTGCCACAATTTAATATAATTCTTTTAAACATACCTCTTAATTTGATTTCTTCCTCAAAAATCATGGAAATGCATTGTTATGTCAACAATATTTGCTCTCTGAAGGCACTGAAGCATCCCTACCCCTCCTTCCGTCCTCCTTACAGTCTGGCTTTTGTTCTTTTCTAGCTAGGATCCCATGAGGTCCACCTAAAGCTTCCTGTTAGCAGCCCTATTATTCACTGAGGTCTCTAGCTTTAGTTCAAGCTCCAGACTAAACGCGGATTGAGACCATACTTCATAATTCTTCCTCCCTGCTCCAACAGCTTCATGCCTGAGCTCTTGGCTTGTCTCAGAACTGCTGGCCAATTGTTGAGCTTGTTTTGATTATCTACTACTCCTCCCACACTGACCATTCTTAACCTTTCCTGAACTCACATTGCATAGACAATCTTATTTCCGTGGTCAATGGTCACATCGATCTTCATCTCCCTTTCTTCTATCTCATAATCATCAATAGAACACCAGTATCTTCAAAACCATACATCCAGTCTGGTCCTGTGACCTCAACCTTTTTTTTTTTCTTCCCTTTGCAAGTTAAATCCATTAGAAATTACTGCCTGGTTCCCACTCATTGACATGTAGTTTTTAACTAAGCCGTTGGCTTAATACAAAAGAAATAAACATTACAAAAATTTTCCCTTGACCCTCTTCACCTCCCCAGCTGCTGTTGGGCTCTCTTCTTTCTTTGTCAGTGAATTTCTTTGAAGTTCTCTGCTTACCTGTTTTTTAGTGACCCACCCATGACTTGCCTTCTGGTGCCTATTGATCTTGCCAAATTCAGCAAACCCACCTTGATTAGCATCTGAGCAGGCCTCTCAGCTGCTCTGCATATTATTAGTAGTCAGACTTACTACGAGGATGTGACTCTGGGACCCTCTTCGCCTTGAGCAATGCTTGTCCATCTTCACCTTTTGAGCCTCTAACACCAAACAGCCTAGCATATCCCCATTTTCAGAGGAAGGCTGGCCCTCAGGCTGCACACTGAAAATAGCTTACTATCACTTGACCTTACTAAGCACCTGGCTGTCCTCAGGCATTTCAAGAAGCTGAAGCCACCCTCCTTTAGCCTGCCAGGACCTACTAATTATTTCAGTAGTGCCCAATACAAGCATACTTTCATGGATCCCTTTTATTAATGCCTGCTTCCTCCCAATCTCACTTCTTAGGAAGTTTATATGTATCCTCATCATGCCTCCCCTGAATGTTTCCAGAGATTTATTAGAGCACTTCCAATCAAATCCAATCACTTCAAATTCTTCCTCTATATATTCCCGCCATATTTTAAATTGACATCAAGTAACTCTCTACTTAAGACTCACCAACAATTTCTTTTAGGCTGCAGGAAAAAAGGCTAAGCCTTTCACAAGGAAGTCATAAGTCCTTATAAGGAACCTGTTCTTGGTTTTTCTGCTTTGCTTTCGTTATGGCCTTCCTACTCCACACTGCTTTCCTACCTGGATATTGTTGCCCATCTCTCTGCTTTCCACTTGTAATATCCCTCCCTTCTTCAATTTGTCCCTTGCCATCTCTCAACTGTCTGCCCTAGTCTGGACAGTAAGGGGCAAGGGATTCATAGGATGGGTCTTACAGGCCTTTGCTAGGTATACCTTCCACTACAAAATCCCACAGATCTCACTACCTCCTTAGGCTCCACTTCCAGAAAATGTGGTCCCCTGTCTTCTGGCACCATTATGCTTTATACATTACTCTAATATTTTAAGTACAACACTTTGTGGCATCATAATAGCAGAGCTGTTTTGTTTGTCTATGTACCACTGACCCCCAATGTGATGTCTGCTCACTAAGTGTCAGGAGAATGAAATCCTTGTAAAATTCTTAAATTTTGATGGCAATGAGAGGTGATGTAAAGATGGCAACCTACGTGTCCTCCTCAGGAAGGCTTTTCTCTGACAGTTTTATTTGGAGGGTTTTCAAGGAAATCAACGTCCTTCATCATCTTTAACATCCCATCACGATCAGAATCAGCTATATTTCAAGTGTTCCATAAACACATATGTTCAGGGGCTACGATGCTAGTAAAGATGACTTGAAATTCAGTGCTTATGATAGTTAAGGCTACAATGTGGATAAATACAGAAGAGGTAACTAACACACACGGTGGCAAAAATAGACGCATCACTATTCTTACTGCTTATGATATTTATGTTAAAAGCAATCTCCCTTGTAACAAGTTGTCCTGGAGAAACTGGAAGGTTTCTATAGACTAGTTAAACCAGAGAAAGATAAAATACCAGCCAGAATGCTTATCTGTGTGATATTTGTCATGTCAATGAACTACACCAATAAGAACAGAAGGAAAAGAAATGCAGATAACTACTGTTGCCTTCCTGTCCCTGGTTGGTGCCTGTTGAGCGGAGGCCAGGAAGGATGTTCAGGACAAGGAGAGACACACACAGAGTTTATGATCCAGCAGCATACTGGCATGCTCTAGGTGTTTGGCTGCATGGATGTCATCCAAGACTCACTTCCCTTTATGCTAAAGGCATAGGAACAGAAAAGCCGAGAAGTAAAATTTAAGCCACATAACAAATGTTTTGTTCCCACAAATCTTGTTTTCCTTGTAGGGAGGAAACGAGGGCTTTAACTCTAACCACAAATCGTAACCCAAGGTGAGGAAAATGTCCAGGAAGAAAAGTGGAAGATCAGAAATAGGTTGGAACAAAGAGGGGCTGGAAGGGTGGGTGGAGATTAATCTTATTAGGATCATATATCATGAGGGTGTCAGGTGTGAAAGCAAACGAATGGCCTGTGTTTATCTGTGCTAAACCGTGTGGCTCACCCAAACATCCACTCTGCAGAGCGTTTTTTCCCCCAGTAATAAATTGGCCGAGTCTCAGGGCGTTGATAATAAAGTGTACGTTTACTACAGTTAGAGATCTCTCCCCGGGTTTTAGATGCGACCATTCTCGCCCACTCTCTTTTTCTCTCCTTCTCCCTCTCCCTCTCCTTTTTATCACTGTTGATTCGAAAAGCCCTTTGGAAAGATGAAGTAGGTAGAAATCAAAATAAATGGATTCTATTAAAACCGGCAATGCATCAACCGCTTGATAAAGTGATTAATAAACAGCTTCGGATGGTGATTGATTAAACTCTTTAATCAAAGTGCTAAACTGACTTAATATGGAGAGTTTCAACATGTTCAGAGTGTACATTTTCCCTGCCTATGGTTCACAGTTGTTTATGTAACTTTTCTGAAGTGTATCCCTTAGGTCTAACCTTCAGAGGGCTGGGGCTCTGGAATGCGTGAGATTATGAAGTATTGTACACTGTGTTAGCTGCTGAACGCTCATGAATTATAGGAGCTTTCCATAAGGCAACAAGTCATTTTTCAGAATTTTGAGCCACTTCAACACAAGTGCCTTTGCCCCCATTACTTCATAGCTCTTTAGGCCTCAGAGTGAAACAGCAGCAAAAAGATGTAACTTTAGAAACTTCCAGTCCCTCACATCCATTCCCCTGAGTGCAGTGATTGCTTTATTTCAACATTTTGAGGGTTAGGAAGAAGGCTCAATTCTTCCATCAAGGTAGATTCATGTTCATCATGAATGGGTATATTTCATCTGGTATGTTGAAGTATCCATATCAGGCATCATTTTTTACACAATAAATTATCAACTTCTAAAAATTTGTGGCCATAACACACATTGGTTCAACTCACACTCCCCAGAGGCCAAATTCAAACATTTTTTTTTTTTTTAATTTGGGATAGGGAGTAGGAGAGAGAGAGTATGGTGTGGTTGCCCTGTGAACTAGGGAGAACCTCTGTGGCCCACATTGTGATGAATAAAATTCACAGAGTTCTTCTAATTCTTATATGGTTCTTTTCTCTTGCAAAAAGAGAAAACAACAACCAAGTTGAAGGATCTTATTATACAGTGAGGTACATCACACAGGGATAGAGAAAGTCTTTGCTTCAATGAATTAGTAAAAAAAAAAAATTGTAATTAGAGTTTCTCAGGTCTACAGACCACACAGAGAACTGTATGGGATTCCAAGAACCCACTGCATTTAATTTGGTGTTAAAGGCAGTAGAAATCAAGCTGGTTGTTATGGCACAAACCTATAATGCCAACTCTGGGGAGGCAGAAGCAAGAACATCAGAAATTCCAGATGAAGGTAAGTTATATAGTGTGAGGTATTACAAAGCAGAACAGAATAAAAGTTGGGATTTAAAAATGATTAGTCAGATGCAGTAGGGTACTCAAGGGGGAATACTAAAGAACCCCAGTTTTCCCACAACACGCTGTATGCTCAAAGCAAAGATACCAGTGTGAAGGTGTGAAGGGTGGTTGGAATTATCTTCCAATCTGATTGGTTATGGCTTCTGTCCATCTTATTTAGACACAGTTTTGAACAGTTGGCCACTTGTGACTGACCAAGACTTGTTACAAGGGCTGATTTCAGTGTATTTGCCATATACAGAGAATCCTCTAGAATGTCTAAAGTATATATGGAGACTGCTTCAGGAAGAATAATTTGATTTAACAGGTAACACTGAGAACCAGAAGGACAGAAATGGATGTGTGAAAAGTTAGGGAAGAGAGAAAAGGGGGAAGGAGGAAGGAAGAGAGGGGAAAACACATGGGGGGAGGGAGGGTGATTGTTATTCATTACTTTTTCTGTTGCACATAGTTCTGGAGATGGTGCTGTGAGACTCTTCCAGTCTGTTGGAATTTATATAAGAGACACCCAGCAGAAACATGCCTGGCCTTAGTAGACAGACTATTTGATGGCCACACAGGTATTTAAAGATAGCATTTCAAGGCTGAAGAGGAGGGTAGAACAAGGTGTAAGGAGAAATCTCTGGAGAAACCCATACAGAGAATATAGAACCAGGATGTAGATGGGGACTCAATGGCCAATGGGAAAGAGTGAAGTGGGGAGAGGTTTGAAATGAGTGATAGGAGTGTCAAACGCCAAAGTGAGCTCTTAAAGGAATAGTTTGTCATCTCTCATTCACTGACTATGCTCTAATAGTAACTAGATTCTGTAGACAGTCAAGGTGGATCTGATTAGGTGATTTGACTCCTCAAGGCATCATCAAGTACAAGCTTCGTGTCTACCACCACAGGGCTACATTATGAGGATCTAAGCATCATTTCCTTTGAAAAGTTGCACTTTTGATCAGTTGAAACACAGAACACGAAACAGTCTACCACTATGGACTTTCACCAGAGGTGGCATTAGACTCCATACTTACAAAGAGTGAGTCACTTAATTGAAAGTGTTCACTGAGTGGTCACCAAGGTTCTGCTATGCTACCACAGGCAGTATGAAGTGTTAACACAGAGAGAAAGATGAAAAAAGTGCCTTCCTCTAGCATGCTCATAGTCTGGCAGAAAATCATCTTATGTAGCACATTAGAAAGGGCATGATTATCCAGTGATGTGCAGCTCTGATGGAATCTGAGCAGAGGCAGGGCAGAGTGGTGAGTGAGTACAGAACGAGGGTCCCAGTCCTTCTGAAATAGCAAGGGAGAGATACATATGCACTGAGTTTTGAAGGATGCATTGGAGAAGCAGGGAGGAAGGGGCTTAAGACTATCCTGAAGCTTTCTTCTTCCAAAGCAGAACGCAAACACTAGAGATGTGTGTAGCTCAATTAATAGAATGCTTGCCTAACATTCATGAAAGCCTAGATGCATTGTCCACCACTGTACAAACTAGGGCGAGCATATAATCCTGGCACTTGGGAAATAGAGGCTGGAGGATAAAGAGGTCCAAGGTCATCCTTGGCTACAAGGGGCACTGTCTCAGAAAACAAAAACAAGAAGGATAAAGTAAAAACAAGACGACAACAACAACACTGAGCTGGACCTGGGACCTAATATGTGCTTAGACCTTGAAAGCACATTTGCCTCCTAAACCAATGGAGAAGGGTCTGTGGATGAGCAGAATGTGAGGCCAGGTTTATGAGTAGCAAGACTCATTTTCAGAATGCTAATGCCTGCAGAGTTTACACCTCCACTGAACTCTGGAGCTTTGCAAAAGTTTTTAAAAGTGCAGATTGCTGGACATTTCAATTCTTCAGAGGATAGAAGTCTCACTGATAGGTCCTGGCCTCACAGAAGAAATATTCAATAGCTCAATCAAAGCCAAGGAGTGAAGAGCAGAGGGACGGATGGCTTACGGGAAGAGCTTCTAGCTAGCCTCCAACTGTCTTAACGGTGTCAATAAAACTTTAAAATCAATAGACTGATGGAGTGTCAACTGGAACACATCCCAGAATAGGATGACACTGTCACACGGACCTAAGAATAAGCCTGCAACAGGATCTTTGACTTTCTCCTCGCCACAGTCCCCAGGTGCCTGAATAGCGCAAAAGCTTTGAAAATTCATTCAGTTGTTGCTCTTGAGAGCAAGGACACTAAATGTTGCATTCACATCATTTTACTTAACTAAGGATGATAGATGATAATGGTGAGTATTCGGGAAACACAGAAAAGGACCTAAAAATATCAGAAGCGATCTGAAGATGGCAACAAGGAATAGTTATGTAAGGAGTCCTTATTTTTTTCTGCACGTGGTTTTTTGAATCACGAAGACAATTCACATATATTTCAATACGTTGCTTTTGTCCATTATGACTAAGAGCCCTCAGTAAGCATTTTGAGTAATAGTATGAGTTCACATCTATTATAACTTGTTAAACATTTTCCATCGTTGGACACACATTGTTTCCAATATTGAGCTGAGTATCGTGCCCGTGACACTAATGTTTGTGTTATTACCTTAAATAATGTGAAAAGCAGGTACTTCATGCCTGATCACTGCTGTTTCAAGGATTTGAGACATCTGTAAAAGATATACTATGTACATTAAGGCATCATGAAGTCTGAGGGTGAGTAGCATGATTCTGATTTACAATGAGAGAATAAGATAAAAACTTAAAACAGGGTTGAGGTGGGAAGCTCAAGTCCCATCTAACCAGTACAATGCCACTAAATTGTCCAGGTTAAAATTAATCACAAATATTTTATGTCCCTCTCTTAATACTCTATGGACATCATCTCAATAATTATTCCACATAGAAGCTATACACATGTATATAAAATATACTATCAACCTGTCAATTTAAATATTAGTAAGCCATTCAGCATATAAATAAACAATACTGCTGCATGTAACATATCATTTGAAAGAACAAACCCAGGAATAATCTACTACAGTATACATAAGGGAAGAAGAAATCTTATATGGTTTTAAAATAGCATAATTTAATCTAAAACTGCTTATCAGAAGGTTTTGATAATTTTTCAGAACTTGTAACACTTGCCTGTAAGTCCTAGAACTTTGGAAATGGAGCTGCAAGGATCATGGGTTCTTCAAGGGAGCTTGGACTACTTACCTAATACCAGGCCAGCCTGTATTAGGTAGTGAGTCTCTACGTAAGATACATATTTTGATAACACAATCTTAATACATTAAGTTCATTATCTTTAAATCAATAATCTTTATAAGTTATGTTTATAGAAAATTGATTTATAGATGCTCTCCTGTGAGTTTGAACATATCTGTCAATAAGGCTTTGTTGAGAGAAACTTCAAGAATTTTATTCATGGCTTGGAGAATCTCCATCATTAATTTCCTCAACTCTTGAGCATTTTGACGTCAGTGTTTCCCTCTATGGTACATCATGGGTGACTCATGGGCACTTCACTCTATGATACCCTGTGTAAGGAGCATCCTTTCTTCCATTTGTGGTACCTCAGTGTGTGGTACACCCAAGCTTCCCTCTGTGGTACCTCATGCATGGAGTATGGAAGTAGCACGTGAACAATCATAACAGTGGTAGAAAATCCTGAGCTGCCAAGAATAATGTCTGTTTAATTGAAATTGAAAAGTAACTGAAAATGCAAAACATCCAAGTGAATCCTTAAAATTCACTCTGTTGCCCAGTGTTCAGAGGTGAGGTATACTTCTGAAAAATAAAGAGCCATTCAGGAATTATCTAGCTTAAAGAAAGCACAGTAAGAGGTTTCTGTTTTTCTACTGGAGTTGTCAGAAGGGGAATTACCTTTACTGGAAGTAAATCACATTGTTTTCTTCACAGGTGGCTCAATTTAGCTGTTTAATCTTAGAGAAATGACAGATTCCAGCTCAGAGGAAAAACTCTTGCTTCATTAGGTTTGGAAGAGTGTGAAAGATATTGTATATCTGTGTCTGTGCTTCCGTCCGATAATCAGGTGGGTAGACTGTAATTTTAGAGTAATTTGAAGCATAGAAAATAGAAAGTCTCACAAATAGGTGTGTCTTGGAGTGGCATATGGATGGCAGGGGACTAAGGTATTTCTTTTGAAATAATATTTTGGTTTTACTGTCAGGTTTAATAACTTGCCCAAAATATATGTGTGTGCATTTGCTCAGACAGTTTTTGCAAAGGAAAAGGCCATGCAATTTTCATGACTGGCCACATAACCTGCTCCATTTGGTCAAGGAGGGAAACTAGCTGAGGTAGGAGAAAATAGCTTAGAAAACTACGCATGCTTTAAACTAGGGACGCTGAAAGTAATGCAGATATATGTCTTTATTTTGCTGAACTCTATTACAATTCCATAAACTGTAAATGGAAATGGGACACACACACAAAGCAAAAGGTAATGTAAGAACTCAAGTATGTGGGATTTAATACAGAAGTAATCACAGGGCTTAATAGAGAACAGAGAATCCACAACCAGGAGTAGAAAATATAATGGCATATTTAGAAAACATCTATAATACCAGAAATTATTATCACTCCTATAATGATACATTTTGCTTGCAGTAATGTGGTTTGACCTAGTAAAATGCCCCCCAAAAGTGTTGTTTTTAATTGGTGCCTCTAATTCTGCCACATGTAGGAGACTCTAATGGGGTAAAATTTACGAATCAAAGAGACTGGAAGCCTGAGGAAGCCACGTGCTGGAGAAACAATTTCTAAAATAAATGGCAAACTAAATAAAAGCTTAAAAGGCTCTCCATTGACATACATTTAAGCAATGTGTGGCATTGAGATGGATCAGCGTTCTTGGGGCTAGGATTGGAAGCTCAGGCTGAATGTGTACAGATACAAAACATATGTATTTCATTTCCACTAAGCATGAAAATAATGGCTACATTTGAAAGGGAGTACCTGGAGGCAGGGGGGTTGTTGGAGAGAGGCAAGAGAAGAGGAAAAGTGGCATAATTCTTTAAAATTATTTTTAAAAACTGACTACATCTAACCAATGATCCGCTCCTTTAACAGGGGTCAGTGCTCACAGACCTGGGTCTATGCATCCTCCTCGAGGCTCCATGGCCTGTAGAAATGGGGCCCCAACCACCCTATGTACAAAGCTTGCTGGTCCAACCACCCTTTGTTCAAGGCTTGCTGGTCCAACCACCCTGTGTATAAAGCTTGCTGGTGTTTTACTGACATCTCACCACAGACAGTGTCTGGAATAAGTCAGCAAGTTCTAGACGATTCTCTGTCAACCAAGATAGAGAGGAAAAAGACAAGATGAGGCTATGGGCATGCTGCCAGAGAAGGACGCTGGCTAAAGGAAGCACTCCCTGGGCCTGTCTTCTGTACAGTGATGGAGAAGCTACATGTCAGCACTATTTTAGGCATTTAGCAGAGAACAAAACATAACCAAAGGGGAGAAGGGGCTTGCATAGCCCTTGGTCTCTTAGAGGGAGACAGGAATTCCAGTACATAAGGAAACTTGTGATCTATTGGAAGAGTAAGAGAGCTGAGGAGATGCGCTGCTCAGTTTGCCGTCCTCGTATCCAGGGAAGAGGGTGCAGGTTTTAAGGACAACAGTGACCAAAAGGTATGCTGCCACGCTGTGTGTGTGTGTGTGTGTGTGTGTGTGTGTGTGTGTGTGTGTGTGTGTGGAGTAGTAGTACTTAGCTGGCTATTTTATAAATGTTTACATGTTAAAATAAAAGAAATGCTGACTAAGGAGAGGGTTGTTCAGTAAAGTGCTTGCTGTGTGAGCACTGGGGCCCGTGTTCAGTCCCCAGAGCCCACCTAAAAGCCAAGTATGGCACTAAAGGCCTGCAACCCCAGGAGCACTGGGGAGGTAGAGACAGAGGTTCTCTTGGGAATTCTGACTAGACAACCTATAACCAAGGAGAGTTGCAAGTTCATTGGGAGATACTTTTGAAGTGGAGAGCAACTGAGGAAGACTCCTATTACTGACATTTGACTTCCACATATGAGCACACACAGACATGCAGGAGCACATGCACATGTTCGCACACATCTGTATACACATACACACAGACATGCACACACACACACACAAGCATAACACACCCATTAGCGCACAAACACGAATGCACAGAATGCACACTGACATGCTCACACAAAATGTACACACACAAGCACATGAATGTACGTATCACACACATGCACACTTACACACATGCAAATGCACACGTGCAAATGCACACACATGCAAAAGCACACACACATACAAAAACATGGTCAAAAACATCAGAAAATGTTTGTACTTGATAGGGGCTAATGGTATTGTGTGGACTTGGAAGGTGGGGACATCTTTCCTTCTACTAAAACTTTTCCTTGTTTTTGTTATTCCATTTTATAGACATAATGGACCTTATAAGCTGTACATTCATTTCTCATCTACTTTTTACATTTTGTCAGTCTAGCTGTAATTTACTTTCAATAGCATTGGCAAAATATTGAAAATGCTAAAGATACAGGAAAATACAAGACAAGTGAAAGTGTTTCTCAAGAGAGTATCCTGAAATTGACCTTTAAAAAATATGTATTTATTTTTATGTGTATTGGTCTTTTGCCTGAGGGTATGTGTGTACAATGTGTGGATGCCTGTTGCCTGTGAAGGACAAAAGAGAGCATTGGAACCCCTGAAACTGGAGTCAGAGATGAATGAGCTGGGAATCAAACCCAGGTCCTCTACAAGGCCAACAATGCTGTTAACATCTGAGTCATTCTCCAGCCCCATAAATCTACCCTTTGTGTTCTAATTCAAATTCCTACTAAGAACAAGGACAGAACTCCTGGTTTGCTGACTAGGGACAATGAAAATCAGATGACTGTGTTTTACCAAGTCAGAGGAAAGCAGATTTGCACAGGCAAATGGAGACCCGTACACTTTAATACACAGAAGCATTGTTGATACAAACAATAGACAAGACAGAAACCTCATTGATATTGAATATATCTTAATATTATCTGAACCATAGTTTGGGAAGGGGAAACAACTTCGAATCTATGCCCAAATCTGTATGTGTACGTGTGTATCAAGGTATCAGATATATAAGAATGGTTTCCTAACCCTTCCTTTGCAATAGTGGATGATGTTGGGTGTGGGAGGAGATAAGGATATTAGTACTCATATAAAGCATGCACACAGAATGATAATGTGTATATGGATAGCTTTCAGGGACCTTGAAAACCATAGGTATTTGCTTTAATAGCAGGATCAGGGACAGCCCTAGAGCCCATCCCTCTACCCACAAGGCACAGTAAAGACTCAGAAAGTTTCTGAATCTCATTGATTCAGTGAATAAACTCCAGGATATTTGTTGTCAACACCTGATGGATTCATCAGCAAGAACAGCAAGAACAGTGAGCCCATGAGCATCAGATGTTGTGTGTATCAAATCTGTTAGGGAAATTGATGGCCTACTCAGTGCATCGGGATAAACTCCTAATAAAAGCATGAGTCTGATAGTGGTAGAGATAAAATCTCCTGATGAGTAAATTCAAAGGAACGTTTTAACTTAACAATGCTGCCTTGCTACTTTATATAATACTTCATACATATTATTTTATCAACAGAACAGAATTGCTGTAACTTTTTTTTTGTTTTGTTTTCTGTTTTTTTCCCACTCTTCCCTGTTGTGGAATATTATTTTAGGACATGCTACATTTGTTTATGTTGTGGAATATTTGTTAATGATGCAAAAATGTGTTGCATTCCTTTATGTTTCATTTGTTTAACTCTGTGAAGCTGTGTTACTTTGCCTGTCTAAAACACCTGATTGGTCTAATAAAGAGCTAAATGCCAATAGCCAGGCAGGAGAAAGGATAGGTATGGCTGGCAGGCAGAGAAAATAAATAGGAGGAGAAATCTGGAAAGAGAAGAGCTATCAGCAAGAGAAGGAGAAGGCAAGAGGACTCTAGGGGCCAGGCACCCAGTTACACAGCAAGCCACAAAGTAAGAAGTAAAGAAAGAAATACAGAAATAGAGAAAGATAAAAGCCCAGAGGCAAAATATAGATGAGATAATTTAAGAAAAGCTGGTTAGAAACAAACTAAGCTAAGGCTGGGCATTTATAAGTTAGAAAAAGTTTCCATGTGTGATTATTTGGGAGCTGGGTGGTGGGACCTCCAAAGAAATAAAAATAAAAGAGTAAAACAAACAAAGAAAACAAAACAAAACCCCTACATTTTAGTGAACGAAGGTGAGGCTAGAATTTCCATAGGGCTTAAGAAAAAAAAAATAAAGATACAGCTCCTTTAAGAAGTTCTACCATACAGCTGAGCATATAAACAACTTTTTTCATGCTAAGTAGAAACAACACCACCAAAAAAAAAAAAAAAAAAACCATAAACAAACAAACAAAAAAAAAAAAACTAAGTAAAAATGCCAGCCACCAGGCAGGGCACTGGCATTCCAGAGTTGGGGGGTTGAATGCAGTTCTTGGTCACCTCCAACTGAGCCATGAGCTCAGCTTAGCTCTCAAGACCTGAGAAGTGGGCAAAGCAGGCAGAGGAGCCAACTATAGCCTAGCAGTTTAAAATTTGTTTACACAAGTCAAAAGGAAAAAAGAAAAGAAAAAAAAAGACTGAAAGATATCCAGTAAAGACAGATCCAGACAGAAAAAAAAAAACAAAACAAAACAAAAACCCTCTGAACAGGTTCCAGTGTGTTTTACAGTGTTTATAGCTTTCTTCTTAAGAAAGGAAAGAAAATGAGTATAGACAGTCATAGAAAGAAATAAATAGTTAAAAATAAAAAGTAAAGTATTTAAAGAGAGAGTAAAAGTAATCTAAAAGGAAAAAAGCCATGTAAGATGAGAAATACACAGGGATTCTGGATCCTGTATATCATTGTGTTTAAGTTTTTTTTTTTTGATTGTTGATAAACAAAGGAGAGCTGCTAAGAGACATGGGATCGAAAGGACTGCTGAAATAAACTAGACGGGACATTTTAAGAATGTCTTAAGTTTAAAATGGATGTATTTGTTAAATGGAAGTATAAAATGCTTTGGAGAAAAACTTTTGTTTCCACTGGAATCAGGAGGCTCTGGATTTGTTCCAGGTTAATATGGATCAGGTTTGATCAAATGAGACCTCCTGAATCTTAATAGGTGATATATATCAACAAAGGTTACTGCTGGTCTTCCCAGAACTTGGTAATTATCTCAATTTTTCTCAGGGATCTTTAAAGATGCCTTCACCCTCAGACAACAGAAGGCAGTCTGGAGAACACAATGCCCCCATTCCCAAGAGGTGGAGTGAGTGCTTGTTGGTTATTCGGTGGGTTATGGATGTTTGTTATCATTTTGGGAAATATAATAATATGGAAAAAACAACGAATCTCAGATTTTTATTTTGCATTGGCATAGGTTTTGCTATATTGATACATATTTAAAGTTATTTTTGTTATACTTAATGTATGATGCTACTCTTGTTTGGGGTATTGTGTTTATGCAGCTCATTTAAAAATGCGATGTACAATTAAGAAATGAGGTTAGTAGTTAGTCTATAGTAATCAAACTTGTAGTCACATTAAGTATATTTTCAAGGTTAAATAGATACATTTAGATCGATAAATGGTCTTCAAATAGTTCAAAGACTTATAGAATATGATATTTAAAATATTGTGTTAACATAAGGATTTTCATGACAATGAGAAATATTTGCTCCTAGCAGTAACACTTTACTTCAGAGATGATGGGCACTGAAGAAACTCCTTATAGCATTCACTTTCATTGAGGCAAAGCTATCTATTTGGGCAAGAAGCTGCTCTTGCCTGGACTGCTTGACAGTATGCGATACAAACTGGACATGCAGGACACACAAGAAAAAGACTGTTGAACTTTGCTAAAACAAGACAGGACAGTCCTTCAAAATTCCTGCTTCACAAAAAAAGTCTGCCAGATATTCTGCATGAAACAGAGGAAAGCGACTGCTGAACATTGCAAATGCAAGGTAGGGCAGTCCTTCAAATTTTCTGCTTTACAGAAAAGTCTACCAGATATTATAAACCTATAGGTCAAAGGAACTTTGGATGACTGTCCAGGCAGTCAAATGTCTTTGTTTTTAGGTAATATTATATCTTTCTTAGGTCTTTGAGGGAGTTGAAGACTGAATAGTTAAAATTATAGTTTTCCTTATTTATGATGGAAAGTAAATTAGGTATAAATCTTTGGAGTCATTAACATAAGATAGATAATGGAGTATTTTCTCTGAATTTACTAAATACAAATGGACTGAATACTGTAATGTAATTCTTACTTGATAGCTGTTTTTGTTGTATGTAGTTTTACTATGTTAGAGTTAAAACCTTTCATTTTTATTTAGACAAAAAGGGGGAAATAGTATGGAATATTATTTCAAGATGTGTTACATTCATTTATGCTGTGGAATATCTGTTTAATGATGCAAAGATGTGTTGCATTCTTTCATGTTGCATTTGTTTAACTCTGTGAGGCTGTGTTGCTTTACCTGCCTAAAACGCCTGATTATTCTAATAAATAATGGAACAACCAATAGTCAGGTAGGTGCAAGGGGAGGCAGGGATGGCAGGCAGAGAGAATAAACAGGAGGAGCAATCTTGGAAGAGAAAATCAAGGAGCAAGAAAAGGAAGGAAAGGAGGAGGACTCTAGGGGCCACCCACCCACCTACATGGCAAGCAATGGAGTAAGAAGTAAATTCAGGTATACAGAAACAGAGAAAGATAAAAGATAGATGGGATAGTTTAAGAACAGCTGACAAGAATAAAGCTAAGGCCAGGCATTCACAAGTAAGAATAAGACTTGTGTGTATTTATTTGGGAGCTGGGTGGCAGGCCTCCCAAAGAGTGAAGAGTAAAAACAACCAACTTTACTTCCCCTTCCTATCATCTTCCCTTCCACCCTTCCTTCCTTCTTCCCACCCTTCACTTACTCCTCTTTCTCCCCTTGCTCTCCTCCTCCTCTTCCCCATTGATCTCATACAAAAGAGAAAAACACTAACACTTTCATAGGAAGACATTAGCACTTATCCAAGCTGTCATGGCTAGCTTCAGTCATCAACTAGACATACTTGGGAAAGAGGGAACCTCATTAGAAGAGCTGCATCTAATAGATTAGCCTACAGACACATCTGGGGGCATTTTTTTAATTGTTAATTGGCACAGAGTGCTCTGCCCACAGTGGCTGTGCCATCTATGTGCAGATGGGCCTGGGGTGTTTAATAAAGGTAGTTGAGTGAGTCAGTAAGCAGTGTTCCTCCACCGTCTCTGCTTCAGTTCCTACCTTTATGTTCCTGTAGAGTTTCTGCCTTGGCTTTCCTTGATCGTGGATTATAATATGTAATCCTAACAAACCCTTCCCCAGCCAAGTTGCTTTTGGACAGTTTTATCACAGCATGGAGATAAAAACTAGAACACAAGCTGTGGGTGCAGAAAGCTTAAAGAACACCATAGACAAAGTGAGCAAGAGAATCAAAGTGATGTTTCAGAATCTTTCCAGCAGGGTAGCCTAGATGTTAATTCAAAAACACATCTTCCTCTCTTAATCTTCATGAAGGTAGCATAGATCCTCTCTGCTTTCAGATATGGTTAGTCATGTGACTTGCCTTGTACTCTCATAATTGCAGGCCACATTCACACTTCTTAAATTCTGACATGGCCATGGGAGTTAGCCAATAGATGGGAAATGACTGAAACAGCAAAGACTTGTGATATGGTCAACTGGAATTGCTTTCTTGGGCTTCTGCCATGGTGCTGATTTCATACTTGTATGAGCCAAGAGCTCCCAGTAAGGAAGAGATGTACACAGCTGAATAAAATTCTAAATAATAAGATATGTTAGGGGTTAGGGAGATGGCTCAGTAAGTTAACTGCTTAATGTGTAGAAGTGAAGACCTGAGTTTAATCTCCAGCTTCTATGTTAAAGAGGTGGGCATGCCCGTGCATTTGGAATTGCAGAGTTGGGGAAGAAGAGATGGGCAAATCCCTAGGACTTTGACCAACCAGACCCCCCTAAGCAAGGAGCCACCAGTCCTGGGAGAATCTGTCTCAAAACACAGGGCCATCAGCTCTTAAGGGGTGATACTGAAGTTGGCAATGCTGCAAGTTACACATTGAGGCACACCTTGTCCTGTAGAGACAGGAACATGCACATACATACAAATAAGTTAACAGAATATACAGTTATAAAATGAATACATATTTGCAAAAGTAAATGATAGTTGCTTTAATTTCATTTACTTCAGGATGGTAGGAATCTGTGGTTGATATGTTGTGCACACCAATAAACTTATCTGGCGATCAGAGAACAGAACAGTCACTATATTAAACATAGGTTTAGGCAGTGGTAGCACATGCCTTTAATCCTAGCATTCCAGAGGCAGAGATCCATCTGCATCTCTGTGAGTTCAAAACCACACTGGAAACAGCCAGTATGGTGACACATGCCTTTAATCCCAGGAAGTGGTGGCAGAAAGCAGAGAGGTATATAAGGCGTGAGGACCAGGAACTAGAGTCTGGTTAAGCTTTTAGCTTTTAGCAGCAGTTCAGCTGAGATCCATTTGGGTGAGGACTCAGAGGCTTCCAATTTGAGGAAACAAGATCAGCTGAGGAATTGGAGAGGTGAGGTTGACTATGGCTTGTTCTGATTCTCTGATCTTTCAGTGTTTACCCCAATATCTGGCTCCTGGGTTTGTTTATATTAATAATACCTTCTAACAATTCTTGCTACCAAAATCTACATTAGTTAAAATTTTAACTGCACTTTTAACTCTTTAAATCTAAACATTGCACTCTGATCAACATAAAATGTGAGGTTTGAGAAAAGTAACAGAACCTGGCTATAACATCCTTACATATACATTCCTTTCTTTTTCTGATTAGTTTGTGTTTTTATTTATTTAATTGCATGACTATAACTTACATTTTTAAAAAGTTGAAATAAATTATTTTGTTTTTATTGAAAATATATTTGTATTACAATATATTCTGATTATGTTTTCCTCTCCTCCATCTACTCCAAGAAACTCTCCACTTTCCCTCCCACCCAAATCCACTCTTTTTCTTCTCCCTTTCATTAGTATGTAAGCAGTCATCTAAAATATTAATAATAAAATACAATTAGCTAAAATAAAGGCAAACAAACCAATCAAAGGCAAGACAAACAAAAACAAACAGAAGAAAAAGAGCCAAAGACAAAGCCCAAGAAACACATACAGACACAGAGAGACACACATTCATACACACAAAAATCACATAAAAACACAAAACAGGAGACCATAATATATATGCAAATGGCTTGTAAGGAGAAAAAGAACAAAAATCAAAGCCCTGACAGAACATTAAGAGACAAAGAACCTCAAAGTATGCCATTGCGTTCCTTTTGTGCTGGCCATCTGAGACTGTTAGAGAAAACTAATTTTCCATTTGTGAGTGTTAGGGATATGGGCTTGTGTCCCTTTCCCATCATGGCGTTACAGCTGCAGCAGGCCCATTCCTGGGCAGACATTTTGTATGCTGCCACGGTCTCTGTGAGCGCATATGTGAAGGCCCTGTTCCTTGCTGTTCTCCATCCCCTCTGTCCTTCCACCTTCTTTTCCACAAAATTCCCTGAGCCTTAAGGAGACAGAATTGAAGGCGACATCCCATTTAGAACTGAGTGTTCCAAGGTCTCTAACTCTCTGCATATTGTCCAGTTCCCCAACTGTCTCTGTATTTGTTCCTATCTACTGCAGGAAGAAGCTTCTCTGATGACAGTTGAGCAAGACACTAACCTATGAGTATACTAGAATGTCATTAGGAGTCATTTTATTCCTACATTACTTTAGTGGAACAGTTAGTATTTGGTTTTCCCCTAGGCCCCTGGCCTACCTACCTCTTCTCAGGTTCTTGGCCACCTGAGCAGTGTAGAAAATGAGTTCCATCTCATGGAGTGCTTAAATCCCATCAGATATTGGTAGGTTACTCCCACAAGCTTTGTGCCACCATTACACTAATGCATCTTGCAGGCAGCTCACCATTGTATACCAAAGAGTTTGTAGGTGTGTTGTTGTTTACCTTTTTCCCTTGGTAGCATGCAAAATATCTTCCAGTACCATGAACACTAGTCAACTAGTCAGTAGGGGTAAAAGCTCCATGTAGGCATCAGCTTGACTTCTCTGTGTTCAATGAGTTTTGTAGGTGTCTTCAGCAGTGGGTCCTTACCATCAGTTTGTTGAAAGCAATCCATAGCCTTGGCCATAGACTGGATTGTTTGGGGATTCTCACGGGGCCACTTTGGTCCACAACTCAATTAGATGTAATACATTCCCAGAACTGGAGGCTTTATTTGCTGGTGAGAGATGCCCAGTTGGGGCTCCATCTCCCCTGTTACTTGGCCATTCCATTTAGGTCACTTTTGTAAATGTATATATTTTAGGAAGCTTCTACTGTATAGGTTTCTATATTACCCCTCACATGACCCTTGGTTTTACCTACCCCTCCCCATATTCCCTTCTTCACTCCCTTCTTCCCTTCCCCTCTTCCATTTAATTCTCCTGTTCTGGTAACCACCCCCACCTGTCCATAACTATGTGTTCTATTTCCCAGTCCTAGAGTGATCCAATCCTTCCCCAGGTCACTAATTGTATAACTTACCTCTGTGGTTACATGAACTGTATGTAGTCTGATTATAGAGAACTTAACCGCTAGCATCCACATACAAGCAATATTCATCTTTTGGATTTTTTTTCTAGATCCATTCATTTACCTGTGATTTTCATTTCACTTTAACAGCTGAGTAAAGGCACATTTTCTTTATCCATTATTTTTTTTTGGAGAATTTCATATATGAGTAATGTGTTTACATTATTTATCCCTTCCTTCTCCCTCCAGCTCCTCCTGTGTTCCTACTACCTCCTTTCAAATTCATTATCTATCATTACACACACACACACACACACACACACACACACACACACACATATATATATATATATATATATATATATATATATATATAGGATAATAATGCCCCCCATAGGCTCATATATATGAATGATGTTTGGTCCCCAGTTGGTGTAACTGTTTGGGAGGATTTGGGGTGTGGCCTTGTTGGAAGAGGTGTGGCACTGGGGGTGAACTTTCAGGTTTCTAAAGCCCACACTGCTCCTAGTTTCCTCTCTCCACCTGGTGCTTATAGTTCACTATGTAAGCTCTCAAGTACCGCTCCAGTGCCATGCCTACCTGCCAGATGCCATGCTGCCTACCATGTTGGCCATGGACTCTAAACCTCTGCACCTGTACACACCAAATTAAATGTTTTCTTTCATACATTGTTTTGGTCATGGTGTTTGGTTATGGCGTTTTGTGACAGCAATAGAAAAACAACTAAATATATTTATACCTATAAATACTTCCTGCTGAGTCCATTTCATGGTACTTATTTGTAGGGTTTTAGGGCTGACCACTTGGTATTAGATAAGCAAAGAGCTTCTTATCATAAGGGAGTGCACGCCTTAAAAGAAGAAGTTAAAAGTGAAGCCAAACACTATGTAAAGCCAGACTTTAATATTCTGTGTGTGTGTGTGTGTGTACACATGCCACAGCACATGGATGGAGCACAGAAGGCAAATGCAGGAGTCAGTCCTCTCCTTGCCTAGGTCCTCAGGCTTGGTGGCAAGTGCCTATACAAAATGAGCCACCAGCGGGAGCAGGGGTGGGGGGACAGGGGTTAGAGGGAGTGGGGTGGCACATGCCTTTAATCCCAACACTCAGGAGGGAGAGGCAGGCAGATTTCTGTGAGTCCCCCTACAGAGTAAGTTCCAGGGCAGCCAAGACTACATGAAGAAATCCTGTATGGGGGCGGGCAACCCAAAACAAACAAACAAAACAAGATGAGCCACCTTGCCAGTCTGAGCCAAACTTTTATAAAGTTGAAGGTTTCTGAGAAACTAAGTGACAATACTAATCAGTTATTTTAATCTCAAATTTAATATACATATCTCGATTGGTCCTAAAAGGTGAAGGCTTACATCACTGGAAATTACTTAAAAAGAGGAAACAAAGTACCTTACCCTAACTTTCTGGAGACATCAACCATAAAAGAAATTGTAAGGAGACACGTCTGTTAATAAGCCACCTGTGAGCCCTTGCCATGAACCTGTCTCAACAGTAACCACTTTATACTCACTTATGTCAATCATTAGAGCCAGCAGTCAAGGTTACCAGTACAAGTTTCCCTTTTATACAAGCTCATTAAGACTAAATAACTCAAGATTATATAATGAGAGTGAAAAGAGAAGTGAATGCCTCTCTGAAGCTTCCACAGAGCTCAGCCAAAGAGCAAGTATACCTCAAATGAACCAGCCCTCCAGTATGAGGAGATGGAAGAGGTCTGTAGGGCCTTCGTGTGAAATCTCTTAGCTCATATAATCTGTCATGTGGAGATGGACACTTTTGTAAACTGCGTTTCTCAGAATCCTTTACCAAATGGCTTCCTTTTCTGTGGGAGGTATTAAGAAACAATTGAAACAGAGAGATTTCCCACAGCTGAGCTCTGTGATGAGGGCAGTGTATGGCAGTGGAGGGCAGTGTATGGCAGTGGTGTGGGCAGTGTATGGCAGTGGTGTGGGCAGTGTATGGCAGTGGTGAGGGCAGCTGTATGGCAGTGGTGTGGGCAGTGTATGGCAGTGGTGAGGGCAGTATATAGCAGTGGTGTGGGCAGTATATGGCAGTGGTGAGGGCAGTATATAGCAGTGGTGTGGGCAGTATATGGCAGTGGTGAGGGCAGTGTATGGCAGTGGTGAGGGCAGTATATGGCAGTGGTGAGGGCAGTGTATGGCAGTGGTGAGGGTAGTGTATGGCAGTGGTGAGGGCAGTGTATGGCAGTGGTGTGGGCAGTTGTGTGGCAGTGGTGTGGGCAGTGTATGGCAGTGGTGAGGGCAGCTGTGTGGCAGTGGTGTGGGCAGTTGTGTGGCAGTGGTGTGGGCAGTGTATGGCAGTGGTGAGGGCAGTGTATGGCAGTGGTGAGGGCAGTGTATGGCAGTGGTGTGGGCAGTGTGTGGCAGTGGTGAGGGCAGCTGTGTGGCAGTGGTGTGGGCAGTGTATGGCAGTGGTGTGGGCAGTGTATGGCAGTGGTGTGGGCAGTTGTGTGGCAGTGGTGTGGGCAGTTGTGTGGCAGTGGTGTGGGCAGTGTATGGCAGTGGTGTGGGCAGTGTGTGGCAGTGGTGAGGGCAGCTGTGTGGCAGTGGTGTGGGCAGTGTATGGCAGTGGTGTGGGCAGTGTATGGCAGTGGTGTGGGCAGTGTGTGGCAGTGGTGAGGGCAGTGTATGGCAGTGGTGTGGGCAGTGTATGGCAGTGGTGAGGGCAGTGTATGGCAGTGGTGTGGGCAGTGTATGGCAGTGGTGTGGGCAGTGTATGGCAGTGGTGAGGGCAGTGTATGGCAGTGGTGAGGGCAGTGTATGGCAGTGGTGAGGGCAGTGTGTGGCAGTGGTGAGGGCAGCTGTGTGGCAGTGGTGTGGGCAGTGTATGGCAGTGGTGAGGGTAGTGTATGGCAGTGGTGAGGGCAGTATATGGCAGTGGTGTGGGCAGTTGTGTGGCAGTGGTGAGGGTAGTGTATGGCAGTGGTGAGGGCAGTGTATGGCAGTGGTGTGGGCAGTTGTGTGGCAGTGGTGTGGGCAGTGTATGGCAGTGGTGTGGGCAGTGTGTGGCAGTGGTGTGGGCAGTGTATGGCAGTGGTGAGGGCAGTGTATGGCAGTGGTGAGGGCAGTGTATGGCAGTGGTGAGGGCAGCTGTGTGGCAGTGGTGTGGGCAGTGTATGGCAGTGGTGAGGGCAGTGTATGGCAGTGGTGTGGGCAGTGTATGGCAGTGGTGAGGGCAGTGTATGGCAGTGGTGAGGGCAGCTGTGTGGCAGTGGTGTGGGCAGTGTATGGCAGTGGTGAGGGCAGTGTATGGCAGTGGTGTGGGCAGTGTATGGCAGTGGTGTGGGCAGTGTATGGCAGTGGTGAGGGCAGCTGTGTGGCAGTGGTGTGGGCAGTGTATGGCAGTGGTGAGGGCAGTGTATGGCAGTGGTGTGGGCAGTTGTGTGGCAGTGGTGAGGGCAGTGTATGGCAGTGGTGTGGGCAGTTGTGTGGCAGTGGTGAGGGCAGTGTATGGCAGTGGTGAGGGCAGTGTATGGCAGTGGTGAGGGCAGTGTATGGCAGTGGTGAGGGCAGTGTATGGCAGTGCTGCCAGGCTTTGGCTTCTTTGGTGTTTTCAGAAGTCTTTTTAACTTGCCCCAGCATATCAGAAACTTTGAATCAGATATTAGTGGATATAGTTTTTGTTCTCCTGTGTTTATGAAATCTAATACATCTCCATTATCCCTCAGAACTGGAACTGGGTGCTACTTCTGTTAGAAAAGAATATTCTCTGGATTAAATGAAGAAACACCTGAACAAACCAAAAGTAACCCGTCAGGGCACTTTTGTTTTCCATGAACCACCCTGGGGTAGGAAGTACATGGAGAGAAGGAAGCTTTCTTACTTCTTATTCCAAGGCAAGTGATGATTGCAGTGTAGCCCATTGTGGGGAGTTCAACCTCACAATCTGACTCGATTGCCTACACAGCAGCATAGGAAATGAAGGAAAGAGGGAAGAGGTCAGTTGCCCCAGGCCATCAATATCCAGACCTTTGCAAAGAGAAGTTTTATCATGCAGGGAAGGTGAAAAGATTTGCATAAATATTTACAAGCTGTGGGAGCTTTATGCCACTTTTGATAGGAACAAAGCCAAAAACTTATCTCACACAGTTATGAATCATCTTGTTTTTGTATTCTCTTTCTCCTTTTTTCCCCCTTTCTTTTGGACTACTGTTATTTGTACAGTTAGCCTATATCAGTTCTACTGAAATTGCTGCTATTCATTCTTTTTTCCTGATGAGACTTCAGTTTACATACTATTTAGTACCATAAATGGAGCTCTCGGTGGGGGTGTTCTATGATTGATCTGACTTTGTCTGTGGCCTTAAGTGCAATATAGTACTCCCTACACACATCTGAGGTTTGCTTTCATCACTGACAACTACTGTCTGAAAATAATTAATGTAAAGTAACTCACAAGCCTTAAATCACGTGCCATTCTAAGTAACATAGTAAGAACATTTGCTCTAATGCTGTGTTCTAGCCAGGACATAAATCATCCTTTGGTTCAGTGTTTCCACAGTGTATATACTACCCACTCAGTAGTCACTTAGCAAACATCTTGGTTATCAGGTCATTTGCTTTGCTATCGCAGTGTTTGTGTTCAATATCCTTTTTATTAATGACCCTAAAATACAGGAGTACTGGTGCTTGTGATTCAGCTACACCAAGGAAGCAATGCTGTAAATCACTCTCTTTCAGTAAAAAGGCAAAGGTTTCTACTTAAGAAGAAAAAAATTTTAAATGTATACTGCAGTTAATAAGAACTATAATAAAGACCAATATTCAGGTCTTTATTCAACAAAGAGATTAAATTCAGGGATCTTGTTCAGAAAAGAAAAAAATGGAATAGATATTGAATAAAATGGTAGATTATTAAATCTACTTTCAAACTAAAAAAGCAATTATTAGTTTTAAAATAATTTACATTGTATGTGTTCTTGTATATTGATAAAAATTTAAGGTTATTTTGTTACATTATATATATGTTTCTACTTCTCTTTAAGATATGCTTGTATATTGATACAAATTTAAGGTTATTTTTGTTATAGTGTATATATGTTTCTATTTCTGTTTTAGATATTTTTGTATATTGATACAAATTCAAGGTTATTTTTGTTATACTGTATATGTTTCTACTTCTGTTTAAGATTATTTTGTACATTGTTACAAATTGAGGTTATTGTTTTATACAGTATATCTGTTCCTAATTTTGCTTAGGTATTATCTAAATATCTCATACCTATACAGCTTGTTTGCTTATACAATGTGAAGTTTTAGTCGTTAAAATCAATATAGGATAATAAATAAATACAGGTTAATAGTCACCCATAATTATCAAATTTAGAGTCATGTTAATTAAGTTTTTGAGATATACAGAAATATGTTTCAAATAGATAGGTAATCTTAAAATACTGCAAAAACCTACAGAATATGTCATTTAAATATTTTGATAACTTAGAACTTGCCATGAGACATGTCTGCTCCTGATGGCACCTATTTCTAAAGAGGATGATGGGCATCGAAGACACTCCATATGGAGTTTGCTTTCTTAGTGGCACAAACTAGCCTATAGGGCAAGAAACTGCCCTTGTCTTGACTGCTGACTGTAAATATACTGTTCAATCTGGGCAAGCAGGACACAAAGAAAAGTGACTGCAGAACTTTGCAAAGACAGAGTGGTACAGTCCTTCAAAATTTCCTGCTCTGAAAATGGTATGTCAGATATTCTTGGCCTGTAGGCCAAAGATGGATTCCCCAGCAAGCATTGCAGAGGAACATTGGATGACTGTCCAGGCAGCAAGCTGTTTCTATCATATCCTATATTTTGTGGAAGCCACTTGCTCACACTTCCTGCTTACTGGGGCAATATTATTTTCTTTCTCAGGTCTTTGATAGGATTGAAGACTAGAAAGTTACAGTTACAGTTCTCCCAAATCTTTGCAAAGGACATACTAGGTACAAAACTTAGATTCTTTAGGAGAGGACAGTTATTGGATCAATCTCTATAAATTTGCTAATTACTTATGGTGTGGACATTTAGAATGTATTTCTTACTTAATATTTGTTCTTGTATGTAGTTTCATTTTTGTTAAGGTTATTACTTTTCCTTTCTTCTGGACAATAGTTGATATTAATTCTTATTATATATAGTTTTATTATGTTAGGATTCGAACCCTTCCTTCTTAATTAGACAAAAATGGGGAAATGTTATGAGAATCCTGTCACTGGTCAGCTAGCCAATAGAAAGTAGCATTTGGGTCAAGAGGTGGAGTTTTCATAGAGATTGGACATGACTAAAATATAAAGTGGGTCAGAGGGATGTGCAGGCCTTTTGGATGAGGAATGAGAGCAGAGCAGAGAGTGGAGCGTCAAGTGACTCGATTCAGATTTTCCATTCTATTTTGTGATAACTGTGCACAGGTTTTGCTTTTAATAAACTGTAGTCTTTTGACTTCCTTCATCAATATTCCATCCATGAAGCTGTGCTGTTATGACTCAAGTTGCAATACCCATAGTTAATGAATGCTCAGTTGCTCACTTCACTTCATACTATGGAGGACTTGCACTGTCTCATGCTCCACATCCTTCCAGGAAGAAAGAACATATGTTTATTTTGAGAGAGAGGAACCATATTTATATATGGTTTCAGTATCCTTGAATAACTTTTCTGCTACACTATTAGCTTATGTCTTACTGTATCTATTCATAAACTTCCTAGTAGGCAATGTAAGTTTACTAAGATGAGGGCTTGCTGAATTATACTGGAAAGAAACTTAGAAAGTAGACCACTCACATGTAACCATGAGCATTTATGAACAAATAAATAGTTTCAGGAGACTTCAGAGACCTCAAAACTCATATGCTCATCAGGAGTCAATATCATTCAATCTGCAAACTGTACATTAATTTCTAGATATGACAAGAGATTAGTGGTAAATGAATCCTCTTGATTAATGGATAGAAGTGTTGTCCAACTTACATGAGCATATGTTCATAGAAAACTCAACAGTTTTCAACTTCTCTTCTCCAGGTTCCTGTTAGTCTTAGCTGTTCTGGAGGATCCCATAGAACTGTTTTCTAATGATTATATTTGTTATCATAGAAATCCAAGCAATTGCTTGAAGTATTGAAGCAACTTAAAAATAAAAATCTCACTACATGTTAACAAACATGGTTTTAATAAAGCAACATAGTGACATTGATAAATTTCACAAATTTCCTTAATGTGTGATTTAACAAGATTACTGTCACATCTGCTTTTGTGATGATTTTGATAAAAATCATTGGTTGTAAGGCACCAGTATTCAATTTCATATAGGCATTTAGTTGGAAGTAGAAACATTTTGTAGCACTTAAGATATTTATGTACATTATTTTTGATATTATGTGGAAACTTGATAGTGTTATGTTTTATAAGACTGTTAAATGGAACTTTAAATATTAGTGAGCCCAGTTGCTTTATATTTATCTGATGTACCTCTGAGTGAGAATTTTACCCAGGTATAATTTTTGCATCAACATGTGTTAATCATTGGTCATCCCTGGCTTGCTGAACTATGCAGGTAACTTTGATCTTAGAGAAAGATAATCCTTTACATAATCAAAGACGCCTCCACCCACTCCCACGACAGCAGATAAGAAAAGAACTGGAATCACAGTACTTGCTTCATGGAAAAGTTACCTAAGCTCATGTCTTGCAGATGCTTCTCTGGGCACAGTCTCAACTTCTCAATGGAATGATTTGTAACCTAAATATAAACTTGGAAACAAAAACTCACTTAAAATAGTAAGACAATCGTAAATGTAGTTGCCCTACATAAATATATAAATATAAAATTGAATGCACACATGTGCACACACACACCAAACCAAACAAAAGCAATCTTCTAGGCTGCTGTTGTCCTCTGGGTCTGAGTCTTCAAGTCTCATGTCTCATGCACACTTTTCCTAGGTCACACTGAAACTTTAAGGGTGATAGTGGCTTGATCTAGTTGTTGGAGTTTCACACCAGTGGTTCTCAACCTGTGGATCATGACCCCCTTGGGGGGTCACCTCTCAGATGTCCTGAATATCAGATATTTATATTATGATTCAAAACTGTAGCAAAATTATAGTATAAGGTAGCAATGAAATAATTTTATGGGTGGGGCTCACCACAACATGAAAAACTGTATTAAAAGGTCACACATTAGGAAGGTTGAAAACCACTGATTTCAAATTAACATTTATTACTGGACTTGGAATTATTATAATGTATACCAGAGAATTTCTTGATTTCAGGATAACATTCTGCTCCCCACCCCCAGTGTGCTGTGAAAACCCAATGTCTTCTTGACAACTAGATAAATCACCTCATCCCTTACAATTACCCCCTTTCACTTGTAGATTCACTGGCATGAGAAACCCAAATTGGCCAGGTGGCCATCTAGAATTCAAAGTTCACAAAAACCACAATCCTTTTGGGAACAAATAACTCCCAAGCTAGCCAAGCTTAGATGGAACCAAAGTGTTTGTGGGAGTTTCTTAGCAGTCATGAACAAATTAATACTATTTCTGCAATGTGATTTTGTCACTTCTGTATTGAAGCTAGGGGACAAATTATTCATACATTGGTTACTGTTCAAATAACATCCTGGAGACAAGTCAAAGCTATGTTGAGAGGGCCTGAGGATGTAGCTCAGTGGTAGAGCACTTGTCTAGCATGTGCAAGGCCCCATGGCCATAAAACAGAAAAGAAAGCAATAAACTACACAGATTCCTTCTCACTCCAGTCAGGATAGCTATGATCAAGTTAACAAATGCAAGGATTCAATGTGTGGGGGACATTAATATACTGGTAGTTAGAATTCAACTTAGTTTGGCCTCCATGTAAATCATGACATTCTCCTAAATACCAAAAATAACTTATGATCCAGTTAATACCATTGGAAAGCTAATGGAGATTTGAATTTGGGAAAGGGACATGAAATACATGTGAGAAAATATAATTAAATACAACTTTTTGTACAATGAACATTAACAATTTTGGAAGTGAAAAAATACCATGTACTCTAAGAGTTCCTATGAACCCTATGAATCCTTCAGAACATTGTCTCTTAATTGACAACATACACCTGAGACTTCTGTGAACTACTCCACCATTTCATTAGTCCAGCCAATCCTGAGCATTGGAAATGATACATGGAACAATTATTAATTCTATATCTGTGCCCCCACTCAATCTAGTCTTGTGGTGATGCTAAGAAGCTATTTTATTTTGTGATATTCTTCCATGGTTAAGCTCTCCAGGTGGAAGAACTGCCTCTCACCCATTGATATGAGCGATAGCAACCCTTTCTGATCAGTGAGGAACTCTCTTCTATAATAGATTCCATTTGGTGAGCATTCACCAGAGACACAAACATCCCCAAGTTTTGTGCTCACTAATAATCTTTCCTCACGTCTGCTTGTGATCACTTCACTATACAGATGTCCATGAATCACTATATATCTATATTCCATTTCCCAGTCTAGCCAAAGCAAATCATTAAGTATACAGGTAAAAGTAAAGTGCTTTTCACAGAATGGTCCTTCACAACCTACTTTCAGAAAATTTTCGCTTATTAATGCCACTTCTGGGACAAACATACCATGAAAGAACATCTTGTGGGAGCCCACAGAGGTTTCCTAGTGAGCTTACTTTACACAGCAGGGCTGCATTAGGGGATGACTTGACCAACTGCATGGTCACCAGGTGTCTGGGATGGTCTGCACTTGGGTATGCTGGGGGGAGGTCTTTTGCTCAGCCCCTTGGCATTCCTTTAAAAGCCCTTTAGTAGCGATAGAAGGTGCTGATGGGTTTTGACCCAGACCCACCTGAGGCTGCCTAGTGTTTCTGTGTCTTTCCTCTATGCTTCTATCTACATATTCCTTATTTCTCCCTGCTCAAGAATACACTGTGGGAAAAAGGAACTGGTCTCCCTCAGCATCTATAAACCTGATATGTTTTTCTTTTCCTTGATAACAATGGATTTTTCAGGAAGTCATACGTCTTGACTGAGTAAAATGAAATGAGCCAACAAAACATGTTCTGATCTACGGGAATGTAACTCTGAGAGATGTGTGTGTGTGTTGCCCCCACAGAGACCAGAAGGGGTTGTCAGATCCCCTCGAGTTTGAGACCTGGTTGAGCCACTAACACTGGCGCTAGGAACTGAACTCAGGTCCACTAGAGGAACAGCAAGCACTCATAGCCATCGCACGATCTCCTCATCTCTATAGTGATTTTTCTCGTAACTCCAGCTGCACTAAAGACTGGCTACTTTATAGTTTACTTGATGAGAGTTCAATTTGACCATAGATTTATACATGTCCTTCATTTCCTCTGAGGCCAAAGCAGCCTGCCATGCCATGTGAGAAACAATTGTGTTTGCTTCATCACCCTGACAGGGAAAGGAGATTCAAGGGATGTTAAAAGTCATTTTAGTATATAGTCCCACTGGTTGTCTTACTTTACTTGGGCTAGTAGCTTGGAAACAGGCTATTAGCATTTCTTCCTTAAACTTCAAGTGTTTTTTCCGCTGACCTACTCAGCACAAACCTCTTGTGGTATTTATCACTACAGCAAGAATGAGGGAGATCAGCTGCCTGGTTTCCCAAAGCACTTCTTTTAAGTAGAACATCAAACCACTAAAGGGGATCATTTGACCCTCCATGGTGCCACTGCATGACTTGGATCACTAGTATCCCATTTTCCATTGACAGTTCAATACATCAGTACCTCATGGGGAGTACCTCCATCTCCATCCACATATGCTTCTCTGGGCACATTACCTCCAGAAATGAAAAGTTAGGGTCCAGCAGCACTACTTTTAGAGTCCTAGACTTGTTTTTTTGCTTTTTTTTTAGTTATTTAATAATCAAGCCAATCATATTATAGACAGCCAACCTACTGTTGAACATGAGACAGAAACAAAAGGAAGTGTCCTTGTCAGGGTGGTGAAGTCACTTTACATCCACGAGCTCCAGCAGGTATTTTGTCTTTAACTCAGAGGTTCAGCAGATGCTTGCAGTCCAACCAAACTGTGACATCACCTCTAAAAATAGCCTCTTGCGTGGCTATATTAGTTAAAGCAATCCCTGCACGTGTATGTTCAAGGATATCTGTGAAACTGAGATATGTTCATGCACCTCTCTATCATATAAAACAACAAACCCTTTCCAGATGATTTCTTCCACTGTGAAATGCAAATTGCCCATAAAAGTCCTGGGGTGTGTGTGTGTGTGTGTGTGTGTGAGAAGACACTTAACAGAGTATTACAGATGCATTCATAGGAACAAGGAAGCCTCAGCCTCTATTTTAAATGCATCAAGGACCAGAAAAGATAGGTGTGAACCTGTTCAGTGTGGCCTGAAGTAGTTGCATTGGTTAAGATGTATAGATAACTCAGTTGTTCCAACTTTTTGTTTTGTTTTGTTTTGTTTTGTTTTTTGTTCCAACTTTTGATCTACCACTCACCTACTTCTGAACCAGAGTAGCAAATATTCAAGACAGTGTGAAAAAAAAGACAAAACATCTTACATTACAAAGACTACTTTAAATTATTAATCTGCCATGTACTGGAAAATTAAATTTTAAATGAGACATATTCAACATTTTTCTCCCTGTACTTTTCTCCTCTTCGAGACTGGCACATTTTTCTATGTGATAAATGTTCTGTTGGCAGCAGGGAGCAACAGTCCCCTGGGATATGTGTACTTGAAGAATTCACAGAAATTGCCCCCCAGAAATTTAATACCTCCCGTGGTCCCCAAAGAGCCAAGCAGACAAAATAAAGGAGAATAATAATAATAAATAAAGCATAAATCCATATACATACCAACACCTGATTTCTTATAAAGAAACTAGAAATACATACGGGAATAAAGACAGCTTCTTCAACAAATGGTGCTTGTCAAACTGACTGGCTATATGAAGAAAAATCCAAGGGATCTATACTTATCACCCTACACAAAACTCAAATCCAAATGGATTAAAGACCCCAACATGAAACCAGATACACTGAACTTGATAGAAGGGAAAGTAGGGATTATCCTTGAACTCATATGCACTAGAAAAGACTGTCTGAACTGAACACCATTAGCTCAGGCTAAAATCAACAAGTAGTAAGTTCGACTTCCTGAAACTGAGAAGCTTCTGCATGACAAAGGCAAAGGACACTGTCATTCAGATAAAGTGGAGCCTACCAAATGGGAAAGGATTTTTACCAACTGCACATCTGATAAAAGACTAATTTCCAAAATATATAAAGAACTCAAAAAACTAGATATCAAGAAGGCAAATAGATCAATTAAAAATGAGGGTCAGATATAAACAGAGAATTATCAAAAGAGGAAACTCAAATGGCTGAGAAATACTTAAATGTTCAACAGTCTTAGCCATCAGGGAAAGGCAAATCAAAACTACATTGAGATTTGATGTTATACCTGTCGGAGTGGCTAAGATCAATAAAACAAGTTGCAGCTCATGCTGTTGAGGATGTGGAGTAAGGGGAACACTCATCTGTATATGTTGTGCAAACATGTACAGCCACTATGGAAATCAGTGTGGCAGTTCCTCAGAAAGATAGGAATCAGTCTACCTTAAAATCTTTATATACCATTTGTGGTGGTTTGAATAAGAATGTCCTCCATATGCTCATAGATTTGAATGCTTAGTCTCCAGGGAACAGCACTCTTTGAACGGATTAGTACATGTGGCCTTATTGGAGGAAGTGTGTGACTAGGGGAGGGTTTTGAGGTTTCAAAAGTCCATGCCATCCTCAGAGTCTCTCTGTCAGCCAGAAGATCAGGATACAACTTTCAGATATTTCTCTAGCATCATGTCTGTGTGCATGCCACCAAGTTTCCTACCATGGCAGTAATGGACTAAACCTCTGAAACTGTAAGCAAACCTCAGTTAAATCTTTTCCTTTATAAGAGTTGCCCTGGTCTTTGTGTCTCTTCATAGCAATAAAAGAGTTGACTTAAGACACCGTTTGGGGGCATATAACAAAGGATGCTACATCATATCATAGATACACTCACTCAGCTATGTTCACTGTTGCTCTATTTATAATAGCCAGAAATTGGAAACAACCTAGATGTTTCTGAACAGAATAACAGATAAAGATAATGTAGCACATTTATGCAATAGAGTATTATTATTCAGGCTTTTCAGAAATGAAATCATTTAATTCATAGGCAAATGGGTGGAACTAGAAAAAAATCATCCTAAGTGCTGTGACCCAGAAGAGAAATATGGTATGTATTCACTTATATGTAAATATTAGCTGTTCAGTCAATGATAACTAAGCTACAATCCATATAGCAACAGAGGATAGTAAGGGACCAGGGGACAGAGATCATACTGGGAAAAGGAAACAGATAGTTAAAGATGGATGGACCAGGCAGGACACCTGGAACAGGAGCATCATATGGGGATGATGAGCATCATATGGGGATGATGAACAGGAGAGGGCGATGAGGGAAAGAATATGAGGAGAAACAGCTAAAATTAAGGGCAATTTAGAGGTTGTATGGAAACCTAACACAGTAGAAGCATTCCAAAATATATACATATATGAAGGTGATATGAATCTCTAAATAATGGGAGAGACAGAGCCCCAACTGGTCATCTCTTGTCACCAAATGAAACTTCCAGTACTGTGTTTGTCTTACATCTAATTGAGTTGTTGACCAAAAGGGTCCCAAGGGAATCCCCAAAGAATCCAGGCTGTTCTCTACAAACCGAAGGCAATGCCCCATTGCTGGAGACAGCACCTACAGAACTCAATGAACATGGAGAAGTTGAGCTGGTGCCTACATGGAACCTTCACCCCTATGTTCTAGCTTCTTTTGGTACAGGAAGGTATTCCAAATGCTACCAAAAGAGAAATGTAAACACCAAACCAGCCACAAAACTTTTGATCTACAAAGGTATCCTGCCTGCAATATATGCTAGGGCAATGGTGGCACAAAGTTTTTGGGAGGGACTCACCAATACCTGGTTTAAGACCCATTCTATGAGATGGGTACAAATGCCTGACACTGCTTGGGTGACCAGAACCTGAGACTAGATGCCTCAGAGACCTAGAGTCAAACCAAATACTGCTGTTCTAAAAACAAACAAAAAAACCTAACAACAAAATCACTCATCATAACATTCTTCTGTACTCACAGATCAGTATGTCTTTCTCAGCCCTCATCAGAGAAGCTCCCTCCAGCATAAGATGGGAACAAATACAGAGGTCCACATCTATGCATTATGTAGGGCGTGAGATACTTGCAACACTCAAGTCCTAAATGGGATGTCCCAATCAAATCCCATTCCTCACGGCTCAGGGAACCCTATGGAAGAGGAAGCAGAAAAAGTCTAAGAGCCAGAGGGAGTGAGGGACACCAAGAAATCGAGACCCTCTAAATCAACACGATCAAAGCTCATATGAACTCACAGTGAGCCAGCATGCACAGGGCCTGCATAGGTCTGTACCAGGTCTTCTGCATATATTTTGGCTTCCAGTTTAGTGTTTTTATGGGGTTCCTAAGTGTGTGAATGAATCTGATTTTTGTGCCTTCTTTTGGGCTTTTTTTCCTTCTGTTTATTGGCATACACACACAAACAACACACACAAGCAAACACAAATATAAGCACACGTATACACATACACACAAAAGCACACTCATGCACACACATACACAACACACACAAACATATACATATACAAGCACACACTAACACACATGAAAATGAGAAATGCAATTAATTTTAAAATCAAACTACCTTAAAATATTCTAAGTCAACTGCTTACATATTGCTCATTTTTCTTGCATTCCCATAGTATAGGAATATATTGTAGGTGAACACTAAACCACTAAAGTATATTTTTGTCTATAATAAATATCTTAAATAACTTTTCAAAGCAGAGGTGCTTTCTAAGCATAAACTGAAAACTAAGTCCAGACTAGATAAAAGGACCACTTGGATGGTCCTTTCTGGAGAAACACTTTGCATGATTTTTCTCATCATGAGATTCCATTGGTTTACATAGAATCATTTGTAAACTTTGAATTTGCTTAAAAGTAACCTAAATTTTTCAAAACTTCATCTTGAAATTCAGCTCCTTGTTCTGGCACAGAAGCAATTAAGGTCCATTATTTTATTGCAGCATTAAGTTAATTAATACTGTCAGTAAAACCAAATGTACCAAAATGAAGCTTAGTTTGCAAATCTGAAAATGTTTGTCTCACTGTCCCACTACTAAGTCTAAATGACATTTCAGCAACAACTTCGCCCAAATGGAGTCCACATCTCATTTTTTTTTAAAAAGGTCCCCAGAAATAAGGCAAGAATGTTGATGGATGTTTAGAATTAGTAGCCATCAGGAGTCATGGTGATGGCTTCGCTTCTGTGAGATAACATGAAAGTGGATTGCAACCAACTCCAGTTAGATAACTAATTAGGATAATTTAGTTTAATGAGTGTTAGTTCATGCCTTACCTCTTTCCACAAGGTTTCAGACTATTTAGATTCACCTTGCAGTCAAGTATAAGAAATTTCAGGAATTGGAACAGATAGAGTTTACCTTACAATGCTTTTTGTCAAACATCTGCAATTCAAGCTGTTATTCTATAACTTTGGAGTGTAACTATTCATCTCCCAGCCTGACAACATTGTTCCTATCTACCAGTCTTCCTTTTGGCTGTGTCTTTCTGTTTAAATCGAATTTTTGCAACCCTGTTTCCCCCAAGCAGAAGCTATTTTAGAGGATGTTGAACAACTTGGAATGTTCGTGTTTCAAAAAGTTTTCCCATCCTGTTTCTTTTCTTTTTTAATTACAAGTAATATTTATCAGTAACTAGAATAAAATATAGAATTAAAACACACCATTTTTGATGGTGGGTTTTTCTGAGATTATACTGACCACTGTAAATTGATGCTATTTTTAAGCATGCTGTTTTGAAACAGAAAAAGTAAACAAGATGAACTCTCCACAGATCCACAGGTTTTGCACTCCCCACTGTCCATGTGATCAGAATCCAAACCATAGTCAGCCCCAGTAAAGCTGCAATGACCACAGTACAGATCCAAGAGCGTTGGGAAGAGGTTGCTGAGCTTAATGAGGAAGAGAAAGCTGGGATTGAGCGTAAACTATTAAGTGATTGCGTTATTGAGTTAAGGGGTGTGGCTTCGCCTCCAGGAACCTACACTCCATTAGGCTACAGAAGCACTCACCCAGGAAAAATGAGCATGCCTAAGAGGAGGGTAGATGTGAGCCAGGGGAACTTGCCCACACTGTGTCAGGTAAGGGGGAATCTTGACAGGGACCCATCACGTGATAAGACACACATTCTGGCCATCTATGAAATAAATGGAGAATGAGGAGTATAGCATGCACACTTCAAAAAGGATGAGAAAAAGCAATCACCATTTCCTGCAAAATTACCTAGTGCAATAGGAAAACACAAATCCAGTCAAACCTCAGAATTTCATTATAGTGTGTGAAAGGGGTGTTTACAACTGAGAAAAAAGTAACTACCAGCTAAAACAATGTCATTTCATAAAAAATATATATTTTAATAATTTGAGCAATTAAGACAAAAATGCCTATTTTGATGGTACTTTAACTCCCAAAACAAAATATTAGACATTGAACCTCAAGAACAAAGAAATACTCAGAGAAACTATTTGTGAAAGAATAAAATAAACCAGAATTATCACATGCATTGGATATGCATATATGCAGACATATGTAGATATAGGCATAACTGTGTGTGCATACCATTCATGCATATAGGAGTTGTAGGGGAAGTGGAAATACAACTCCAATGATTCTTTGAAGTATCCAGCTCTAGACTTTGTAATCAAATGATGTATGCTGTTCCAAGGATGGGAGATCGATGCCTAGACTCCCACTAAAAGAAAATCACCTCAGGAAAGTATATATCCAGCTAAGTTATTTCACAAACATAGGAATATTTGCAGTTTTGTGCAAGTTCTTTGGCAACCCCTATAAGTGTTCAACAGCTGCACCCATTTAATGATAAAATTGAGTCAATCCATGATGGAAAGTGAGTCTTAAACCTATTCACATTAATCAGCTATGGATATGATTGCTGTAGGATAGAATGTTGTATGTCCTGATAATAAAATAAGTCTAAAGCTGAGAATAGTGTGCACTGGGGGGGGGGGTGGAGAACTTAAAAGGGGTAGGCACAGGGTTCTCTTCTGAGCAGATGATCAGAAGAAATCATCTAAAATTGGAGCAAATTTAGGATATGAATGACGAATATACATGAGCCTGGCAATTTCTTTAGTTCCTTTTCATTCTGTTAAACTCAAGAAAAATTAAGTTCAATTGCCTTTATTATAATGCTGCATATATAGTGTGAAGTCATTTTAATGAAATTATATATTATTGTATCTAATTATCAACATATAAATCTGAAATGATGTTCAACGAGGATAATTATGGAAATTTATAAATGAGTAATGTTTTTATATTTTTAAATGTGATTTAAAGCCTTTAAATGACCTTGAGGTACTTTTGCAAAAGAGTGAATGTTTTTTTAAAAGAGACAAGAATTAAGATAAAAGTAGTTGGGCTTTTTGCTTTATGCCTTTTTACTCTGGAGGTATAGGATTATTTTTAGGCCTGATTTCAGATAAAGTATATCCAATACAGCCAGGAATGGTGGCAAATACCTTTAATCTCAGCACTTGAGAGACAGAAACAGGTGGTTCTCTATGAGTTCAAGGTCAGCCTGATCTACATAGTGACTTCTAGGACATCCTGAGCAACATAGTGAGACCCTGTCTCAAAAATAAACAAACATACAAATAAATAAGTGAGATATACTTGATGTTTTCATGTCCTTATTTGATCTAAACTCAATCCAATTTTTAGAGGTGATATTTTCAAGTAGCACTCACTGTTTTCTCATCTCCATAGCATGAACACACAGGAACACATACAAACCCACGTAAGTGTGCCCACAATTACACACATACACACAACACATCCACATTTACGAACACACACACACACACACACACACACACACACACACACACACCCTCAAGCATACAGGCATATATACCCTCAAGCATACAGGCAAGTGTAAACAAGCTATAGCCATTAGTTTTTCATGATTTCATTCCTCTATATTGTGTGTGCTTATCTATTATTTATGTATGTATGATTCTCTATAGACATACAAAAGTATATAGTTGGATTTAATGTTACCTCTTTGAGCAACACTCATATGATACTGATCTAATATTAAATTGTCTGAAATGACTAAACAATTACATTAGAGAGGTATGTCTTACAGCAAACTAGCAGATTGATGGAGGTTTGGTTGGGAGCTTTTGTTACTCATTAGAATCTTAGGGAAATCATTTTAATGCCTCTGAAGTTTGGTTTCCCTAGGAGTTTAATACATGCCATTACTTACCTGTGAGAACCCTTACCAGAGCCAGGATAGCTCCTGTTTGCAGTAAGTACATAAGCTACTAGCCTGGATGCAGGAAAAAGTAATTTCCAATTAAGCTTTCCCTAAAGCATTACAATCGTTGTCACGGACAATCTAGCCTTACCTGGCTAATACTAAAGGTGAAGAAACTTAAATCAGCTGATGGACAGGGAAGGTGGTGAGGATATTGACAGAAAATGAATTTCAATATTGGAGAGCAACCAAATGCTGACAATGCCAGTGAGCCTTGGGAATGCAGGCTGTTTGCCTGAGGAACTTGCAGCTTTAGAGGAAGAAATGGAAGGACACACCTTATAGGTCAGTGTAAGATGGTCATAGTTATATTTGGCAAGATGTTACAAGGAATAAGTTTACAAGTTGGGACATCAATAGGGGAAACCCAGGAATTCAGGAATTTTTAATGTTGAAAAATTGTTTGCATATAGACATCCAATAAAGATTAAATATTAAAAGATTTTAGTCAACAAAGCATGTAAAGACAGTAATATTGGTGACATGATGGATATCCTACTTTGTTGGACTAGAGTATTTCACTATCTGAATGTATATAAAAACATCCTCTGGTATACCTTAGACATAAACAATCAAATTTATAAATAATTTCCCATATATGCTGCAAGAACTTCTTAGGTGACTAAAATAACTCATGGTAGAAATAAGTAAGCTTTTCCTAAGAAGCTTGGCTGCCTTAAGGGGCACTTAGGATTCTCTGCATGTAAAATAGAATGTGTTTCACGTGGAAACGATACATCCACACATAACATGCAGTGCCATGCCCTACACAGCTTGACTCTGGAAACCTGACTGAAGCAATGAGGAAAGGAAGAAAGGAAATACAGACATACATATAGTGAAGCTGAAGTCAAGTGGGTCTTCCTCATTCTGATGGAGAAGCACCAACCACTCGAGAAACCTGAAACCTCAGTCCAGTTTATTTGGTACAGCACATGGAGGAGAAGTTAGCTCATCTCAGCCAGAGGTCTCTGTAGGGGAGCAGTCATCCAGGAGGAAGCTGTAGTTGCTGGTTATTGCACACACTAGTCAATCACTCATAAATACTCCTACTTAGACCAGAGGAATGATTTGTCATGCCTCTGCACTACACCCCCTGGAGGAGGGCTTTGTCCATTCACATTATTCTCAGGCATTGGTAATAACACACATTCAGTCAGGACTTCACTTCTTTTTTATTTTATTTTATTAATTTTATTTTATAATTCAATTTAATTTTACATATCAGCCACAGATTCCCTTGTTCTCCCCCCTCCCACAACCCTACCCCCCCCCATTCCTCCCAGCCCACCCCCCATTCCCATCTCCTCCATGGCAAAGACTCCCCTGAGGATTGAGTTCAACTTGGTAGATTCAGTCCAGGCAGGTCCAGTCCCCTCCTCCCAGGCTGAGCCAAGTGTCCCTGTATAAGCTCCAGGTTCCAAACAGCCAGCACATGCACTGAGGACAGGTCCCGGTCCCACTGCCTGGATGCCTCCCAAGCAGATCAAGATAATCAACTGTCTCACTTATCCAGAGGGCCTGATCCAGTTGGGGGCTCCTCAGCTATTGGTTCATAGTTCATGTGTTTCCATTCATTTGACTATTTGTCCCTGTGCTTTTTCCAACCTTGGTCTCAACAATTCTCACTCATACAAACCCCCCTCTTTCTTGCAAAATGGACTCCTGGAGCTCCACCTGGGGCCTGGCCATGGATCTCTGCATCTGGTTCCCTACGTCATTGGATGAGGTTTCTAGAGGCTGCAAATAGATCCATATCTGTCACCGTGCACAAAACTTAAGTCCAAGTAGATCAAAGACCTCAGCATAAATCCAGCCACTCTGAATCTGATAGAAGAGAAAGTAGGAAGTAGTCTTGAATGCATTGGCATAGGAGATCACTTCCTAAATATAACACCAGTAGCACAGACACTGAGAGAAACAATCAATCAATGGGACCTCTTGAAACTGAAAAGCTTTTGTAGAGCAAAGGATATGGTCAAAAAGGCAAAGCGACAGTCTACAGATTGGGAAAAGGTCTTCACCAACCCACATCTGACAGAGGACTGATATCCAGAATATATAAAGAACTCAAGAAATTAGACATCAAAATGCCCAACAGTCCAATTAAAAAATGGGCTATAGAACTAAATAGAGAATTCTCAACAGAGGAAACTCAAATGGCTGAAAGACATTTAAGGAATTGCTCAACATCCCTAATCATCAGGGAAATGCAAATCAAAATGACTCTGAGATACCACCTTATACCTGACAGAATGGCTAAGATCAAAAACACTGAAGACAGCTTATGCTAGAGAGGATGTGGAGCTAGGGGAACTCTTCCTCCCCTGCTGGTGGGAATGCAAGCTTGTACAACCACTTTGGAAATCAATATGGCACTTTCTTAGAATATTGGGAATCAATCTCCCCCAAGATCCAGCTATACCACTCTTGGGCATATACCCAAGGAATGCTCAATCATACCACAAGGGCACTTGCTCAGCTATGTTCATATCAGCATTGTTTGTAATAGCCAGAACCTGGAAACAACCTAGATGCCCTTCCACTGAAGAATGGAAAAATAAAATGTGGTACATATACACAATGGAATACTACTCAGCAGAGAAAAACAATGACATCATGAGGTTTGCAGGCAAATGGATGGATCTAGAAAAAAATCATCCTGAGTGAAGTAACCCAGACTCAGAAAAACAAACATGGTATGTACTCACTCATAGGAGGATAATAGATTTAAACGAAGATGACTAGACTACTACTCACAACTCCAGGGAGGCTACCTAGAAAACAGGACCCCAAGAAAGACACAGGGATCACCCAATGACAGAGAAATGTATGAGATCTACATGAACAACCTGGACATGAGTTGGGGTAATGAAGAGCAAGGGTCGAGGGTAAGAGAGCTTAGGGGAGTGGGAGATCCCAGCTGGATCAAGAACAGAGAGGGAGAACAAGGAATAAGAGACCATGATAAATGAAGACCACATGAGAATAGGAAGAAGCAAAGTGCTAGAGAGGTCCACAGAAATCCACAAAGATACTTCCACAATGGACTACCGGCAATGGTCAAGAGACAGCGCAACTGACCTACTCTGGTGATTGGATGGCCAAACACCCTAATTGTCGGACTTCACTTCTTACACTTTCACTCAAAGCTTTCTCTGTTCCCCACACTAAAACCAAAGGTAATTGAATTGAGCAAAGCCAGGGCAACTGTTACCCATTCCCAAACACGAAGGAAGGACACCCATAGAGATTTCAAACCCTACTGTTACGAACTCACGTGTACTAGCAATGCTATGCTATCCCTGCTGGGAGAGACCAACCCAGCTCCTCACTTTTTACACCCCTAGTAGGATACCAAAGTTCATACTACAACCCCATGTATAATTGCAGAGGCAAGACCTACTAAGATTCTGACTTAGGCAATTGGAGAATCTATAAGCTGTACTAAACCCTGCTATTAAAACTCTCAGTCTTCTGTTGCCCAGCTTCTTACACTGTAGTTCTTAACCCTATCATGGAGCCCAGTAACTGAATGTGGGGGTTGCAAGAAATTTAGCAACAAATCGTTTCTGAATGCACAATGGCCTAAAAACAGTTATGTAACGAATCTGAGCTATTTCTGGAAGCTCTAGGCCGAGTTGTATCACACAACTTCATTACAGCCTTGGTTCTGAAAACACAACATGTGTACATGTAGTGTTTTTGACATTTTTTTCAGGCAATCCCAATAAACTGTGCCTGAGACACCATCCCTCAGAGTTGTAGCTGTTGTGTGCTTCAGTGTTTTATAGTATGTATTAACTCAAGGTTTTTCTGCTTTTATAGAAACATAATGGTTTAATTACAGAAAACAAAGACTTTCAATGCCTTCCTATGTCATTCCTCATGAGATGGTTATCAAAATTGGTATACCTTTGGATTTGACTATATTGGGTTACCATGTTTGACTTTAAAAATTGAGTTGCTAATGTAAGTTTCACTGAAAGCATCTTTAAATTTGGCTTGCGATTAGGGAATAATTTCCAACTATTTCTGAAAGAGCCATACCATTTTCTTCTGCAATTGTTGTGCTATAAGTTTTTTTTTTAAAAGAAATGTGGCATTCTCAGTACTGACAATAAATTCAAAGTACTGACCAATTATCCTTTTAATACTGAAGATGTTGTATGTCTTGCAATCTCAAACATTCAGGCAATATTTAATGTTTATGTAAAAAAGTAAGTACAATTACCTATTTAGTCTACATGTTTGCTCTTATCTCTAATAAAAGGTAAAATTATATGTGTACTAAGGAATTGTTTTATAATGAAACACTTATAGTAAAACAGAATAAAATTCTTCATGAATATCAGTAAATGTTGGATTGCTGAGCCTATTATTTTTCCACACCAAATTCACTGGGGTCCCACAAAAATTTCCCAGGAGAAAATGGGACATGTGTGGCCATTTAAGAAGATCTCTGCTGTACCACACAAGATTGGACTCCCAAAGATGCTCTGCCAGCAAGGACGTATTTCTCAGCAAGCACTTGGGGTATAGCCACGAGAAAGAATCACCAAAGTAGAATAGCGGTCCTAGAGGTTAAAACATCTGCTACATAGAGAAACACAAGGCTACATGCTCCATAGACACTTACCAATGATAGAATTGTAGCTTACATTTTTATGTAAGATATTGGATGCAATCATTATGTTTATATAGAATGTTAAGGAAGAGATGCTGTAACTATGAAAACATACAGGGAAAAAAATTTGTTCATCTACTTTATGACTGTCCTGATTTTTGTCTGGCTTTTCTATCAGACATCTAGATTATTCAATTCATCATCATCATGGATTGATCTCTTAAAATTTTTCTGGTTTTGCTTTATATATTCAAAACAATATTGTTATTATTCACCATCCAAATTATTATACTAATGTTTAACAAATTGAATTTCTTTTCGTTAACAATTTTCCAGCCTAATTAATGTTTCCTTGCTAGTCCCTACTTGTTTTGGTATTAGTTAGGTGTATAGTTCAGTTTAGTATACACAGAATGTTTGTCCGTAATTTTACTTTCAGCCTCTGTGTATATTTATAAAAGCATTTCTCTTTAGTAGAAACTGGTTTCTAGACTGGTTTTGTTTTCATCTCTTTCTCTTAGAGAATGTATCCATTTAATATAACCTATTGTGATGGTTAGCTGGTCACCTCCTCAAGATGCTGAAACCCAAATGACACGCGTCTGCTGCTTCCTGACAACAAGGGCCTCTGAGCCTATCCTGGGCTCTGCATATCCTGGGCTCTGTGCACCCACTTCAGTCAGGTCATAATGGTGTCCCCACAGTCAGCAAAAGTGATGGCAGCCTGCAAGCAAGCAGCTCCCTAACAACTTCCAGGCGCTAAGGCAATTGTCTTCATGCATTAGTACCTGGAATCCTGAGATCTTTCTGTATGACAAATAGTGTCTCTTAGATATGCAGGAAGTATCAAATAAATTGCTGGGAGAAATAAAAGGAAAGATTAAAGTAAAAGGTTTCAATTTGTACTTTGAAAATTGTATTCTTATGTAAAATTACCTTTAAGGAAACGACACACAAATGGCTCAGGTTTTCTGAATTTCCTCTTTTACTACGTTTCAAGTAAAAAAGTGTTTAAAAAGTCACAACTCTGTTTCAATTAACAGCTGCAAACAGATTTAAAAGCCATTCTTCAAATATAGTGGGAGGTTCAGCGCAGGGTACTCAGTGCCTGACAAAGCCCTAATGTATTCGGTAGTGGTATCTATTTAATATAGAGTAGCAAGACTGCCATGGAAGAAAGACCTCCTTCGCCCGAGCTACCTAACCCACCACTAGTTAGGGTCTCTGGAAAGTCTGTGTGCAACATGCCAAGAAGTCTAGTTAACACAAAACCTTCTTCAAGGCCAAAGGCAAAGCAGATCATTTATCAGATCATTTGGAGATCATTTGGATGATTGAGAAAAGGTGGGATTTCTCTAGCTCAGGACTCTGTGGAGCTGTTTGGCAAATGCTGAGGAAAAAGAAAAATTGTTGGAGCCTGAGGGCATGGCTCATTCGGTAAAATGCGTGCTACATAAGCCTGAGGATTTGAGCTCAAGCCCCAGCACCTGCATGAAATGCTGTGCATCGGGAGCACGTATCCTGTCATCTCGGGGTTGGGCAAGCAGAAAAGACATTTCTGGGGCTCATTAGTGAGCCTGTCTAGCCTCCATAGTGAGCATCACACTCAGTGAAAGACCCCCTGTCACAAAATAAGGGTGAAAAGTGACTGAGAGTGGCACCCAGCATAGACCTATGTTTATGCACACTCAAGCACAAGCACATATACATGTACATGCAAACACATGTGAATATGCACAAAGACTAATTTTAGGCTTCACGGTGTCTACTAAGATTACTCTGTCCTACAGTTGAAGTACAAAAACACCTGAGGCAGAATATAAATGAAGACAACTATAATTAAAGAAAACTTTATTAGCAGACATTGGGAAAACAAACATTGAGGAGATACCAGTAATGTTACCACGAGGTGTGACTCAGTTGCAATGAAATTGAACCACACAGCCACTATGCCACTACAATTCGTCACTAAGTTGTCTTGGTAATACTTGGTAATCTTCATTAGAGGGGCTTCTCAATCTTAGCTTTCTAAAAAATAATAATGATAAAAAAAGAATTTAAGGAAACCACAAGCCTTAATTTAATTATTGGAAAGTTTGACAATGGTAGCCATAGGATAAACCTTACCTTTTATACACTATCTTGACACAGTGAATGTTTTTATCAGGTAGCACATTACATTGGTGAGGGGTGCTGGTAGGGACAGGGACTAACTACCCACCACACTCTTGGCTCTGCAGCAAAGATGTGGGTCTGCATACCTCAAAGGAAATGTGCATGGGACCTAGGCCAGTGGTAATGACACAAAACTACATCTTTTTTTTTAACCCTCTGGGACAGGACCGCAGAAATCCTGAGATAATTTTTCAAATTTATTGACAGCTATAGTTTCCTTTGTCTTTGCCTGTTTGAGCAAGACTATATATATATATATATATATATATATATATATATATATATTTCAATAAAAAGGAAATAAACAATACTTTGACAGACACAGGTAAAAATGTCCAAGTTTCCCAGACTGGTTCATTGACAAACCTATTATGTCCAGGACAGATGCCCCATAGCAGGTTGTCTCACTCATAGTAGCAGAGATTGTGAGCCCTTCCCATGAAACACTTGCTGGACCTCTCTCAAGGGTCTTATCCATTGGCTGATTAGGCCTTTCTAGACAGTAGGCTGCAGAGGCGACCACAAGTGGCATAGTTTGCATTTGTGTGCATTAAATTCTGTACAGTACTTTCAGATAGGGCTGTTAATAAGAAAAATAAAACAAGGAAGTGACTGGGGAGCTCAACTGGGAACAGACTTAGTTCCGTTTGCTCAGAAAGTTGTATAAGTAATGGGAAGAGAACATGTGAGGCCAAGATAGTAGTATGTTTGCCCATGTGTGAGACCAACCAGGACAGCTAGAAATGAACAGGTGAAAGCTACAGGCAAACCTGTATGTGCACAAGGGTCAAAGTGCCCCTTGTCTAAGCATCAATTTACCCCTTCAGCAGCAATTTACTAGGCAAGAGTCTTTCTCCATCTTGGACCCCCTGCTAGTGGCTCATCAGTCACAACAGTGGTTCACCCAGAGGAAAAGGCAACAGGGATTTTCAACACTTTCTTACTTGCCAAAGTATTTCCTTCACCTATTTCCATTTTCCCAAAGGAATATAAACACCACAAGAATACAAATACCACATTAATTTTCTAGGGCTCCCCAAACAAAACATCACAGACTGGATACATATAACAAAGGGAACTTGTTGGTTCAAGAACTGGAGACCAGAGATCCAAGATAAAGGTGCCAGCAGCCTGAGTTTCTTCCGAGGCTTGGAGCCTTAGCTAGCAGAGGTCTACATTCTTAATTTGTCCTTGTGGTCTTCTCCATACACACTGACAAATGCACACACACACAGCCTTGCTGTCTTTGACTGTCCAACTTAAGGGATGTCAGGCTCTGTGATTGAAGCCATCCAGTCTAACTTAATTTGGAACATCCCCAAGAAAAGCCTTCAAGTCAAGTTGTGCTCTTGGGAACTTGATTAGGATTTCAATAAACGAAGGCTATTCCAGGACCTTATTTCACTAGTCAAGCTTCCTAGAGTTGGACTTGAGTATTGTTTTTCCCGATTGCATTGTTATCACAGAGGGTGACCATAGCCCCAGACTCCCACACTTCCAGGGAAAGAAAAGTGATCAGCCTAGGCTTTTCTCAAAGGACCAGATATGGAAGTTATGGCAACTCCTGGACTCAGTGCTCCAGGAAGGCCTCCTATTATTCTGGACCTATTCTCTGTACCTAACATAGGACACAGCTTCTAATCAGCTCTCAATGCATCCACAGCTTATGTGTGGAAGTGACCAGCTCCTTCATGTGAAGTTCTGTGTCACCCAACTGGAATCACATTTTAAATATTCCCATTTGTGAATATATAAAAATAATCAGAAAAAAAAATTGACCAAGTCCCATTTCAAAGAAGAAAACTGACTTTCATCTTAAGCCATTACAAGTAGATACGAGTTCTGGGAGAGCTGTTCAAACAATCGTTGGCTTCAGTGCCCACCAGGCCCTTTGCTGTGACTTTAGAATTAAACTCTCTGATCCATGTAAATAAATCTGAAGGCATGGTTAAGTTTGAATCGATCAATGATCTCTGACCTCCCCTGCTCCTTGACAAACCATTTACATTCTGAGACTGACTTGCTTCCATCCAAACTTCACAATTTTCAGTGCTCAGGAATACGGTGGAGGAGACTATGTCCCTCAGGATAGTCTTTGTGGGTGTCCATTCTGATGTCTATAGTTTGACTACAAATTGTGATATGTGTGTTTTCAAGGTAAATAAGTATCAGTAGGATGGAAGCTGGCACTGTGAACATACTCCCCATTTTCAGGGCATGTCAAGAAGAAACTAAATTAACAGAAAGCCCTCAAAACGAACATTTTAGAGAGAAATCTTTAATGCAAGTGCGGCATCCATTTTACACACCCAGATTCAAGCAGCAGGCAGTGTGCCCCTGACTGGAACATTAACTCTGTGTCCCAGCTGCCTTGTCATTACATCTCTATTGTGCTTCATCCTAAAGAAGCCCCCACCACATCAGAAATCATTTACCCCTAGCCAGCTTCTACATCAAGGATATCCATCAACAAGCGCCACTTGGAAGTGATGGCGCTGTTTTAAATGCTAGGGATTGGGAAAAAATAAATGAGTTTGAAATGTTAAATGTAGTTTTAGCTCTTGTCACACCACAAGGAAAACATATTCTGGGCTAAATTAATTTGGGAAGTAAGACATTCCTAAGCATCCTCCAGTCAACCACAGTTTGACGTGTTCTGATTGTCTTGATGAATAATGCAGTGAGATGTGAAATTCCCTGCACAGTCTCCAGTGACTAGGAGAAAGGGGAAGATAATAACCCCAGAACACAGCTCCTCAAACTTTTCCAAAAGGAACACTGTTTGCAGTCCAGGTCTCAAAGGAACAACTCTCTTGAGTTTGGACAAGACTGACTTGCTGCTGTGTGGATGGATGGACCATGTTGGGTGGATGCCTCCTGTCCCCTGGCTGGAATTCTGAACTTCGGTTTTTCTTTTGTTTGGATGGCACGTCTCCCAACAGTGTGTGACAATGAGTGATGCTCTGAAACCCTGCTCTTTCACACCCTGCGGGTGACCTATAACTTTTCATGGGTAACCTTTGACCTAGGAACTGACAGTTTGATTTATTGTCCGGTGTTATGATTTATGAGTATCTTCTCAGAATAATTAACAGACAACAGGTGGCGGCATAATAATTTTGATTACCCAGCGGTTCATGAAACCACGACAAAGGTGACTTCATTTTCTGAATACAAGAAGGACAACAATTAGAAATTAAACAAAGGAATGCTTCTATGCTGTAGCCTTCCATCTTTTGTTAGTCACACAGAGGACTTATTTAGGGGGCCCGAGTTCCCTTTGGTCATTAGGATAAAATAAGTAACTTCTCGTTCGTGAACATAAGAAGACACTGTGCCTTGCCGTATTGGCAGAACTATTCCCCTTTCTCTACTGAGGTCTTGATTAATTGAGTTGTGTCAAATCTGTCAAGCACATCATCTCTTCACATCCCATTTTTTACAATGGCCATTGCCTGGGGACGAAGTGATGGACAGACAAAGTTTGAAAAAGCATTCACGACCCCCGGCAACGGAAGTCCAGCTCACCACATCTCCAGGTCTCATCATGTGTTGTTCTACTGCTGGCATGGTGCACTACAATTTCAAGAAAATTACAGTGGTGTCAGGACTTTACTGACCTGACATCATCCAAGACTCAACACAAGACTCCAACAGTTATTCATAAACATTATCAAATTCATCGAATTCGACATTTTTATACGAGAAAAGTCAAATTTACTCAACAGAATTACCATGACAGACTGTCACAGATTTTGACAGACTTTCCCAAATTGGATGATATCCATCCATTTTATGCTGACTTGATGAATATCTTCTATGACAAGGATCATTACAAGTTGGCTCTAGGTCAAATGAATATTGCCAAAAATTTGGTGGACAACACTGCTGAAGATTATGTGTGGCTTATGAAGTATGGTGATGCTCTGTACCACTGTAAGCAGCTGAAGCGTGCTGTCCTTGGGCGCATGCATACTATCATCAAGAGACAAAGGCAGAGTTTTTGGAACAAGTACATCAACATTTACCCCACTTGCCAACCATTGATCCAAACACAAGGACTCTGCTTTTGTGTGGGTATCCAAATGTTGGGAAATCCAGCTTCATCACAAGAGCAGATGTGGATGTTCACCCCTATGCATTTACCACCAACTCTCTGTTTTTTGGGCACATGGGCTATAGGAATCTGGGCTAGCAGGTTGTAGATGCCCCAGGGATTTTGGATCATCCTTTGGGGGATGGGAACACCATTGAAGTACAGGTTATCATAGCCCTGGCCCACCTCCAAGCTGCCGTTCTGTGTGTGATGGATTTGTCTGAGTAGTGTGGACACGGGTTGAAGGAGCAATTAGAACTCTTCCAGAATATCAGACCTAGGTTTATCAACAAGCCTTTTACTGCTGGAGCAAACAAATGTGATGGGAGGAGAATAGCTGAGCTTTCTGAAGAAGATCAGAAAATATTTATGGACTTTCAGGCTGAAGGATTCCCTGTCATTGAGACCAGCACCCTGACTGAGGAAGGTGTCATTCAGGTTAAAGCAGAGGCTTATGATAGGCTTTTGGCTCATCGAGTAGAAATGAAAATAAAAGGAAATAAAGTGAATGAGGTTCTGAACATTTAGCTGTGCCAAACAAGAGAGATGATAAGGAGAGATCCCCTTTTCATCCCAGAAGAATTGTTGGCTCCAAGGAAAAGAATGGAGATTACAGAGCCCAGGAAGAAGAGGGAACGAGATCTTGAGCTGGAAATGGGAGACGATTATATTTTGGATCTTCAGAAACACTGGGACTTGATGAATTCATCCGAGAAATATGATAAGATATCACAGATATGTTGCTGATCATATCGATTCTGCTATCATGAAGAAATTGAAAGAGTTAGAAAGGGAAGGGGAGCTAAGAATGGCTGCTGGGGAGTGTGACAGTGATTCTGAAAATGAAAATGAGGAAATAATGGAAATCTGACAGCTGGCAAAACAAATTAGAGGGAAAAAAGGAAGTTGAAAATTCTGCAGTCCAAAGAAAAGAACATACAGGGACCCAGAATGCCCCGAACTACTAAGAAGGTTTAACAGACAGACCTGGAGAATGAGATGTTGTAGTCTTGGTGTGGACATGGATGGTAAAGACAATGCCCACTATGCAGTCCAGGCAAGAAGATCTCGGAGTGTCACTAGGAAAAAAAAAAAAAAAACGAGAAGAATCTCTTCCACCCTCTTCTATAGCCCAGAGTCAGAATCGCTCTCGAACTCCACGGGATGTTACTGGTCTTCAGGATGTCAAGATGGTAAAGAAAGCCAAGACTCTGATGACGAAAGCCCAGAAGAAGATGAATCGCTTGGGGAAGAAAGGGGAAGCAGATAGGCATGTGTTTGATATGAAGCCCAAGCACCTACTCTCTGGGAAGAGGAAAGCTGGCAAAAAGGAGAGGAGATAGTGTCCTCTTGATTTGGAGTGCTTTGGCTGGACTCTTGCTGTTTGTTTCTAGGTATGGTCTGGTGTGCTTTATACAGTTTGGAATACCATCTATGAACTGAAAAGAGAAACAATGAAAATGACTTAAAGATGCTTGTTGCTTTGCTGCACACTGGTAAACCTGATTAGGTGTGCGGTGTCCTTGTCACTGTGTAGTACAAATGTCTACGTACAAAGCATTCTGTTCTTCATTGGAGTGATTGTTTGCAGGGAAGATTTATTGGTAGCTGGGCGGTGGTGGCGCACACCTTTAATCCCAGCCCTGGGAAGGCAGGGGCAGATGGATCTCCGATTTCAAGGACAGCCAGCTCTAATAGAAACCCTGTCTCAAAACCACCTACCACCACCACCACCCCCAAAAAGAAAGAAAGGTGAATATTTATTGGTATAAGTAGGCTGCTCTTGGTGGAGAAAAAACTTTGCTTTATTATCCAAAGTAACTATTTTTTGTGAAGAAAGCATCCTCATTGGGAGATGTAGGCAGAAGACTCCAGCCTTTCTGAGGGCGTGGGCACAAGCACATTTAGTGTGTCAGAACTTAAAAAAAAAAAAAAAAGAAAGAAAGAAAGAAAAGAAAAAGCATTCACATTTTTGTAAGATATCACAACATTTAGTCTATCAATCACATTTCTAAGTATTCCTTCCTAAATATACAAGCCGTAAAGAAAAATTTCTCCCATGCACCATATATGTTTTCACTTTAAAAGCTACAAGGAGGAAGCTTTGTCATTGTAAAGTAGTACATTATTGCAGCTCACAACAGTTTTAATTTCCTCTCTGCTTTGCACATTTCAGTGTCACGGGACTGCTTTCTCCAATGGACATTACTTTTATGCAAGACAAAGCCTTACTACACATGTCATTATGGGCACCTTTTTCTTAAGGATTGACATTTCGTTACAGATGAATCCATGGTGAATTTAGGTAAGCACCTACCTTTGTGAATGCCTGATGCTGTTTTTGTAGAACTAAATAAAAATCAAGTTGGAGGCTTTATCCCTGCATAGCTCTCCATTTAATCTCTGCTGAAAATGTCCCTAAGTGTTACTAATGAAATTGAAGTACACAGGCCTCTGAATATGTAACAGTCCTGCCTCACACCCAAATGCTGGGTGGTGGGGGACCTCCCCTGCATATGAAATGAATTTCCACACAGCACCACAATAGTGATATTACAGGCTTATCATTTTAATTGACTTTTTGACATATAAAAATATTCCTACAATCCTGCTTTACATTATAGTTTAATAACAGCTTAACACACATCTATGAAATATTCATTCCTGTTACATTCAAATTTTAAAATATCTGATGGAGAGTCTGGTTAATAGATAAAGGAGAGTCCCTGGAATATTAAAGACACTGAGGTGTAGGTAGGGCCCAGACCCTTCACTGGAAAGTACAGCACAATTACCATGAGGACTGCCTATTTCACTTTTAATTCATAATGATTCCCTTGAACTAAAACATGGTGAATAGAGGAGACTGGGCTGTGGGTAATCTTCATTCACCTACTACAGCTGCAGGCAGAGGGGCCATCGCCCCTTGAGCCTCCCTCAGCAGACAGTCAAGAAAAGTGACATGCACCACTATCATATTTGTATGCTGAAAACACCGAGGGGTAAAACCAATATGCTCAGTGGTGAGTGTTTCTGTAAACCGCAAGTTAAGTCCACGTCCTTTTCCCATCTGCTCAGCCTGATACTCCACCCCAAACGCCACCCCCCATGCCCAGAATCTGGGACAAATCAGAGAAGTTTATCTTGAAAACATGATATGTTCAAATCGTGAGGTAATTTTGGTACTTTGTTCCCCATCAATTTTTTTAAATTAATTATCTGGAAGCAAGCAGCGGTTAATTTTGGCCATAGGCCTTTTGATTAGGAGCTTTGACCCCTTTGCCTTTTGGCATCTCCTATACAATCCTCATGACATGCAGGGTAACCCTTGACACCTGATTCAACACAAAGTCACACCTGATTCAACACAAAGTCACAGCCCAGCCAATCTTCCACATTCAGCAATCCTTTTGTTGCGATGGGACATGGGCTCACAACTTCCATCCTCCTGTAAGTGAAGCCGCCATCCCACAAGTCACCCCGTGGCTGCATAAAATTCGTCTCCTAGGGAATGGGAGAAAGAAACACCAGAAAAGAAAGGGAAAAAAGCTCCCCCCCCACACACAAGCCCCTCAACACTTTGTGCTATTACTTCTGTTTTACAAACTTTGCACCATAGCATCGTCCCATATGTTTGTGCAGCGCACAAGGAGGTTTCTTTAGAAAGCGCTGATGCTAATTATAAATTTAATTTGCATTTTAATTAGAATGGTAGCAAATTAAAAGCATGGCAGCTGGAGAATTTTGAACGCTTTGCAGAGATTTGGTGTCAGTATCTCCCTGCTTCTGACTCCGCAGCCTTTTCATTTGCCTGTTTCCCTATCTTTCACTTGCACAGACGCATTGCTGATTTTTCTCCACTGCTTCCTCAGTCCCTCCTCTCTCTCTCTCTCTCTCTCTCTCTCTCTCTCTCTCTCTCTCTCTCTCTCTCTCTCTCTCTCTCTCTCTGCTCTCACTTATGTATTCTATTCCTCCATCCATCCCCAACAGGAACCGAGTTACGGTTCTTTTCTGCACTGCTAAACGGTCCGGGCTTCTCTGCAGCCAGCCCACGGTAGGCAGCTGTGTTAGACTGGATGTTTTGGAAGGCATTTCTGAGCCTCTGCTGGTAACACTCTCCTTGGCTTACCCTGTCTGCTGCACTATTACAGTTAGAAACCCAGTATTTTCTCTCCCCAGATAAGGGGGCTGTGTGCCTCCATTAACCACGGATTATAATATTGCTGGATAATAATGCTTTGAAGTACCAGCCTCTTGGCCACAGGTGCTGGACACATTAATCAGATATTCATCAGGCAACACACCTCTGTCCTCCATGTCCAAGCAAAGGCATTGTTCAGGGTACACCTTTGGGCCAAAACCCTGCGCTGTCAGCCTTTGAGCCTCTGGAGTCAGAGGCTCCAGTCAGTTCCACAGCACTGTCTCTCACTTGGGATGTGAGCATGTCTGTTTTTAGCACTCACGTGAGCGCATTCAGTCAGTTCTGTCGTTTTCCCTATGTTGTGTCTCCATGGTCATTTTCCTTCCTTCTGTTCGCTTCCCCCACAGTGTCCTTGCTCAATAATTTTCATTAATTGATTGACAGCTCTGATAGACCCAACTAACCTCTATCTCACTCTCATGTCTGTTTTTAAATAAGTACTTGTACGTCCAATGACCTTGTCGCCTCATCAGCTATCAGAAAATGAGCATGCAGATATGGAAGGAGCTGATTAGCAAAATAAGCAATAGATCTCGTTCCTGGCTGAAGTCCACAGTAAGCGGTGACAACCAAACTTTGCCATTTTTACATTTCAACCAGAATCTAAAAATAAAGGATAAGCAATAAGCAGGAGATGCCGAATCTCACTAGCATTCCTTCAGATGTGTAGGAAACAAGCCCTCTACATCAGTTAGTCACCTTGAAGAAAGAAGACCAGGAAAGGGGAGGGCTTCTTCCTCCGTGACTTGGCTCCATCTCATCCCCTACATCACTGGCCTCATTAAACCTGAAAAGAAACTGTTCTAAGTTTGGGGGCATTTTTCATCTTCCTAGAAAGAGACCAGTGGTCTGTTTATATTTAATTGTGTGTGTTTTTACCTTTTCCCCTGATAGCCTTGATTGTGATGTATGTTAGATACATGCACCATTTGAAGATGCACTGATACATACACTGTTAGTATGTAACTAGACAACTTTCACCCACAAATGAAAAGGCAGTTTCATCAAAGCCCTAAAGATTTATTCTCTTGTTAAGTGAAATAAAGGAAGGGATAAGAACAGCCATGAGAGTGAAATACTCATTTTATCTTCTCTTAAATGTACTGATCTGATTTTCTACATAAACAATCATCACATTTTATCAGTGAGACTCAATTAGGAATTGACAAGAAATCACATGGCTCATTTATTTTAACGCATATTTATATGAAGGCAGCTTGTATAAATGAAAACTCTACACTTTAATTCCATATAAATATTAGTTGACACTGACTCATTGAAGACTCATTTATTTTACACTTTCCTTTTCTATGGGCTTTTTCTTCAATCTTTAAGATAGTAAAATATTTGAACAAGGTTAAAGATGATTTATGCCAGATGTACTGATAAGTACTTGGCATTTCTCAAGGAGGAACTACGTAAATACTAGATACTTCGAACCAAGTTTTGGAAAGTAGAGTCATGTGAATGATGTGGCAAATTATTTTATTCATGTAATATCCTTTTAGAGATTAAAGGATGACTTCCCCTCAAGCACAACTTCTACAGGAAGTTGAATCCCAAGAGAAAGGTTGGAAGGAAAATGATGTCAACACTTTAAGTAGGAGGAAGAACTGACAAGGTAAGACCCAAGTGTCACCCCAAGGACCAAGGTTGTGTCTTGGATTTCCAGTTTGACTTTCTGATTATTTATACATTGTTTTAAGTATGAATCTCCAAAGTGAAGAGTTTTGCTTTTCCTTTGTCTAAGAAGTGTATCTGAAAGTCTAAAAAGCAGGAAAATGTGTGTGATAGTAGTCTTTCAAAATGTGAATAAGGATCCTGCCTTTAAAGAGTAATTGTTTAAAATTGTGGATAATGATATGCAAAATGTTGGCCTGCCTTACCCTAATTAACTCGATTACAAGACAAAATGGTGAAAAATCCAAGTTCTAACTTCCCTGCCACCCCAGCTCCTTTATTTGCTTTCTTCCAAGCCAAAACAAATACATTGTGCCTAAAATTGTACAAGTCAATTCCCTGGCTTTAAAAGGAAACACACGTTTCTGGTAGTGTTTTGAAATGAACGATATAGACTTCTGAGATAAATTTCTCTCCTTGCTCCTTTGGAAAGGTTTGGTTTTTCTTCCTGCAATTTTTTTTTTCTGCAGCTGTACAAAAACACTTTCATTAACCCAAGAATGGATTATTTGGAGTGCTAATTAATTGATTCTTCAAAATGCCAATTGACACACTCCCAGGGAAAACCTGATCTAAGCAACTATGTTAATCAAGCCATTGTACTTATGGTTCTGCCTGAATATCAGACCATCTGAAATGAGGAGAACTTTGCCTCTGCTTGCCTGGCCCTCTCGTGGGCAGCTAATTAATATGAGCCGAATATGACAGTTGTGCTTGTACGTTCACCGTGCTGCCTGACAATAACTCTATAAAATTACATTTCAGCTAAAGAATGGAAACAGTGTTAAATACCATTATTTGCCCGCTTCTGATGTCTGAGAGTCATTATGAAAGCAATTACAGCGGTTTCTCTGTCTGTATGTCTATGGGGTATTTATTATCTGGATCTGTCTGAATCCTTTGCCAGGTGGAGAATATATGGCATATTAAAGACAAGGGAATTCAGTCACAATCACCAGGATGGGAACTGAAGAAGAAACAGCACCAGAGTTTTGCAGGTGAGCCTTCCAGAAAACAGTAATTTAATAGTCAAGGCTAGAGGTCTGGGAAAAGTTGTAGACTCTTTTACATTTGAATTTTAAAAATTCTTCAGGTTTGCAAAACTCAAGGAAGTGGAAGAAAGATTAAACTCAAGATGGGAGTAGAAAAAAAAAGAGAAACAAGAGGAAAATGAATGGTTCATGGCGGCAGGGAAAACAGTTTAAATTGATACTCAATGTTGAGTAAATGAAGATATAACCACATGATGCGGTCAATATACAAGACACATTTTCCAGTAGATAAAATTGTGCATGGTGTTTTCCATGGTTAGAAGAATGAATCTAGAGATATTGTTTTCATGCTCCTTCTAGCATCGTGTCCCATATTACTGGAAAATGGTATGGTCAGAATGCATTTGTATATTAGGGAACTTGAGTCCACTACACCAAAGATGTCTCTGGACTTCAAAGGACACAACAAATGGACAATACGTTCTTTATGTTGCTTGTGCTACCAAGGAGTTTTTCTCAGAGGGTGGTATCTGAGAACCGGCCTCTATATGACTCAATCCAACCAGTATTGATTGCTCACTCCCCAATGTGGTGAGCATTCTGCAGATGCTGTGGAGACAGAGATATGAAAAATCCCTGAGGATGAGAACTCAGCCTTCAAGGGACTGGGAGGAAGGAAAATGACACTGGCCATTTGGGGAACGATCTTGAGGTGAACTGTCATGTTGTATTCTGACAGGCTCCCATTATCTCTGCTTACACATAAGCAAACCCTGGTGCAGAAAGATATGTGTATTTTTGCAGTCATGTGCGTGAGAGGTAATGCTGACCCTTGAGTCACCTTCAGTCTGAATTCAAAGTGTTTCCTCTCACTAACTGACTTGTTTCCCAATGCTCTGTCCTAGATGGAGAAATGGGACAGAAGATTCTCAAGGGGAGTTTGGAAGTGAGCCTTGCAAATGGAAAAACATGTCATGGAAGAAGTAAAGTCTCCCACTTTCTACACTTTAAGGCACAAAAATAGCCATCGTACTCTATAAGGACAAAAGACTAGTTTATACAGTCCTTAGTAGAGGTATGTGTGCATTAAAACTACCACTCTGAGACGAAATAAGGCTTAGGCTGAGACATCATTAACTAGGACGTATTTGGAGGGATGAGGATATTGACTGGATGGAACTCTGGCTCAGTGTTCCTGATGTGCTCTATCTGCTCTCGACAGAGCAGTCACATGTGTCGAAGAGACAAGCCCGAGCTGGGTAGCACTCAGGAAGTATCCATGGCACTCAGGTACCACGGCAGTTAGGTGAACTCAGCTTCAGTGAGCCATTCTCTCTTCTTCCCCTCCCCTCACTCTCACTTCTGCCTGCTTCTTTGCTTCTGAAGCACAGTAAAGTTTTGACATAGTAGTCACTCTCCTTAAAAGGGGTGTACTCTGATGGTGCTACTCTGTGTAGCAGAGTCCATTTGGCATCTTATAGCAAATAGTGAGCAGTTTCAATGACTATGACATCGACCACAGGGATCTCCAACAAAGGGTTTCACTAGACAAGGAGTGCAATGTGGCTCAGAGGTGAGGATACCGCATGGAAAACCGAGGTATGGTAGAAGACTTTAGGGATGTCTTATTTTTGTAAAGCTGTAATTGAGTCATTACAGAGATTATGGTCTCAGCCATTGTAGCACACAATGACTCCAGGTCTGATTTCTCTTTTGTCTCCACAGATAATAAGGGGTTATATATCTTTCAATCTTGTGCGTTATGGGAAGCCATATTTAAAGTAATGCATAAACAATCATAGTAGCTGTAGATGATAGGGGAATTAGAATGAAGCAACCCAGGTCCACTATCTCTACATCACTATGTGCGTCTGAGACCTGGCTCCCTTAAATGGAAATGCCACTGTCATCTACGGTGACTGAGGTACTAGTGAGGAAATCAAAGGCAAATTGTCTAGCACTCTATCGGCTACATAGCAAGAACCTGGGAAGGGTCAGCACCCTGTCTTTCATCTTTTCATTGAACATTCTGAACTTTATTCGGGGTCGAGGACTATCTAATAACAAGTACATTTGATGTGTCTTATTTTTTCACCTTACTTTTTTATAAGCTTTATATTTATTAAATACCCACGAGTGAAAAACTATCCTTCAAAATATCAGTCGGGAGGAGCTAGATTACTGTGAGGTAAAGACCTCAGTATCACAGCACCTCAAAGCAACACCATCAGTTCATGTCTGCCTTGTGTTCCAGCTCTTACTGAGTCTCTGAAGCCTCAGTGCCGAGTCCTCCCTACCTAGGAACCTGGTATGCTGTTGGCACTATGTCAGAGAGGGGAAACCGGTGGAGGTCTAGCAGGGCTAAGTGCTCCAGGCCCGCCAGTGATTCCTGCCTGCCGCCCTTTCTCACAACAGCAGCACAGGGGTAGTCACTGAGTGTCGCCTTGCCTCGGGAATCCCAGCAGCACAGCATCGCCGCCGTTTGTCCAGAAGAGCTGAGGTGGGCTGCTCTGGTCACAACCATGGATTTCCTGATACACTCTTATGTCACTTCCTGAACAGGCCGACCAAAGTGACTGGAGCTGAACGAGTGGAGTCCTCCGGGACCTCCAGTGTGCCTCCTAATGCTAGCTTTGATTCAGGAAGTATCAGCTTACCAGGATTTTCGAGCCAAGATCAAGAACTGGCTCAGTTCTGTCAGAAGCATGGAGACACAGAGAAAACAGCATGCTCGAGCAGATGCTATCTACACTGGCTACAAGCTCAGGTGAACCTCTCTCCTGCATCAGCAGACCTCCCTTTTGCTTCGCTGATCAATAACCCTGGCAACACGAAAAGCATCAAACGCCTCAAAGACATCCCAAAGGCACAGGTCGCCAAAGGGAATAAAAGGAAAATGGCGCATACATTAATGTTCTCCGTAGACCTCGCAGACAGCCTTGTAGGCCTGAGGCCTACAAGGGGCCAGTGCTGGTTGATTGGGATGCTTAAAATCAGAGAGCCAAGACGGCAATTCCTTACAATATGGCTTTCTCTGAGTCTCCAGAGGAGGAAATTCTAGTTCTAAGGCTGGCAGTTTCGTAATCTGTGTTTTCTCACCAAGTATGTGAGAAAATATATGTTATTCTGAAATATATAGAGTAATAAAATAGCAACATATTAAGATTGGAAACAATCCCTACACAGAGGGTGTTGACAAGGGAGTAAGCATTCTTGTCTATTGTGGCTGATTGCGAAAATTGGAAAAATCTTTTCTTGAGGGCGACTTTGAAATATGTGGCAGTATCCAAAAACTTTGGGTGGCCTTTTACTCTGCAATACCACTTTCAGAACTTAAGTCTTGCACAAACAAGCAGAGATGTGTCCCCAGGTGCATTTTCACAGATTATCAACCTATCATTTTTGTAACAGGGAAATAATAGAAATAAGTACGCGCTAGGCACTTAAGGAAATGTGACATGTGAAATACTGATAAACCACTGAAAATAAAAATGTGGGGATTATTAGATGGAAGTGAAGTGAGATTATCCCGGAGTCCTTCTCTGTAAAATGTATTGCAGTGAATCCTTATGAGCAGGGAAAAGGAAAGGGAAGATAAATGACAAAGGACAGGGCCAATTTGTCCTTCTCCTCTAATATTTATTTTTATTATGTATCATTTAAATAAACATACAAACTAAATAAATAATAGTTAACATGGGTCTTGGTAGTATCCATGTTTCTACAAGTGTTTTCTCATGGGCCATGTCCAATTTCACATATGGTGTGAATGAGTCATAAAGATGAGGTACAGAGATGTCAAACTGTGTCCTAAGCCTGGCTTTATGGCAATAACAAGTTTCCATAAAAATGTGCATTTATAATAGTGTTTATGAACAATAGTGCAGTAGGATGCTTGAAAATTTATTTTATATATTCATTTAAATGTGCTTTTCTTTTAAAACATTGAATTATGGTGAGCACAAGCCATGTTAAAACACAACATCTCTCTTTTTAAGGGTTAAGATGTTGTTAAGACTCAGGAGATAGGAACAAATTGTTAATATGTCACATTTTTAGAAGAAACACATTCTGACATTTGTTAATTAAACTTCTCTTAAGGTTTAATGTGTTGTCAAGATAGGACATATTTTCAGGGAAGCCTTGTGATCTTACCAAGCTTTAAAATAATCCAAAAGCTAGTTTTGACAGTCTACCTAATGTAGATAAAAAGATATTTAAAGCTCATGAAAGTCTAAAGAAATAGAAAAATCAGATTCATCCCATCAGTTAGCAGATGACAAAATAAGAAAAATGTGGTTTCCTTCCTTCTAAAATGATCCATGGGGCTTGAGAATTTTTACTTTACGTAACTGACGCTGTTTAATTATGAGGTTAAAATTACAACATATGATATACCTTAGTAGGCATCAATAGGGTCAAATGTTTCAATGTTTATCAAAGATCACTTTTTATTCATTTCCAATATTAAATGAACTTGGCAATTTTAAGTTATCAATGTTGACAGTATTTAGGAAGTTTCTATGTCTGTTGACTTTTTTTCTTAATAATCTTCTCTCGGGAGAGCATTCCTGTTCCTGGGGTCAATTCTGTCCTGTACCATGACCTGAGACACAGGCGAGGCTAAAGTCCACACCCTGGGTGTTAGCTGAGCAAAGGCTCCTCTAGTCTGTGTCAGTGTAATTAGTGAGAGTGACGTAGAAGGATGTGGGTACGACACTATTTATTCAGCCTCCTAGAGACTCAGAGAAGCCTGTGCCTCTGGTGTTTCCCTAGACAGTAAAGTGCAGAGAAGAACATGAGCTGCACAATGTAGCACTTTTTCTCAGAAGCAGGAACTTCCCTTATCATCTGAGCCTCACTGTCTCTAACTGTAAAACAAGTATAATCACACAGAACACCACAGGTCTGCAGAAAGAGTAAAGGCAAAATCCATCTAGAGGGCAGCACAGGAAACAGGCTTCACCAACATCAACTCCCTTCCCTCCACCCTCTGCTCTCAGCAAAACGATTGAGCATGAAGATTATGGGTTCAACCATAGTCGATACACCCATCCAGAGATGCTCTATATCTGTGAAACAAGCTGAACTGCAATGATGTGTTGACTTGATCCAACCAACCATGAAAAGCACAAGTAGCATAAGACATCTAGATGCTCTGTAGAGAGAGATGAAACTGGTCAGGAGAAAGGATCAATAACGTTCAATGCATGTGAATCAGAGAACTGATTGTCCTTTGCAAAAGAACAAAACATGAAGATAGACATGGTTGTCTTCCATCATTCAACTCTGATTCTGTAACAAAAGTACAGGACAGAAAAAGTATATGAAGTCCACAATTCTAAATCGAACCTAGATGTTCATTTGCAATCTTGGGTTTGGGGCTAGGAAAATGGTGTGCACTGCTGAGGAAAAGTGGATCTCAGCAGTGTGCATATGAGAGGAGATGACCTTCATGTCTGCCTTTACCAAACCACCCTGCTATAATATTGGAAACAACACAGATTCACAGACAGTACGAAGCATTCAGGTTAAACACAACTTGAATCTTGTTTTCAGCTCTGAACATAAGAAGTAGGGTAATAACCACTTACATGTACTTCAAGGCTTTGGAATGACTTTGTCTTTTCCTTATCCACAGCCCTTCATGATTGCAGTTGTTATTGCCAACAGTTCTCTTTTTAAGAAATGTAGGACTAAGTCTCAATGACAGCCATTCATTCAAGAAGTGTCAAGTGACCTCTAGCTCCTGTTAATGGAAACTGAGGAGATGTGCAACCTGGAGCTCAGAGTGGATTCCAGATGAAAAACCAGAACAAGCGTGGGAGATAAAGAAGAAAAAAATATGAGTTTTGCTAATGATTGGTTATGTGCTTATTGGTTATGAATTTCAGAGAGCAGAATGGAAAGGCTTAACCATTGGATAGGGCCAGAGAATGGTCAGTGAAGAGGCTGCAAGGACTCATGGCCAGAGTAGAAAGAGGAGTTGTAGGTGGATTATGGATCTAAGGCACTAGTGTTAAGAATGACACATGGAAGAAAAAAAAATCCAACAAAAGATGTCCATGGCTCAGGACAGGCATGGTGAAGGAGCTGAAAAAGATGAAACTCTGTGAGGGTCATCAAATCCATATTAATATGTACTATATAATATATATTATATAGGTTCAGATGCATGTAGTTATTTAGATTATGTGATGTGATTTATATATAAGGATGCAACACAGTATTAAGTGTTAGTAATCCATAATACCCAGTAATACCTATGCAGGCATTCAATGTATTATTCTTCTGACATTTATGTGGGTTTAGAATGTAAAATAAAAGTGCAGGTGACCGAAGAAAGCCTATTGAAATAACAGCTGGGCTAGAGATAATTTAACCCAACAACTAATCACTAATTAAGCTCTTCAAACTTTTTTTCAACTATATTTGAATGTGTGTGCATGTCTTTATAAAGACAAATAACCACATTTAAATATAATGACCAAAATGTGATTCCAGAAAATGATAACACAAAAATCTGTGTTCCTCTGTTAAAATATTTAAATAGCAAAATCCAGCAAGCAATGTAATCGCTGGCCTGGTTTGAAATTGTGACGGATGCAAACCGTATTTGGGAATAACTGTGATAGTCAAGCGGTACTTTGGGGTCAAATCCTTAAGACAGACAAAGTGCAGCTGGGCTAATCTTGCCTTGGTATATTGCCCTTGTTTTAATGGAAAGAAATGGTGAGCCTTGGGTTAGTATGAGTGCCTGTGTAAACTGAGGGGCAGACAGATTCCCGTCAGGCTAAGAATCAAGGGTCGGAGATATGTGGAACACTTGAGTCTCTGAGACTTCTGTTCTATTGAAGAGCTATACTGCTCTTGTACACTGTGAAACCATGACTTAGCCATAATCAACTCCCTGGCACCGAATTCCCAGTGTTAAGGACTATTGTCAACCAGTGCAAACTTTTCCAAAAGTCCTAATGGATGGTATATTATTTAATCTTTATATCACTTGCTATCTACCCCTCAATTAATTGCCTTTTTAAATAAAAGGCCATTAAATTTATGACAACTGCCTTGAAAGTTCAAATAAAGACCCTGGTTATTGCCAATTCTCAGTGTTATTCAGCTTTCTAGCACTACAACAAAATACAGAGGGTTTGGAGGCTTAAGAAGGAGGATGCATTTAGATTCATGGTTCTCGGGGGTTCTACTCTAGGCTTGAGAGACTATGGTCCCCAAGTGACTATAGCATATCCACGCGGCCAAAGCAAGGATTAGAGCAGGGGCTTACACTGAAGCCAGGAAACAAAAAGGAAGAGGAATAGGCTGGCTTCCCACACTCCCCTTTGATGTCATGTCCCAATCAGATCACACCTCTGAATGGCTCTGTGACCCGCCAATATTACCACCCTGTGGACAAAGCCTTTAACACATGAGCCTCTGGGGGACACCTACACAAATCACTGTATTCTTAAAAACCCAATTTCAAATACACCAAAGACATCAGTTGAAAAGGAAGTTACTTTGATGGTTTTGTCTTGGTTTGTTTGAAACAAAGTCTTGATATGTAGCTCTGGCCGGCCTGCACCTCTCTCAAACTTGTAGTGATGCTCTGCTCTCTACCTGTATCTGTATCTTCTAGAAGTGTCAGAGAAACTACATCCATGAAGCCTCATCCACGTGGTTGCCTAGACAAGACCCAAGCAAACAACATCAATAGACATGCTAATGTCTAATAAGGGAATCTGATGGGGCCTCAAACCTAGACAAAGAACTACAGGCAGCCAAGAAATGCTAAGAGTGGGAGAAATAGTCTTTCCCTCCCAGGGAAGAGCACACCAATCAGCCCCAACTTAAAGAAACAGAGAGCACAATTTTAGGAAAGAACAAGAAGGGTTTGAAGAAGTAAGGGGAATGGGAAAACCAGTGTGATTATATTTTAAAATAGAGCACAAACTATGATGTTTTGACTGCACAGGGATTTAAAATCAATTCTTTTGAAAACTAGTTTTTAAGCCTTCAAATGAATCCTTTAAGAATCCCCATTCTCAGCCCCTGACCCCTAAAACTCCCAACCTTCATGTCCTTGTATAATCATCTTTCCTGAGTATGTAATAAGACCTGTCACTTGTGTAACCAACAGAATATGTCAGTGGTGATGGGATGCTTACAATTGTCTTGTAGGTACACTCAGTGGCTCCTTAGGGAAAGGCCCAGGATGAGGAACTGAAGGTTACCAACAAGCTCTCTGAAAGGGCCACCTGAGCCATATGACCTTAAAAGGGTATCACTTCACTGGTGCCCAGGCTCTGGCCCAACACCATCACTGACTTATGATATAGATCCCAATCCAAAGGGCCAGGCTCAGATTCCTCCCTCACAGGAATTGGGATCTCAGTTGTGCTGTTTCTTAAGCCACTGAGCTCCTGCTTGAAAAAAGCCAGGCTACGTACTCCCCTGAGGATAGAGAATATGGGGCAGTGTTGCATTTTAGATTTGGTCATCTCTCTAGCTTTTACTTGTGGTTCTTCACCAATTCATAGGAACCAGTATCAAAAAAAAAAAAAAAAATGCAGGCAACCCTGCCATGGAATTATAGTTATGGAGAAATGATATGTACAGAGATAATTAGAACCTCCCATAAGCAGATATATATATATGGGCAGATTGTGTATATGATTTGAGTATGACAGAAGCCATGAAATAATTCACCTGGGGCTCTGAGGAATCTGGGTGTATGCTAACACACAGAGAAAAAGCAGTCTTTTTCAAAATGATGCCCAAACACTGCCCAAAAGGCATCAGATGGATACTTTCAAAAACAAAGACATACTTTTTCTTTTCTTTTCCTTTCTTTTTTTTTTTTTTTTAACAACAGACCAAGGGACTAAAGCCCAAGCAAAATGCATTTGGGTCAATTGAACAGGGAACTCCACCTTCTTCCATCAGCAGGCTCTTCATAGGTACTGGGGTGAAATGAAGGGAGAGAGCCCACCCTGACTTCAAATGCCCATGCTTGGGGGACAAGTCTTGACTATGTACTGAACACATACTTCATGCTAGGATATACCAGGAATGTTAATAAGCAATGCCTCACTTGGCTCAGAACAGAAATGCTTTGTCCCATCCCACTGTCATAGATGAGCAAACACATTTTGAGGCCATGGAGCTAGTTTGTAGCAAAGCTGGAAATCCATCTTGAGCCTCTTCCCTCTGGACATCGTGTTTCACTGTCTCGTTGCAATTTGCATGTACTGTGAAACATAAAGTAAGGGCAGGTCATTGAGGAAAATTTCACTTGGTCTTTCCATGTTTTAGTAAATGCCACTCTCAGAAGTTCTGGTTCTTTGCTCTGAACATATGGTAGGTAATCATCTCTATTAGTATCATTTATTAAGCAATTTGTGCTCGATCTCACAGCCTACTTTGGCTTACTTCCTAAAGAGATATTGGGAAGGATTTTTGTAACTTAAAAATTCACAGCCAGACGGTGGTGGGGCATGTCTTTAATCCCAGCACTTGGAAGGCAGAGACAGGCAGATCTCTGTGAGTTCAAGGCCAGCCTTGTCTACAGAGTGAGCTCTTCCTGGATAGCTAGGGCTGTTACACAGTGAAACCCTGTCTCAAAAAACAAAACAATAACAAAAAAAGGAAAAGAAAAAAGCAAAAGGGAAGAAGAAAAAAATTCACGACCCTTCTGACTTTCATTGAAGCCTAAATTCATACAGAAGATGCTTCTTCTTGTCCCAAAGCAGCAATGGGATGGGGCGGGGGGAGCCATTAGCTGGGACAACCAAAAGGAAAATGTAGTCCCACCTCCACTAATAAGAGTGAATCCTTTATGCAGGATGGATTAGCCCCCTGTGGGGGGTAGCAATGCAGGGCCCTCAGAGAGGAGGGAAACTACTTCTTCACAGGCTGGCTGGGCTACAGGCACAGGAGTGGTCCCAAACCCAGCACAAAAATTATTTCTGCATCCCAGGTGTCAGGGGTTGTGTGCACTGGGACATGGGCACTACAGAGACTTCAGTCTCCTGAAACAGGCTGAGGGATCTTTCTGAGACTTGAGTCTCTGTGTCGTGTGGGGAAGTTTCAAGAAGAGCAGAGATCTAGTCAACACTCATCGCAGTGTTGAGCACAGACTAAAAGAAACCCCTGCCCTCGTGGACTTAGAACCCAGACCTCATGCTTGCCTTTGCATTGCTGCTAAAGTTACAGCACACAAACTGACCTCTGACCAACTGGAGGGGTCTTAAGACAAATGAGGTGAAAGTGCTCGGCCGTTTGCAAATGACAGAGTAATTTAAAAGTTCTCTAGAGAGAGAAAGAAGAAGAAGAAAGGGAAGGAAGGAAAGAAGGAAGGAGGGAAGCCAATTCAAAAATTGGCTAATATAGTTGTAAATCAGTTAGGTAAATTCTAAGTTCACATAGGGGTCATGTTATAGGACTTAGGCCAGAGCTGATACCACAGACTTGAAGCCAAAATTATTCTCACAGAAATTTTTTATTTTTCTGTTTAAGCCTATAATTGGTATGAGGTATTGGCGAGCTTAATCCCTTACTCATTCAACTCACGGATATGAAACCTCTGGCAAAACAGCACCATAGCAACACTTAGTTTCATGTTAAATAACTGGGCACTATAGCATCGCCAAGTTAACATGGTGAGCTAACCGTACTTGAGCTAGATCATGCAGGATGGTTAGAAGTCCAATGGAGGGAGGAGAAAGTGCATGCGAAAGACTTTGGGAATGCTAAGTAGTATGGCGGGGCTGGAGCTCTGCAGTTTGATGGAGAAGCACAGAGGTTAAACGGGCTCAAGGGAACATCAGTGGTCCATAGCTTCTAAGAGTCTCAAGAGACTCTCAGCTTGTAACTAAATCTTGTGCAAGATCTAGAAAGACCAGTCTGGGAGGAGTGTGGGGAGTGACAGTGCCTTTGAGGAGTGGAGAAGATCCCACAGTGCAGTTGCTGGCTGGCCCCAAAGGGCTGGAGTGACTCTCCACATCAGCCACCTTTTGGCCATGGGCATTACACTTGTCCTCTCTGCTTATAGATGGTATCAGCATCTATACCGACATTATAGTGTACTTAGCCACTCACAATTCAAAGAACTCCTGAGCAATGCCTCCTGTAGTGGACGATAGGTACCTGAGCACGGAGGCACTGGTTGAGTAGAACATTGGATCCAACACATGGGCATACACAGCTCAATCCCTATATGTGTGACCATGCAAGCCAGCATGCAAGTATACATGAAGAACTCCACTGCAGAAAATAATTCGCTCCCATTTTATTCTTGGAGCGCTTCGCTTATATATGCTTTATGCAATAAGGGAGAGATTCTAGAGGAAGAAAAGTTTTTTAGAAAAAAGTCAGATTCACTTTTTTAAAATGTGACTTGATTATCATCACTTTTCAAGACTATCTAGAGCTTTAACATTGTAGCATTTGAAAGCACAACTAGAAATTAGTCCAGATACATGCTTTGGAAAAAAGATATAATTGTACATGGAAATAGGATGAGGAGGACTGGGAAATCTTTGATTGCTGACTCCCATGTTCATCCGTTTGAAGAAACTGAATACATTTTTAGTAGGCACTTGCCTTTTAACCAGCTAACCAGGATATCGGCTAGCTTTATCAAACTGTGAAGTCACTCTCTCAAACTTGGGAAGGAATCAATATTGGACTCCGTCGTCTTTATTGATCTGAAAGTTAGTGTTTATACCACTTTAACCGGCATGAATGCTTATAACAACATAGCTTGCCATCGTTACCATAATATCTAGAGGCATCGCTCTGGACGCCCATTACTCCGGTGAGATTCTGCAATGCCAAGCCCTGTCTAGAACACTAGTGCTTGAAAACCAACCTAGTGTTCCTATTGTCTCCTTGCCCATGCAGATATACCCAAGGAAGAATAACTCTTATTCAGGAGTAAGTATCCTGACATGAAGACTTCCTGTAAATAGACTTCATTCACTAGTTAATCTTTGTCCAACATCAAAAGCAGGCACAATCTGCACACTTGCTTCATATACGGGAAAAGCATATTTTGGAGCCATTGGGTAATAAGGAATTGCTTCTGCTGATTATGAGAGCTCCTCTTTCTAAGGAAACACCTACTGTGTGCCTAAAAGCCAGTGCTGACTAGCAATACTGCTTAACAATAGTCAATGATAGGAGTTGACAAACAACTCCTAGAGATGCCACCCTTGGAAATGTAGCAATCCTCTGGATCAATTAAACTCAGAAGTGGTTGAGACTAGGCCTGATGCTTCTCTATGAACAGCCTTCTCAGTTATGCAGCTGGAGTAAGACTGCACACACTCAGCCTTCTTTCCCAGCAGGGCATCTTCAAGTCACTGATCTGGCCCCAGGTAAGGCAATCACAAGCAAGAGGTTTTTTACACTAGATTGAATGAGAGTGGCGAAAGCCCTGAGGCCACCATGTGGAAAGTCTAGGATCTACAGTCTTGGAAACCATTTATGACTGCCATAGGACAGGCTCTATTGGAGGTCTCCTATGAAAGTGCCAGCACAATTAAGTGTGTACCATATCTATACAACTATTTAGACCAGCTCTCTGCAAGAGCTAGTAAATAAGACCCACTCGGTTGTTTTGAAGTCTGAAGGAGTCCCTGAAATCTGAAATTCCTGGAGTGCCCTCAGAGTTACTCTTGCATGTGCTGAATCCCCACATTTATGACCTAACTGGCAAACTTGATGCTTAGCTATTCATCTGGATAAGACCATGCCTGTCTGGCCATCTACCCTTCCCCTATCTGTTTCCTTGGAACAGTGAAAGATATCATTCTGGTTCTTTTATTGTTCCTATTTTTTCAAAATAAATTTTATATTTATATATCAAAATAATTGTATATTTCATTTTGAAATTATTTTATTATTCTGAAAGAGTGCATGCTAAGCCTACATGGCAAGCTGTAAGCAAGCAGGATAGAATGTAAAAATGCCTAACAAACAGTGTCTTGCCCTCCAGGAGCTCAAGAAAAGTTGATACGGAAAAGATAAGAGATAATCATAGAAAACCAAGTGAACATTTGGGAGTGGCCCTTCACTACACAGGACTATGATATTCCACTTTTAGTGTCACACACCCAGCAGTGGACAAAAAGGGTCTCTCTGGGAGCAGCTCAGAAATGGAGGAGGTGGCTGTGGTGATGGTGACCCTGAATCCTTGGGGACCAAGTGATAAGGTCTCGTGCACAGCATTCTTCCTTGATATTCACAGCTGAGTGTCAAGGTATTTGGGGGTACAGGGGGTAGGGTAAGAGACTGGTGTCCTATGCCATTATTTTTTTTTTGTGATGGTAAATGGAAGAGATTTGGGAAGAGAGAATTTTGAAACTTAAATTCCTGAAACACTGCAGAAGTGACATGGGTGACGTGAGGTGTTTCTCCTGCTTCCATGTGAGTCACTGGATAAGAGCCCTGTGGGATGTCACAGGGTGACTTCTCATTTGACTCTTCTGCCTTCTTCATTGTCCTGTCCTCTCTGGGAACAAAAGAGGAAGAAGCAGAATGACAGACAGATGAAACCATCCATCGTTGGAGGGACCAAAAAAGAGAATGAAAAGCTCAACCATGCTTCCTGACCTTGCTCACTTGGATCAGCATAAAAAAGGGGTTGTGTGCAGAATGCATTTTGGTAAAGGGGTGATTGGTCAAGGCATAGCAAATTGGAGAATGGTCTGTGCCATTGTGTACACACCCCTCAAAACACCCTGACTCAGGGAAGCTGACTTGACACTTCTCCGTGTTTCCTAACAAGAGGGGAGGCTGTCTAAATTAGGAAGGCCAGAGCAAGAATCCTGAAGGCAAAACCTGAGGAGGGGAGTGTCTACTTGGCAGTGGGCAGCCACGTGTGTCTCGGATTGACACTTATTACAGGAGGGGTTATGGCACACCTCAGGTAAGGGCAGTGTAAACAAGGATGTGAGAGAATTGCTTGAGCATAAGGAAGGGAAGTCACACAGTATCCACTATAAAGTGGCCTCCTCTGCCCTCCTCTTACTCTTGGAAGAAACCAACTCCTCAGGTTTGGGAAATAGAGCAGGAAGGGAAGAAATGGAACTGATGACTTTTAGGTATCTAAAGTAGCCCTGCCATCAATCATCACCCCTTTTCTTCCCAGGTGTTCCTGGGGCCCAGAAAGGCCTCCAACTACAGGGACATCTCGTGGCTCCTGGGAATTGTTGGCATGAGACTTATAGAAAAGAGAACAAAGGTATCAAGATGTCTCTATAGCTGCAGATGCCCTATTAGGTAGAGCCAGAAGCTTATGACTTTACCTTAATGGATCTGCACTTTAGGAAAAGCTCAACTCCAGTCCCAGAAAAGTGGCATCTCAGGCTGGAGGAAGTTGCAAGGTCATTTGGGAAGAGTGATGTGTTTCCAGATCCTTTCACTAGCCCTCCCAGCCTTCTCAGATGTATCAAGCATGCTCCTTTGTTGGTCCTTTCTACTTCCCTCAACTCCCTGCCCCAGCCATTGGTCTGAAGAGGGGCCTGACAACTCACATTGAGAAATGAATAGCTTCAAAAGTGGCTTTGCCACAGAGAAATGATAGACTAATAACAGCAGCTGGCCCTCCCTACTGTGAAGGAGTCTTTAAGTGAGGGACATCGGACATCTGGGGCAAGACAGTATCTGGAATGGCCAGTTACTAAGTAGAGGTAGAAAATGGCTCAGTTCCCTGAACTCTAAAACTATGTGGGTCCTGATGCCTTTCTTCCCAAATGTTCAGAAGAAATTAAAATCCATTAAAAGCATGTAAGTGGCAGCCCTGAACTGATGAAGAGGTCTGAGGTGGCTCAGTCAGAAGCCCCTTTCTTTGCAAAATTATGCACCTAAGAACTACATGGGAGGAAGAGGTGCCACACAGGCCAACAGTCAGAATGTGGCCGGAGCCCTGCTGGGCAGCCCTGGAAACCCCAGCAGAAGCAACTGCCACTGGTCCAGGGAGGGGGAGGGGCTCATAGTCTGTGCTGACAGTTGCCCCCCCTCCCCCGCTTCCTAGTTTCACTCCCATCTTGTAATCCTGAAGGAAGGCAGCAAGCTCTGAGACACAGAGGAAAGAACCTCATGGTTTTCAACTCCCTCACAAGAAATAAGGCTTTGAAGAGACCACTGAATAATTTGGAAGTTTCTACAAACACATTCCCTCAACAGTTGCCTGAGAAGAAATAATCTGTTTCTACAAATATAAACAGTGTTACCAATAAAGCTCTCTTAGAACCAAATGTGCTGGCAAAGAGGTGGACAGGGATGAGAGGCATGTTATCGTGCCAATACTGTGTTCTACCTGTGAGATAACCTGTGAGGTAACCACCACAGATAAGCATAGTACTCTTGGGGACAGAGGTAGCAGGAGGAATCCGAAGAGCAGAAGGAATGGGAAAGAAACCAGTGTGCAGTAAGGATGTCTGGGTGTTCTCTGTGATATCATGTCCTGCCATCTACCCCACTATCTGTGACCTGCCTGTATCTCAGTTTCCCCAGAAGGAAAATGTACTTTCATGAAATAAACACATAGATGAGAGAATACCTTAAGGCAAAATGCCATGGGTGACTGTAAGTGATGAGGGAAATCAGAGAAAGTAGAAAGCCTGAAGGGGCAGAAGCCTTGGCCAAGCAGAGGCTAATGGAAGAGGAAGTGATGGGAAGCAGGTTAGAGTAGGTGAGAGAGAATGGACAGAGTAGTGGAGACATGGGAGAGGCTTAATTCAGAGGCTTCAGTGGACAGCATGTGACCAAAAGAGCCAAGGTTCACAGGGTATCTGATGATCAAGCAGAAAGGAAAAGGTACCAGCTAAGTGGACAGGGGGAGGACAGAAAGTCTGAATGCCCTTCCATTTTGTATAGCCTGGAGATGTCCCCCAGTCATCCCACAAGCACGGGGCTGAAAACAAAGGAAAGGAAGCACTCCACCCGGGATGCAAGAGTGAAGACAGCATCCTTCCAAACTAAATTACAGCCTCTGGACAGTCAACCCAGTCCCCCCAAGTGCCCCTCTAATGGTGGAGAGTTAAGCATCCGTTATGGAGCTGAGCTGAGGTAACAGGGACTGGGCCCTTTTGAACCTGTCAAACTCCAACCTGGGACATTTTTCCTCCAAGGAAGCCCAGGAAGGGATACAAATGTGTGAGCAGGCTCTCAGCAATGGCTCCCAGGGAAGGAGGAAGGCTTAAAACTGTGAGCCTAGACACAACAGCAACTAGGAAGGGGAGAGGAAAGGCAAGGCAGAGCCCTCCCTCCGGGTTCCTCCCACACTGTCGGAGAATCCCCAGTTGAGAGCTGCTGCTTTGTCTGATTATTGGAAACTACCCAGGAGTTGCCCTCTTGCCTTTTTGTCCTGTTTCCTCAGAGGTCCAGTATACTGCGCCCCCCCCCCCAAAAAAAAAGTCATGTGCTGTAATGGAAACTGAAACTAGACACCTAGGGAAGTTCAGGGATGACAATGACCAGACCTCAACATTGTGTAGTGATGAGAGATTGCTCAAGAGGAATCTAGGCTAGGACTTCTCTTAAAGCCTCTGAAGCATCTAATTCTGGTGTTGCTAGTAAAGTATGTTGACAGTCAAGGAGATCTAGCATAAAGGGGTTTTGTAGGGAGGTCCCTTCAGAAAACTACATGAGCTATTCAACTCCCCCACAGACCCAACTGTCAGGCATCTTATGGACAGCAGTGTCCTGCTCAGGGTGACTCTCGTTTGCATTTTGATTTCTCTGCTGCTTCCACTCTCTGAATAGCTGTTGAGCTTTGCTGGATGGTGGAGACAGAAGGATGAAGAGGACAAATGTCCTCCTTTCAATTCCCTCTGCAGTGCGAAGGGGAAGAATGACATGGTGAGAAACAGAACATCCAGGGTGATGGCTCAGATATATGGACGCCTTCATTTCCACCCACACAGATAACTACAACTTCTGAGAGAACCAGACCCCCTCAGGAAGTATTGCGTGTCCCCTCTGCTTCACTAACAGGAAATTGCAAACCTAGTTCTTTGTCCACTCGGGACTGTATGGTGGCAACAAAGCAAGTTGTTCTGCGATATCAGAGTCCTGACCTTGAGCAGCATGTGTTGAGCAAAAGGAAACTACTCAGAGTCTTTGTACCCAAGGACAGTGGCCCACAAGGCAGCCATCAGAATTCTTCCAGATAATGGAGACTGCAAATCTGTAAGGGCTACGTAGGGGTCACCAGAGCTTATCACAGACAAGAGTCGGAGACTTCTGGAGACCAGTACAGACTGGGTGAAGGAGCCAAGGAAGGTGTCAAGGAATCAGACTTGGAGGTGTCTGTGTTCACAGGAGGTGGGGCTGTCCCTGAAAGCTGCCTCCTTGGTACTCCTAATGGGAGGGCAAAGGGTGGGGCCCTGATCCCAAAAGGTTGGTGACCTCTTAGTTGATGGTCAGTAAGAGGTCTTTGAGACCTCAGCTAAGGGTCTGGAAAGAAAGGGTGAAGTTGGAGTGTCACCAAGATGGTGCACCTTCAAAATCACAAGCAGGATCTAGGGAAAGAAGGATAGTGGCATCTGAGCTGGGCGGGGCTTAGGGCCTGCTCCTTCCCTGCTGACTTGCCTGCCCCCACCACTGCTGAGAAACAAGCCCAAACACAGGGTAATCCGATGGATTACAAATACCCATAGGACTCAGACTTTGAAGAGAGACCATTCAAGAAAAAGAAAGCATAAATGCTCCAAGGATTGCATCTGCAACAGGAAGCAAAGAGGTCAGCAAAATGGGAGAAAGGAACTGGTGAGACTCACCAATGCGTACAAAAGAGGAGACAGGAGGGGAAAGTGTCCCTAGGGGAACCTGAGTCACAATGATGTTAGGACAAAGAAGTACAGAATGAAGGGGAGCTTCATAGGCCTGCCTGGGCCCAAAGTAAATGGAGGTTGGGGCAGTCAGAGCCCTCTCAGTGAGGAGGGAGCTTTGGGTACAAGTTGCACAGCCAAGTGGGCCAGACCAGACCCTGTGCGTCTTGCAAGAGAGCTTTTTCTGTTGCAAGCTGGTGCGCCCTGTCTTCACCTTCTGATCCTGATGCCAGGACATGCCTGGCTTGGAGGGCAATGCACCTGAATTGAAAAGCAGGAAGCCCTAGGCCTGGGCTGCAAGTTTTCCATGGGGCAAAGGCTGTCCCCAATGCTGGAACCTACTGAGACCTTTTGTTCTGGGCTGGTAGACACAGAAAATTAGAGAACAGCTTTTCAGAGACTCTGTCCCTCCACCAGGCTCTGGCCAGGTGTCCTTCCTGGGCTTATTTGGAAGTCTCTTCCCATAATAAAAGAAGCTTTCCATGGACAAGCAGGTGACAGCAAATCTGAAAAGCATACTGATATCTTTACATGGTTTCAAAAAGAAGCAGCATCATAGATATCTACTCTTAACTACATTCTTTCAGACCTTTTCTTCATTGAGAGGACTATAACGAGTATCCCAGATCAAGGACCAAAGGCTGCCATTCCAGGGTGAGGGCCTGGGAAGAAGACAGCTTCCTGGATCCCTCACCTTCTGGAAGATTCCCAATCTCTTCTGTTTTAAGCTCAGGCAGCCTTGAGAAGCTCATTTCTGGGGAGGCTCAAACTGGAGAGCCAGTTTGGAAAAGGGGCAGGCCTTACTCAAGGGAAGGCTCCAGGAATTCTGCCCAGTTTCTAGGCCCAGAAACTACATGGAATACACATTTAGCGTGTATGCACTAAGTGACTGGGAGACCCTAAAAGGTCCCTGCCAAGAGTCAGTGCCATTACCACATAATGCTGTTTGTCCATTTGTCTCCTTCCCCACCTCAGTGAAGGGGGAAGCAGGCTGTTTCAGGACCATGAGACCTTCAAAGACAATAAGGCTTCCCAGCTCCTCTTGCCAGAGTGCTCTACTTACGATGCGGTCTTATGAAGAAAGCAGAGCTGTGGGAACTCCAAGCTTTTCTCTGTGAGAGATGAGGCTGGGAACAAGGTTTTTCAGACATGGTTTGAGCACTTTGAAGATGGAAAACAAAAAAACAATTCAGCTTAAGAAGGGAGTAACATGTGGGGGCCAGGGGCCTTCTCAGGATTTCTCTTCAGCCACATTCCCAAGGTGGCTTTCTCTGGATCAGCTGCTTTGACTATTTGAGCTGTAGGAGATGGGGCCACTTTCAGGTCTTCACTGTTTCTCTATTGTTTGGGGAGAGGATCCAACTAGGCCTGGTCACTCTAACCCTAAGAGACTTTCCAAGACTGGACCCACGTGTCCTAACTGAGCATGTGGTACAAACACTCCCCACCCTCCCCACTCTCACTTCTGTTTGCTCACCACACGACAGCCCCACTGCATGTGTTTCTCCACTGACGAATTTTTCACCAAGCAGCTATGATCCTGAACTGGATGCCAGACTGAGTGTGCCCCTCAGTTTTTCACCCCAGGTCTTGATTGAGGGAGTGGGGTTCCTTCCAGATATTCTCTAGAGACTTTGGGTAGACCTTAGCCATCGAGATCCCACAGGATATCTCCTACTCTGCACCTCCTTCAGAACGAAAACCACTAACGAAGAATGACAGTGAAAAACCAGTTAGGATATGTCTGTGAGGTAGAAAGAAGGGAAGTGAGCTTCTGTCAATCAAGTTCTCCTGTCTTAAAAAGGGGATTGCTAATTTGAACGTTGAAGTTAGCATAATTTCCCTTGACTTTCTAGTATTTTGAGGAATCAGGAAAAATACCTGTTGCCAGTCCATTGTGGAGTATATTCTAAAATTCTGGAGACCTCAAATAAAGGAGGGGTTCTGAAACAGTACCATATAGTCTCACACGGGATAAGAACTAGAGTCCCGAGAACAGCTCAGGACTCTGAAAAGTAGGAGAAGTGAGTGGCCCCAAATCCTTGTGTGCGTGTCGGGGAGCATGTCAAGTATTTGTGGGGGCTGGGAATATATCTGGAAATGCAGGGGGCCATGGCCGGGTCCAAGAAGACAGTGATGTTTGAGTTGATAATCAGTGGGGAGCCCCAAGGGGGAATCACTAAAAGTAGTATGAAGAGGGGAGTGATGTCGGAGAATCACTAAGATGCCATTTCCACAAGATGAGAAATGGAGCCCAGGACTAAGTGATAAGTTTAAGTCTTGTATATTTTAATACAACTCTTCTTGTTCTTCTTTTTCAATGTTTAAGAAAAGCTATAACTAAGAGAGGAGGGCAGGAAGGTTGTCCTTTAGCTTAGAGGATGGCAAGGGGTGAAGTAGGCTTTGTGCCCCATCCCCTTTCCAGGTCACTGCCATCTTGCCAGGTTTATGGTGTAGATCACAGAAGGTAACTCCAATTGCCTCAAAAGCCCAGAGACCTGGGGATACTAGAAAGTCAATGAAATCCCATGGTTCCATCTGCAAGCAGAGATTGAGAGACATAGAAAACAAGATTGAGAGTGGAAACAAGCACAGAAAAATGGGAGAAGATCCTACCAAAGGTAGGTGCACAAAAGTCAGCAGCAGGGAACCCTGGCCTCACAGAGGTGAGACGAAGAGAGATACTAAAATGGGAACTAGGATGTGCTCCAGCCTGGTGGCTCACCAGGACAATTATCAAATCCTTCTGATTCTCACGGTTGAAAGAGATAGAATCTAGGAAATGAGGAATTTTCAGAGGAAAGAAAAGGAAATCTCTCAGGATGGGATCAGCAAGATTCTGTCTTGTCCACACACAAGAAGGCACATGCCTTCTACATAGAGACCCATCACCTTGGTTCCCAGTGGTCTTTACCTTCGAGCCAAGTAGGTGGAGGGCAGGGCCCAGATGAACTAAAGCTGAAAAGAAGGAAACCAAACTCAAGAGCACAGGCCTGGCTGGGCCTGGAAAGGTGACCCTTTTCTAAGCCAGCCCCTGTGCCAAGCACCTGGCTTGGAAGATGAATGTTGACCCATTTTTAGGGGTTCTTTGTGAAGGAACTATGCAAAAGGACGCACAGGTAGAGCCTATAGGGGATGGCCTTGATCTTGGGGGGCCCAGCTACAGTTTCTTCTCTCAGGAACTACTACTCTGAATATAGAGGCCCAGCGCCCTGAATCCTAGCTCTGAACTGCCTTCATATAATGGTGTGGCAGTCCCAGGCTCTTCTGGAAGTCCTCTTGACTTCATTTCAGTCCTTCACCCTACAGACTGGCTCTCTTCCAAAAGAGCCTTAAGCTACGCCGCAAACTCCTAAGCTGTGTAGCTCTATACGTACAGTACAGGAACCCTCTGCCTCTCAGAAACAGAAGTGTAATGGAGATTGGATAGGCTTCTTTGCATAGAATGGCTTATCAGCAGACATACCTTAAAGCAGGAAAAGATGCCCGCACAGCCAACCAGGGCAACAATTTGCAGTCTTACACAGAATCAAGAGATTCCTTGACTTCTGTTAAGCTCTACCCAGGAAGCTTCTCATTTTCCTAATTCCTGACAATTAGGCAGCCTTGAGACGCAAAGAACCAAGGAAGGTCTTCTGGGGGGCAGAGGTGGAAGCAGGCCAAGCCCAAAGTGCTGAGCCAAGTTGTTAGCTGGAGTTTAGGAAGCAGAAAATTTACAAATGTCACAATTTGGTAAACAAGGTGTATGAATTCATGCATCCAGGCTCTTGGGCCTAGGATTGCTCATTACCCTCATTCTAAGAGTTTTTCTCCTTTGCTAGGGATATGGAAAGCCAAATAACTTTAGCTGTTATGTTCCCTATGAAACCTTATATCTCATCAATTTTTATGTTAAAGGAAGAGGATTCAGGTCTTTGATTTCTGAGAACAGCCTGTCTTCAGTGGGCCCGCGGTCTGAGAGTGGGCATGCAAGACTGTCAAGAATATATATCACATGACCAAATACAAAGTCAGGTATGATCTCCTAAGCCTAGAGCAAAGAACAGAGCTGAATTCCAGACCCTTCGAGCTGACCATAGATCTAGAACATCCTTCCATTGCAAGTCATTACTAGAGACAATCCACTGATAGACAGACAAGCCCAGGAAAAAGACTTGCATTCCATAGACGAGGAGTTTTTCAAATGTCCTGTGCAATTCTTTGTTATATCCAACTGAAGACTAGAAAACCAAAGGATGGGAATTGATGAATAGGGATGAAGTCCCTAGAGACTGTCTTTTTTGACTTGATGCTTGAGGCATCCAAGAAGGAATGAACTTCATCATATAAATGGTCCAGGAACACAAAGGTGTGTGTGTACTCCTGTATATGCCCACGGCCCCGTCTTTACCTCATTTTGTGTGCTTACAGACATTATTTTACATTTGTTTTCAAAAACAGATCAACACAGAGAAAGGATGTCCATCCTGTAGCATGATGAAAAAAATAGAAAGGGGGCTTACAGAAAAAGAGGGATATTCTAAAAGAGGAGAAGCAAAGCAGAGAGCCCTATAGGAAGAGGAAAGCTAGGGCAGGGAAGGTACAGTAGGGCAGGGGCAGGGAAAAGCCCAGGGCCCATCTCAAGGGACACCTACAGGGTTCTTCTACACCCCTAGAAATATTTCTGAAGGGGAGGAAGTGTCCATGTGGAATGAATTTTGGCAAGACTGCTCAAGAGAAAAAGAAGAGGAATAGGATATTTCGTCAAAGGCAAGGACAAGGGTTTGCTCACAAGATGCAATGTAGGATGAGGGAAGTGAGAGGGAAAAAGGGGGAGATGGAGCCAACACGGGAGGGGGTGTTGGGACCGGGGTTACAGGGCAAAACTATAGACGTTCTACTAGTGCTTTGAATCAGCTGTGGGCTTCCTTTCTATGAATTGGCCCTTGAGCATCTTTATTTTTGTTTTCGACAATGTCATCTCCCATATTGGGCATTGAGATTGATGATTTTGACAAAGACCCATACATTCTCCCTTCAAAACAGGCATTCCCAAAAGGAATGGAGTTAAGTCTGGATACCGCTGTACCCACTAATAACCATAGTGATTAGGGCTGAACTTGAGTTTCCTTGATGCCTGGAAGGGACACAAATCTAATCGGCAAGAAGGAGAAGCTGTGTGCCCCAAAGTATGAATAGGGATGCCTTTGTAGACACAGTTAGGGTTTAATCCCATTGTTCTCAGGGAGGAGATAATTGCATGATATATTTGCAAAGCTCCTTTTTAAGAGGCAAGATAAAGCTAGGTTGTTTTGTGGATTGCTTTGTCTGATGGCCTTGACTAGCAGTCTTCCTTTTCCATGTCCTCCCTGTACTGAGGGTCACTCCTTGTCTCCGCAGCCCTTGGATTTGACAATTCCCAAAATTTCCTGGATTACTTCTTTGACCTGGCTCTTGTGCAAGAAGACTTCACTCCCACTCAGCCCTAGGGCACCACCCATGGACCATACCCTGACTAGGCATGGTCTTCTGGGAACCCTGCCTTTTGCACTAATGTGAATATGCCCTGCAAATGAGCATGCCTATTTTGAAGGGAGCATTTGTGGACTCTGTTCTTTTCCACACACATTTATTAAACCTGAAGATCTAAGGCATCCTTTTCTTTCTCTTAGCTAAAGGCTCGTGAATTTGTCTTCATCTGCAGTTTTCATACCTGCTTGGGAAGGAACAATCAGGGAACAAGTCACTGACTCCCAGTTTCTTGGTATCTACTGGGATTCCTCAGTTGCAAATACTCAGACACACCAAAGCCATGCCTTACCTGACAAACTAAAGCCATCCCTTCTCTAACTCACAGACTTATGCTCCTGCCTTCTCTCCTAATACTTACCCATGTTTTTGCCTCATGAGTATTTTCTAAAATCACTTCTGCCCCTGCCACTGTTGTAGAACACTTTGCCACTTGTATGCACTAAAGACTTTGGACTCGAGTATTTTAATGTCTTTAAAAACACATCTCTGGAAACTCAAGATGAGTCAGATGCTTTATAATGACAGTGTCTTTTCCTCTACAAGTGTTTAATTCAGAAAAAAAAATCTCTTCCATGACATGTAAGATGTTAGAGGTGGAGCTTGCAAGTCAACCTAGAGAATCAGTCTCTTTTGGGTTGCAAATGGAAAAAGATGTCTGAATATTCCCAAACCCTAAATGGCTGGGATTGGGTGTAAGGAGCTCTTGGTGAGGTACTTCTTGAAATGTTAAACCCAGCTTCCTGGATGTGGTTCCAACAATGGGAACCATACGTGGGGAAGAAAGCCGTGTTGTCATAGATCCTAGTGGGAGCCAGGCTTGAAGAATGTTGGGAGCTGGGATTTCATGAGCATATCTATTCAATAGAGGGTCTCCACCTGCTAAGAGAAGATCAACTAAGAAATAGGCATGCTTAGAAGAGATGAGAGGGGCAGAATGGCACTTGTAAGGTGTAGGGATATTTCCTACTCTCTCAGCCCATAAGCTGTTTCTCTGGGAGATATCCTGGAACTAGTCACATGGCATACAGTTTTAGCTTCCTTTTCTAGATCGCCTTAGCCATCTCTATGTTGCAACCTTCTGATGAAAGGCAGGGTATAAATGATTGAGCTATAATGTATAAGAATCTTGTAAATACAGAGAGAAGCAACTACAGGAATAGACACACAGGAATGAAGAAATGAATAAGCTATATTGACACAATTACAAAAGAATTAGACATATGGGGGTGGGGTGCTGTCTGTCAGAAATGATGAACAGAAAGCAAAAGTGCAAGTCTGTATCTTTAGGGACCTGAGGAGACTGAGAAAGGGTCCCAGGGCAGAAACTGGGTTTCCGTCCACAGTGCTGTGTCCTCCTAAGTACAGCATCAGTAACACATCCAACCTTTGCTTCACATGTCAACTTTCAGCATGAAGATACAGGGGCAGAGAAAAGCCCTGAGCATGAAGCAGGGAAGCGGGGATGCAAAGTAAAGGCAAAGGTGGGTAGCCTTTGAAGAAATGGGGAGAAATGGGAAAAGGATTCTGGCCTCTGGTGGCAAGGACAAAACATTATTGTGAAAAGCTGGAAGCACACAGCCTCCAATCACCACATGTCCCATCCCACACACTGTCCTTGTAAACTCCTGAGATACATGGAAGCAACAAGGGGAAAAACGTGTTTGGATGAGTGTTAGACAGCTTAGGACACTAAAAACTCCCTGGTTACTTTACCTCTTCTACTTTAAGTGTTGACTCTTGCTGAAATATGCTGGGACACTACCTAAGGTCCATATGTCAATCAATGCCTCTCCATCCTACTGGAAGGCAAGAGGAGCTGTTAGTGGTGTACTCACCTTGGTTCAATGAGGCAGCAGTGTGCCACCCTCTGTAGTTCCTGGCCTTTGGACTGTTGTGATGGGACTGTTGTGATGTCCCAGCCCCAAGTTTCTGCTGGTCCTGAGATGCAGGCCTAATGGTGGGGGAGGGGGGAGCAAATACTTCTCTCAATTTTATTCTTGATACAATGACAATTAAAAAAAAAAAAAAAGCTTATTGAAGTGTTTGCTTTGCCATCTAGGGCCTGCAATAAAACATTTTCACATCAGAATGATCACCTGTTTCAAGACAAGTCTAGGGAACTATACTAAAAGAAATGTTGGTGGAATCCACTGTAGCCCCTTCCTGATTTCCTAATATCAGGATGTGAACAGGAGAGAGGGGACCATAAGAAGTCCTGTGCAGCTTGAAAAATGGTGCCATTACAGTTTAGGATACTGAAAATCTGGGCCAAAGTTTTCAAACTTAGACTGAGATCTGGGGCTGGCCTTGATCCATTTATTACAGACGCCATTCCTTTGTCAGGTTCTTCACGGTGAAGACAGAGTTTTCCTGCAGCCACGGCAGTTTGAAAGAAGGTTTGCTTCAACTTTAAGATACACACTCAGCGTGCACATGTGTTTCCCTGTTCTTTAGTTCTTTTTAGCCATCCTTCCATTTGTTAGCTGCCTTCCTCTGTCTTATCACCATGAAAAAGCATTTCAGAAGGTTGTCTAAGAGCATTGATGACAAACACTTTATGGGGCAAACATGTATTCAGCTATCTTCTATGCCAGACTTCTGGGGGTGGGAAGGATCAAAACTCAACTGAGGTGTGGGGGTTTTCTGTTATTTGTGTGTGTGTGTTTTTTTTTTTTTTTTTTTTTTTTGTTTCTTTTCTCTCCTGATTCAGAAAATCACTGTTGAGAAGGGAAGGCAGGCAGGGTGTTCTTTAAGGAAATCATCCTAGGGGAATTTATAAATAAAAAGAAATCTCCAGAAGCGGGTGGGTCATGCCTAGATGTTCTCAGTCAGAGAAGAGAAAGCCCTTGGGGGAAGATGGTGAAAAAGAGCTGGATGTCATTCTCTTTGCAGCTGGCAATCATTGACAGGGGTGGGGGTGGGGGTGGGGGGATGCTTTTACAACGAGGAAAGAGTAGCAAAAGCAGGATAGCAGAGGTGAGATGGTTCACAGGGCTGGGCACTTTGCTTGTGTACCTTTGGGTGTTGAGAGAGGTCCATGTCATCCCTTCCACTCCTTTACTGCCTTTTTGGCTCCTTTGGGCCACAGACCTCCCTGCTTGCTAAACGATGTAAGACACGACCAATGGAAGAGGCAGCCACTTGGATCCTGTCTTAACAAAGAAGAAAGAAAGATATGGAGAGACAGAGAAGCAAGAACAAGAAAAAAATTCTTTAATGTCTAGAAAGACAAATGTCAGTGAGCACAGATCGCAACCAGAGGGAGAAAACTAAACATGGAAAACGGGGAAACTGCAGAAGTAAGATTAATATGAGATTAATATTAAACTGCAGATGCACAAGTGTGGGAGGGAATGTTGGATGAACGAGGGAGGAGGGGTAGACTGTAGGGGGCTTCAGCTCATTCCACATACATTCTTCTGCCCTGCTGGGGCAGTGCCTGGGTAGCTTCAGTTTCCAACTGAGCACAAAGCATGTAGCCTGGCATGTGCCTTTAGATGTTGCAAAGTCTAGGAGCCTCATTTTTGATGCCTAGTTAAAGGTGGATAAGCTTTTGCTGAGGTAGCAGGGCAGAAACTGAGCTTTGGGGAGTTTTGGCCACATCTCCCAGGGATAGGGAGTGGATCCAGGATGGATACATGGTGGTGACGACAGCTGCTTTGGGGAAAAGCTACCCAGAAACCATGGTGGTAAGTAATAACCAGTAGGACTTCTCGGAGGGAAGTGTTAAGCAGTTGGGAGAAAGAAAACTGACTAAAAGGGCAATGGCCATGCCCTGGGGGCATGCTTGGTAGGGCTATTCAAGGAGAGTTCAGCTGTAGCATCAAATCCAGTGCATGCTGCCCCAAAATACCTTCCCCTACCATCACTGGTAAGGAGGAGAAAGAAAAGTTCAGAGTCGGGAGATAAGCCTACTTTGAAATTCCAGATTTCTGGGTCCGGTGCCAATACCATGGACTGTGCCCATAATCAACACCAAAACAGAAGCATTCATGATGACCCAAAGGCCGCAATGTGTTTGAAAAAAAAAAAAAAAGACCCTGGGACATTGCCCAAGGAACATGACTAAAATAGCACCCCAAATAAGTGATGTTAAATGTCATGCAAGCCAGGACCCTGGGAGCTCAGATATAGAGGTCATTTACAAGAGCTTCTGGACAAAGTATGGATTGGCCCATGATTTCGCACAGAAGGCTTTCGACCCAAAGTTCTCAACGTGTATCTTGTGGGTCTTGTACTTTGTTAGACCCTCCTCATCCAGGCCCCTGCTCTGTTTTCCTCTTGGGTGGTATTTGAACAAAGAGGACACTTAGAGTTTCCCAAACTCTCCTATTTCCCTTGCACTTGTCACATGTTCTTGGTCCTGCTCAAAGGCACTTCCTCCCACCAGTGTTTTCATACTGAGATGGTACAAATGTACTGTAGCCTTAATTTTCTGTTCTGAATATCGGGGAAGGTTTCCTGTACCCTCCGCTAAGCTCTGGGGCTCAGCCATAGCAGCACAAAATGCTTACTTTCTTATGATTGGCCTTTCTTAAGACACTGTAAATTCCTTGAGGGCAGGGTTTCTACCTTAAGCATATACATATTGGTATGGGTAAGCTTTGGGCACAGGGTAGATGTTCAGTTAATGTTTGTTCACTGGGAACAAAAAAACACATAAACTCACATGTCCAGGGCAACCAGAATTCCAGCTTCAACACATGTGCCTTGAATGTCATTTTTGAGAGATAATCAGAGGCAGCAAGATGGAGGACATTAAAATCAGGAAAAGGGAACGCAGAAAATAGGACTTTGTCCCTGAAATCTTGTTAAAGACAAAACCAGCGAGGGAAATTCGATGCCAAGATGTTGTGACACAAAGGGAAGATTCTGAATGGTCTGGTCTGGGGGAAGCTGGCATGAAGTTGACCAGGGCAGGTGCAAGTAAGAAAAAAAAGGGGGGGGGTATTTCTCTAGTTCTGATCCACAGTATAAGGCAAATTGAGTTCTTAAAGGCCCACTGAAAAGAGGTAAAGCACATTTGATACAAGTGGCAAAGGAAGAAAGAGGAACTAAAGCAGAAGAAAGCTTTGGAAGTCTTCCATAAATTTGAGGAATTAATGTGCAATCTCAAAGCCATGGCTTGTTGCCGCAGCTGCTCCCAGGGAGCGGCCCATCCACAGGGGAACAGCTTCCAACTGGACTTGCATGCTTTACTTTGAAATTTCAGATTTCTGGTCCTGGAGCCAACTCTATGGCTGTGCCTATAATCAACCCCAGAACAGCAGCGTTCACCATGACCCAAAGGTCACAGTGTGTAAAAATAGGCCCTGGGACATACCTACAAGGACCCTGGCAAGGGGGAAAAAAAGGTATTCCAAATAAGTGATAATCAACTTTGTGTAAGTTGGGGCACTGGAAGCTCAGAGGTGATTTACAAAACAAAAGTCAAGGAAGCCAAATCTGGAAAGAAAGTGAGGGATCCATGCATGGTTCACTTTTATGAGATAAAAGACCACAGTTCCTCATCGCAGGGCACACACGGTGTTTTTTCGAGCATTGCAGTTCAGGGTTTTAGAGATGGTTATGAAACAGTGAAAGCCTCTTCAGCTGTGGGGAGGAGACTAAATTCAAATGAGATCCCAGTCCAACTCAGGAGTCTCCCAGAGCCCCTGTTTGTCACATTGGGTCCATGCAGGAGGACAAGTAGGTGAGAAATCACAGCAGAGATAAAGAGGAGCTCTAGAAGTTGGGATGCAAGGCTCAATGCTGGAGAAATGGGGGGGGGGGGCTTTGCTGAAGACTTTACCTAGAAAGGATGAAGTTATTATTAAGCACCTCATCGAAAGCTGCAATATAAAAAATTACTAGCAGCCATGCCTGGGTCACTGGTAGCTGAATCATAGTCATTATGAGACATTCAAATCACCAGACACTAAAGTTACACAACAAAATCCCCCACAGGTGGTAGTAACAGAAACAACAGAATGTCCCCTGAGACTTTTTTAGCTTGGCTATACAAAGTACCTGGTAGCATACTGTGCACATAAGGTCCTTCACAGATATCCTTTAATGACAATGACATGCTTACGGGCTTAAGGGAGTACCAATGTGACTTCTCAAAGCTATAAGCAGGTTGGCCATGAAGGCTACCTTACCAGACTCTCCTGATGAAACAGTGAGTTCGGCTCTGTTTAACTACAGTCACAAGAGTATATATCGACCTTCTGGATGAACTCTGAAAACAGACATGAAGCCTTCCCTGTTCACTGCCCAGTTTCCAGTGCAACTCCAGAATTACTTCCCTTAGTAATTCCCTAACTGTTATTTGGAAACTTTTAATTTGGTTTTTAAGTGGTGACTTTGGAAAAGGATTTGCCTCAAGTAGACATCTACCAAATGATTGAAAAACATATAAAATTAAAAGTTGATTAAAAAATTAATGATTTTTATAGTGTGTTGATGAAATGCAAAGTAGTGCTAAACTAGCATCCAATTACCTTATTTCAGGTTATCATTTCTGACATTCAAGCTGCTAGAAACAGTCATTTTCGGGGCTATAGCTCAGTGGTAAAGCATTTGACTGCAGAAACAATCACTTTTGTGAAGATGTAGAAATTGAAAAAGTGTTCCATGGAAAACACCCCCACTCCAAATACTTTTTGAAATGGAACCAAAGATATGATTAAGGAAACTGCAGTGTATTAAAATGGTTAAGAAATCAGGGTGGCTGTCTCATGTGTAACAAAGTATTTTAAAAATCTGTTGATTAGAAAAGGAACCCTTAAATCCATTTTCTGGAAATGTCTTAAAAATCTAAAATTCTACGAGAATGATCTCGTTTACATAGGCTCAAATGCTTTCTAACTCTGTCAATATTTGAGTGTTATCTATGTCCCATCCTCTCAGAAACACATGGGTGATAAGACTGTGATGGATGATGAGGAGAATGGAAGGAGGAACAATGTCTGCTGTAGTACAGAGTGAAGGAATTTCCTGGTTCCAAATATTGTACATCAGGTCTTTTTTGTCCTCAATGAACAATGACAGGGATCTCCCAGACCTCCGTGTTGTCACAAGAAAACTCAAGAGCAGAGTCTATGTCTGATGAGTATCTCTCTCCAGCAGCATCTAGTGGGAAACCTGGGATGTAGTGAAGCAGATTTATGCCAAGCCCAGGAGCATCTGAATGAAGTCTATTGCATAATTTCAACTCTTAGACGAGTGTCATGATTTTCAAAAAGGCAGGCCCTGTGTCTGAGTTGCTTAGGTTGTTTGTTTTTTTTAAATCAGTTATGAGCAGTGGAAAAGAGTAGAACATTCTTTGCTCATCTGAACACGGGAGAGCCTCACAAACCATATCTAGGGTTGTGAGATGCAAAGTATACAATTGTTATGTAGCCTTTCCCACGTGGACTGCCCTCGGGCTGTCTGGAGGCACTAGGTAGGCTCAGAGGTATCCTGGTCAGAGGTTTCACTGCAACTCCAAACTAGAGCAGCATTTAGGAAATATCCCCATTCCACTTTAGAATTCTGAGCAGCGATCTATCTAGACTAGCCTTGTAAAAATGAGAAGACAAGAAATGAAGAGGCATTTTTACTCCCAACAGCAGGATAAAGAAGGAACGGTTAGGTTCTATCAGGAAGAAAATAATCACAAAAACAGATGAAAGTCTGATTTCAATCACTTTTTTTGTGTTCACACCGAATATTGAATAACACATGTTCTGTTAGAAGAATGTTGTAAATTATAATTATCTATTACACTTGAGGCTTCTTTGCTGGACAGTGACTATATTGATAGCAAGCACTGTGTTATAGTCATCTTGGCTGCCTTTAAACCACCCCACAGATTTTAGTACAGCGCTACAGCAGACACTTAAGTAAATTTGTATTGAATCTGAAGATAGTCAAACCTGAGTATGTCGTAATGTCAGATATTGATGTGTTATTTGCATACTCAATAGTCTTCCCTGGCATTTCCATTGACACCAGTATGTCAGTTGTACAAGGTAGATCAAATAGGATCTGATTAAATGATGTCTAGCTGTCTAAAATGGCAAAGTTACTGCTTATAAAATTGGGATTAGTGTTACTGTACAAATTTTATCATATTTTTGGAAAGTTCCCATATCTTAGACTAAATTTATTAATTAATAATTACTTAAGTAACAAATGTTTTTAATGGAATATAAAGAAAAACAAATGACTATATAGCCTCCCTGTGTTAAGGAAATGTTTTTTTACATACAGAACATATATATATTTTTAATCACAAAGAAAAGTTGCAGTCAATTTATGTCCTCAAAACTGCAAATATTAATAAGAGCTAAATTTGTGGTGAGATATACCAGAGGTACAATTGTTCCAAGAAATCTCAGGAGCTGCTTTGGTGTCTAGATATCTCTCTCTAATATTCAGTAGAGGTCCAAAATATAGTGAATATTCAGAAGTTATAGCGGGGGGGGGGGGATTAGAACGCATGGTTCTCTTAATGTTTCAAGAGCATAAATTCTTGACTAAGAATGAATTGGAAAAGATACTTCCATCCAGGACAGAGTTTTAGAATGAAGACATAAACTGAGATGTTAAACAAGTATTTCCTACAGATAAATTCCATTGATGTTCAAGAGTTAAAAATTAACCTTTGGGTTCATCCTCAAGGGAAACATTGTTTTCGCTGCTCTATGTAGCTAAGGCAAGCTGTCACACTCAACTAGGTTTGAGAGTGTAGAACTGTGGTTCATAACCCACTTTAAAATAACTAGATCAGTGACTTTGTTAGAAAGAATGAATATGAGGCCTGATGGGGATGGCAGTTTCTTTGGAGGTTTCCCTTTAGACTATTTGAAAAGTAAATCTTTCCTGCCACAGTTGTGCGATAGTCTCTGTATATAAAATTTGTCTCACTCGTGAATATATACTTTCTACATACCATAGGTGAGATACTTCCAAAATGAACACTAGCTGTGCTTTGAATATTCCATGGGATTTTATTCATGTTAGAGGGGACTGTTTGATATTTTGCAGTATAAGCATTCATTCATCAGAATGAATTTCTCACAGAGGAGTAAACCTACATAGTATTGAAAAACCATGTCTCTTAAATGTTTTGTATAAAACAGAGTCTTCAAACAGGAGGTTCCGGGTCAAAATCTTTTATATAAAACCAAAAGGGAGGAGCCACTCGGCTGCTTTCATCCTTGCCTCCTAATTAGCTGCAGAGGTTCTCGGTGCCACAGAAAGACAATTAAACTTGCCTCTCACTGGACAGCAGAGATGCAAAAGGCCTTGGAGATCCTTCAGTCCAATCCTGCTATTTATGAAGAAACTGTATGGTGATATATTGTGTATCCCAATAAAGCTTGTCTGAGGATCAGAGGACAGAGCCAGCCACTAGATTAGACATAGAGGCCAGACAGTGGTGGCACACATCTTAATCCTGTCACTCAAGAGACAGAGATCCATCTGGATCTCTGTGAGTTCAAGGCCACACTGGAAACAGTGCCAGGCAGTGGTGGCACACACCTTTAATCCCAGTATTGAGAAGTACATATGCCTTTAATCCCAGGAAGTGTCTGCAGGGTGAAGAAAGGTATAGAAGGCGTGAGGAAACAGGAACTAAGGCAGTTCAGCTCAGATCTTTTCAGGTGAGGACTCAGAGGACTCAGTCTGAGGATTCCTGGAGTTGGTGAGGTAATAGGTGGTGGCTGTGGCTTGCTCTGCTTCTCTAATCTTTCAGCTTTTACCCCAATATCTGGCTTTTTTTTTTTTAATTATAAGACCATCTAAGATCCAAACAACAAGCTGAGGCTCAGAGTAATTGGCTTGGCTGGTAGAAACCGATGGCAAATTGTAGTTCTGTTACTTCTGAGATCATTTGGAAAATAGGCATTGAAGTATAGCTAGATTAACCTGAGTTTCAGAGTCAACTGTTTCATAATAAACTTCTTTGTACACTGGGGGAGAAAAGACACACTGTAAAAAGATGTACGGGATTATGGAGTGATAGTCAAAGACAAAGACTGTGTGCATAATGTTATCGCCTGCCTTTGGTCTGACGGTGATCCTGGGATAGGTAGTGGGGGGAGGCAAACTGCATGCCAGATAAATAGTCATGATTCTCCACCTTCCTTCTTCTCAAACATAATCTCAGGTGCAGCTGAGCCTCTAGACCTTAAATTTCTCTTGTGTAAAATTTATTGTAGGAATAAAAAAAAAAATCTGTGAAAAGCACTGAGCACAATGGACACTGGATGGAAATCCATTCTCTTCTGCGTTTTAGGCATACCAGGCCCTGGATGAACACTTCCACTGTGTCCTGGCATAAGTGACAAAGTCAGGGTGGCAGCTGTTCCTACGTGACCCTTCCTAGGTAACCGCATCATGCTCAAAGCAGATAGAAATGAAGTGACTGCATCCTCCCCCTTGGGCACTCTTGTAATGGGACACACTGGGAACTAAGCTGTGAACCATGCTAGGAAATATTGGTTCCTACTTGAGCAAGAAAGTACTAAGTCATTAATATCCCCACCCTTCTGTGGGGTGTCTCCTTTCCTCACTCCCGAGATCCAAACAAAGGGCGTAAATGAGTAACCTGTGGGTGGGTATTGAGAATGAGCCTCCATTAAGGGGCAAAGTCCTATGGCGCTCTCTTCCTGGAAAATATCCTTAGGAGGTTTACTAATCCATGGAGTCATACTCTTCTGTTCCTTAGAACCCAAGAAAACCTTCATTTTCTCACAGGCAAGATATGGAAATGAAGAAAAGAGATCTGCATCATTTGAAGGGTAATTTATCTAGTGTTGAAGTGACAGGCAACACGCAGGTGATTTAACTCTTATCAACAGAGAGTGAAGGGTTCTTGAGAGCTGAGACAATTCCAAGGGGGGCATAACATCAAGAGGAGAGAACTGAAAAGAGATGCAGAGTCTCTCACAGGTTAAACCAGGTAAGATTCATTACACATTCCTGAAGTTGAACTGACCTGAGGCAGGAAGGCCAGTGAACACAGAGAAGCCTTGATAGATGAACTTGGGTGGTAGAATTGACAGGTGGGATAACTAAGATTTCAGGGACAGAATTTCCAGCTTATTTGCAGGATTTTTTTTACGAGAATAATAGGAAACATGTTAGTCTCTGTAAACGTGGCAGAACTTAAGGGAAAAGAAAATACTGAAAAATTAAGAAAGAATAAAAGTCATGAGAACTTTTTAATAATGTAAGAGATAAGTCTGATGCTAGCATGGGAAAATCAAATATGATTTAAGAAAACATGATATTGATAGAATAGGTATTGCACTAGCGCACTGTCTATCAAGGACAAGAAATGCAAGCGGAAGTATTTTATAGGAAGCAGAGCATAGGATCTCAGTCACATAGCTGTTTGTTTTACCAATGCAAAGAATCAAACCCAGTGGTAAGAGAGTCCTTGAGGCAGGTGTTCTACCCCTGAGCTACATCCCCAGATCTTTAAATGTATTTCAACCTACAAATACATACTACTTCACCATTCACCCCCAGGTAATATTCCCCAAACCTGAAACAAAAGTGTTGCACATGACATATTTCCCCCAAATCCCTGCTACATGCAACATAGCCTATGTTGCATTGGCATTTTGTGAATGTACCTGCCAAACCAATGCATTCATCTGAGAAGCCAGGTACAAAATGCACTCTGGAAATCAGTAGCCTGAAATAATGGTTAACTTGCCACAGTAGAGAAAGCAAGCAATTAAGTTTATTCAGAAACAAGGGATGGCAGCATAGATGTTGAGAACAAGAAACCACCCAGAATCCACCTGTCTTGGGTGGGAAAGGCAAGGGAACAAAAGGAGTTTTGAGTTAGGAGTCACAGGAGACTCTCCAAGACATAGATGACTATGTCCGATTGGAGTTACAGAAATCTTGGTTCAATCCCACCTTGCTCCAGCTCTTCTTGCTGGACAGCAAAACTGTTGAAATGATGCAGGGAGACAGGGCAGTGAACTGAGGCACACTCCTGGCAGACAAGGAGCAGTTTTTGAGCTATATACTACATGCTCTTTGGTGATAAGAAAAATGGAATCAGCCTATATTACTCCCCAGAGAAGTAACACATAAGCACATCCTTTGTAGCTGACAAGTTTCACATTGGGTGGAAGATGGGAGACTAGAAACTGCCTGTGTGACTTAGTGGAGGTCAGGATGAAGACACACAAATTCTGCTCCAAAGAGAAAAAGAAGAACTTGGGAAATTCACAAAGGAAGCAAGAAGACAGCGAAGCTGTGAAGAAGGACACAAGACTGGAAGGGAGGCCCAGCTACACAGCTCTAGCGTGTGTGTTCCCTAAATGCAGCCTGCCATGGTACCAGGCAAGAGACAGCTTGCAAGGAAGTTCTCAAGTGAGGAGGCCTGAGTGGAGACCTCAAGAAAAGTAGCCCAGCCTGTGCAGGGAAGCAGTCAGGGAAGGACAGGCCACACTTAGTGCTGAGATTTAAGAAACTAACCATGGAGTGTGGGCAGCCCTGAATCTGAGGTGAGCAAATGGACAACCTTCGTGATGACATGCCAGCCAGATTCACTGTTGTACATGTACAGTTGTGATGTATGAAACCCCAACACAGTGTTTGACTCCACAGCTGCACAACCCCCTCCTCTCAGCGGAGTGGTTAGTGCTTGGTGGATTTTGGAAGTACACAGAAAGATCTGCCCGTGTTGTGGGCACTTCATCCACGCTCAAGTCACTTGGAGACGCCCCTACATTCCCCCAGTTGGAACACCAGCCACCCCTGGGATTGCAAAATGGGTAGGGTAATCTTAGGACTGTAGGGGACTCTCACTGCCCACAGAAGACCAAGCCGGATGTGGATTCTAGTAAGCAGAAGGAAGCCACCAAAGTGAAGGCAACTCTAGCTGGCAGCTGACACTTGCCTAGTGCAGTCCCAGCAGCCTCCTAAAATCATAAGAATAAAAGAGTCTACAGTTCAAATGACATCCCCCGGCCCCCGCTCCCCACAAAACTGGGCAATCTCCAATATTTAAGTATCAAGGAAAAACCCAATTTTTTTTCTTTTTCTCTTTTAAAAAGCCTTTACTATGTTTTTGTAGTTTTTTTCTATTTTTAGTTTATTACGTTTTCGAAGACTCTAAATTTTAATACCCCCCACTTCATACATAATCTAATTATAATACATTTATTAAAATTAAGTTTTCCTTTTTTTTTTTTTTTTGGTTTTTCGAGACAGGGTTTCTCTGTGTAGCTTTGTGCCTTTTCCTGGAACTCACTTGGTAGCCCAGGCTGGCCTCAAACTCACAAAGATCTGCCTGGCTCTGCCTCCCGAGTGCTGGGATTAAAGGCGTGCACCACCACCGCCCGGCTTAAGTTTTCCTTTTAAAGCCAGTGTTTCCAACTATTTCTTTCTACTGTGATTTTAGAAGTATTTTTACTTATTGTTATATTAACATTCAGGATCTTATTTCCTTCCTGGATTTGTTATTGACAAGGTTCTTCATATAGAGAATTCTTTTTTTGTTTTGTTTATTTTCTTCTATTTTCTCACTTTTTTCTAATTTTTTTCATTTCTGGTTCATAATATCCTTCCGGATCCTATTTTCACTTTTGTGTTCAGGATGGCATTTTCCCCCATTCATTGAATATTGTTTTATTATCATTTTCCCATATATAGCCAAAATAAAGTTTAACTTTACAAAGCATTCCACATTAATTTTTCCATTTGTTTGTTTCAACATCATCAGTGAAATATTAGTGGGCTTAAATTATTTTAGTGATATTTCTATCATTCACATCTCTGATATTTCTATATTCCTCTCAGTTTTCTGTTGTGGCTGTTACTTTTTTTTATTGAGCCCTCAAGAAGCCACTTGAGGAAAGTTTGCAATCCTATGTAAGCAGTGGCACAAAATTATTCTTCACAGAAAGCATTCTCTGTGTCCTGTAGGAATTGTATGTTTCAAATTTAAAAATAAAATTTGTTTAAATTTTATCAAATGTGTAATACAAAAGTCATCCTGGCCATATACCAATGTGTAGTTAATACATTATATCTTCAGTACCCGGTATGAAGAAATATGTAGATCTAATACAGTGCCGGAGGGGTTAGACACTTATAGACAATAGACATGCTCATTCTACATTTTTTTTTCAAGTAGATAAAAGGAGTCCTGTGGATCAAAACAGGTAAATAAGACAGTCAAATGTGCACATGCCTGTGATCCCAGAACTTAAGGTTATACAGCACCTTCACATAGCAAGGGGGACAAAATTTGCAGTTAGGTTGGCCTCACACAACCTGACTAAATGAAGAAAGCTTAAGAAAATGAGATAAAAAGATAATGTTTTGTTTTTAGTGCACCAAAATTTTGTCAGTGTATCAGCCTTTTTTGTTTTGTTGTTTTGTTTTTCGAGACAGGGTTTCTCTGTGTAGCTTTGCGCCTTTCCTGGAACTCGCTTTGGAGACCAGGCTGGCCTCGAACTCACAGAGATCCGCCTACCTCTGCCTCCCGAGTGCTGGGATTAAAGGCGTGCACCACCACCACCCGGCCGTATCAGCCTTTTATGTGATTAGAAAGAATTGAAACAAGCCGGGCATCTGCATTCTGAGAGCCTGACAAGACTCAGGCCACAGTGTCTCCTATCTATTTTTTTTTAATTTTATAATTAATTTAATTTTACATATCATCCATGGATTCCCCTGTCCTCCCTTCTCCTATCCTCCCCCCTCCTCCCCCCAATCCACCCCTCATTCCCACCTTCTCCAGGGACAAAGACTCCCCTGGGGATTCAGCTCAGCTTGGTAGATTCAGTAGGGGCATATCCTGTCCCCTCCTCCCTTCACCCAGGCTGAGCAAAGTGTCCCAGCATAGGCCCCAGGCTCCAAAAAGCCAGCTCATGCACTAAGAAGAGGTCCAGGTCCCACTGCCTGGGGGCCTCCCAAACAGTTCAAGCTAATCGACTGTCTCACTTATCCAGAGGGCCTGATCCAGTTCCATGGGGGCTCCTCAGCTATTGGTTCATAGTTCATGTGTTTCCGCTAGTTTGGCTATTTGTTCCTGAGTTTTTTCCAGTCATGGTCTCAACATCTCTCGCTCATACAATCCCTCCTCCGCCCCCGCCCCCCCCCCCACATTGGACTCCCAGAGCTCTACCTGGGGCCTGGCTGTGGATCTCTGCATCTGCTTCCATCAGTCATTGGATAAGAGTTCTATCACAACTGTTAGGGTGTTCGGCCATCCGATCACCAGAGTAGGTCAGTTCGGGCTTTCTCTCAACCCTAGTATCCAGCAAAATAGACTTCAAACTAAAATCAATCAAAAGAGAATCTAGAAAGGCATTACATACTAATCACAGAAAAGATCCACCAAGATGAAGTTTCAATTCTGAACATTTATGCCCCAAACACAGTGTCTCTCTCCTATCTTGTCCCATTTTGAAAGAGGTACACATGGAGAGGATGACATCTTAATGATGTTGCAGCTACTCTCCTACACAGCCAATCCCAGCTCTGTCTTTTGGTGATTAATATCTACAATGCTTATCAACCATTGAGATTTTTGTTTAATATGTCTGTTAAAAAAAAAAAACACAGAAAACCTGGAGCTGTGGAGAGGGATGAATAGGTAAGGGTTTACTCCATAAGCATGAAGATTTGAATCCCAGCCCTGGGAACCGGCATGAAACAAAGCCATTCTCCACAGCATGTATCTAAAACCCATCATTGAAGAGGCAGCAAGGACAGGCCAGACATAGGTAGATCCCTGGAGTTCACTGACCAGGCAGCATCAATCATGCTCAGTGAGAGACCCTGTCTCAAAAAAAATAGTGATAGAGGAAGAGATACTGTGTGTCAAGCTCTGAACTCGTATGTATGCAGACACAAGTGCATATATATGCACATCTACACATATATGTGAACTTGTATACAACACACAAACAAAAAGGGTCCTAATTGTTGGTTAAAATCAAATAATGCAAATAGTTTTTAGAATATCAAGGATAAAGTATTAATTTCTCTTCTTTTTCCTCTTTCATTTTACTCTGGGTTCCTTGGAAGACAAGTTGAAATAGATTATCAGCTATGTGGATACCAGGATACAAACCGTTGTAAACTTTGCAGGTCTGGATAATCTAAAAACTTGGAATTTTTCTCTTGACTGCAGAAATTTTATTCAAAGATTCAAACAAAATAGACCTACAAGAATAATCTTGAGACTCATAAAGAGGTTGACATTTTCAAGTCATTCCATCTTGAGACACAGGGTTACACAAACACTAAGCGTTCCCTCAAGGTATTCATGTGCTCAGCTGGTGGACCACACTGCTAAGAACTCAGCCTTGGGGGGCAGGGAAACCCTAGAGTTGCCATGAGCTAGGAGCCTTGGAGATGCTGTCATTCTATGGTATGTGATTTTATTTACCATGGAACAAGACAAGTTCTGAATTTGAAGGTCAAGTTGTACCTTTGCTAATAACAAATACCACAGTGCTGTGGCTTCCATGTTTAGAGTCTTTTTAATACAAGAGTCAGATTTACATTTCCTTCATGTTAAACAAGGTTAAAAGAATGTGAGCACCAAACTAGAAAACTAAACAAGAAAAGCCCTCATAAAACATAAAGGTTCTCATCATCCTGAAAAAAATAGCTATTTTTATGATGATTTTTCATTCTTTTAAGTGAGATTTTTCATTCTTTTAAGTGAAGGTACATGGAAACTAGTAATGAGTTTTTTTTTCTTATGATGAATCCTATAAAATTTTAAGTTTCACTCTGGAGATCACTGAATTGGTATTCTTACCTCTTTTTATGTAGATGATTGAGTTAAGGTTTATGAAATATGTGTAACAAGCCTGTACCAGACATGTATTTTCATTCCCTTAGTTGAAGTACTAGTATTTTCAGTTTCTCTCTCTTTTTTTTTTAAGTACTCTTAGAAATAGGAAACTTTGGAGACATCTCCCACTTGAGAGTCTCTTTGAATCAGTGTTTTTTGTTTTGTTTTGTTTTCTCTTCACAAATAGTTGTGTTGAGCTTCACCCATGTTAAAATTTATAAGATCATTTGAGGTTATATATCTGGAAGCTAAGAAGCCTTGTGGATATGCAGTCAATAATACTATAATTTTCTGGCATTTGTCCACATAAGGAAACACACTCCTTCAAGGAAAGCAAAAGCTGACTGGCACACAGTCACATCAACTGGTGTGTTCAACTAGAATATTTTCTAATCTATACTTAGAGATGCTTTTTCTCTGTTCCTATTTTGCTTTAGAATGAGGCAGAGACACTTTATAGGAGGGGTCTAACTCCAGAGAAGCACAAAGCATAGCCTTGTTGTCTGAAGGACAGACATCTACAGGCACACACATACCCCTATATGGGCTCCCACATGGCTCCCATAAGGCCTCCATTTCAGCTCCCCCTCGCAGTAAGATGCTCTTTGCAGATTCTTGCTTGCTCCTCCCACACCGTGCTTACATTTGTAATTGGGAGGGGAGAGAATTTTTGATGCTTTACCATTCTCTAACTGGAACTTTGATATATGTCATGGTCACTTTAGACCCAACTGTCAGTGGACTCATGTTACAGGTCATTTTCATTCTCTCCAGAATAACATGGCACCATATGCATAGTCTCACATCTCAACAATCATTTCACTTATTGATGACAAGTTAGGTAAATGCTGGGACAGCATCCCCACAAAGAATGGTGTTTAGCCATGTGTTTGCCCCTTTTCTCATCATTGTGGCAAGTTCCTTGACAGAAGCAGTGTAACTAGGCAAGGTTGATCTAGCCTTATAGTTCCGTGGGGTTTCAGTGTGTCATGAAAGGGAACAGAAGGAGAAGAGCATGGACAGTGGCAGTGAGCGTGCGTGTGCCCTGGGGGCAGGAAAGCAGAGACTCGAAAACGGTCAAATCAAAGGACATCAGGGAGGACCAGTATCTTCTGGGCAAACAGTATCTTCTGGTTAAGGTGGGAGCACCGCACTAAGGAACTCACACTAGCTCAGGAGGCTCCACCCCAAGCAGAAAAGCAAAGCCATCGACACTTGACTGTCTAAGTGTGGCCTCTGGTAGGTTGACCGTCTCCAGGAGCTGGCTCCATATCCTGGAGTATACGAACAGTGCAAATTAGACAAAAAAAAAAAACAAAAAACAAAAAACAAACAAACAAAAACCAAAACAAACAAACAAATGATGAGGTAAGTAGCTTTTCCTTCAGTCTGTTCTATCAACTGGAAGTCTTTCAATCAATCTACAGTATTTTTTTTCTCACATGTGATGTAGACTTGTAATAAACTTAGAGCCAAGCCTCCTGCCCTGGCATCCTGAGTGCTGATATGAAAAATATGTGCTATGTAGGCCAGATCCCATGATTGAATTGTATGTGTAGTGTATTTGTTTGTGTGGGGGCACACATTTAAGTAGGTCTGTGTACATATAGTAGGGGTCTGCATAGAGGTTGAGAGCAAGGTCTTTCACTGCAAGTGAAGCTTGCCAATTAAGCTAGTTTAGCTAGCCAGCTTACCCAGGGGAATCCCCAGTCTCAGCCTCCTCCCAAATGGGAAGGCTTACAGGCAGGCCACCCCGGTGCTGGAGAGCCAAACTCCAGCTCTCATGCTTGTCCGACAAGCATTTCGCCCACAGAGATATCTCCCAGATTTTAGATTTCTGCATACATTTCACATTTTCCCTTGTGAAGAAAGCCATGGTACCCACTAAACTTAACTCAGCCTTACATAGCAGCATGGACACCCTTCTGCCTTTTCAAAAATTGAAATGTTTGGTCAACTTGTATCATAAAATTTGTTTATCTCTTTAAAATAATCATTCTAATATCAAAATATTACAAATAAACATAAAATCTGACTTTAAATTGTAGCGTATCAGTCTTGTTTAGGGGAGGGAAATAGTCTTGATAAACAGCCCTCAGGCTAGAGTGGAGCTTTTGTGTAGCTCAGGTTAGCCTCGGACTTTCCTGCCTCAGCCTCTCTGGCACTGTGATTACAGGCACACAACACCACACCTGGCTTTTTCAGGGTTTGGTTTTTTTGATTTGTCTCTTTTCATATTGATCTCTTAGGTTCTTATCCTCAAGAAATCTGTAGTGATATCTGATGTCAGTCTAGTATAATTCCTTTGCAGATATGTCCAATTTCTCAACTCCTGCGTTTTTTATTTTATACATATCTGACATGTTTAGAGAAGGCCTTAGTTCAAATCATTCAGGGCCTCACTCTTTGACTAGGTTTATTTTGTTATTCAACTAGTGTCCTGTACACATATAGTTTCTCCAGCCTGTGCTTTATCTCAGGATATTGATGAGGCCTGTTGGGGGGAAATGCCAGAAATTGTGTAGTACATGCTGCACTAGAATTTTCCTGCCTCAGTGAATGAAGTCTTTTCTTACTCCACTCACAAAACAAACAAACCAAAAACAAAACAAAGATGAGGTCCTGGACTTTTGCCTTTGATGACAGATCATAGTCTGTGATGTACATAATCTAATGTATGAGACATATCTAAACAAGAATGAAGGTCCAGGGAAGGTGTTTACAGCTTTAATTGTTGGGAAGCAGTGGTCAGCAAACGGTTTCTCATAGGCTTAACCTGAGGCAGAATTCCATGAGTGACATTACTGATCAAACAGGTGGCACTGCGTTTTTCACAGAGAAATTATCTTCTGCATGTGAAACGATATTTCTGAAAACAATAAAATAGTAATCCATAGACCTTTGCATTGTTTTAAATGAATAATCTTAGGATTTAAAATTTATTTTGTTTCAGACTTTAAAATAATCTGTCTCATTCCCACGCATTGCTAAGAGTATTAAACATATTCCCTTGCCAGTAATTCTAATAACATGCTCTAATTAACTCATTTTATCTTTTTTGTATAAATCAATTACAATTAAAATAGTTTGTTAAGTCTCAGTGGAGTATTGTTTCACATTAAAAACATTTTTTCTCAAGAGATCAACTGTGATTAACTTTAGTAAGGGCTCAAAGTTCAAACCATTGAGAGATTCACAAGTTCCTCATGGATTTTTATTCCATTTCTAAACATACTATGATAAATCTGCTCTAGCCTTCTTAATTTAATCTCAAGTAAGTTTTAACTTTTCCCCAAGTGGGAACTGTGAATGTGAGGTCTATCCAAGGGGGCCACACAGAATACCTGTTTTTCTGAAGGTGTAAAAACTGTCACTCTGGGGCAGTCACTTAGGCTTATTAGGCTGATTTTCTTACTTTCTTTCTTTCTTTTTTTTTTTTTTTGTTTGTTTGAAGCAGGCTTTCTCTGTGTAGCTCTGGCTGTCCTGGAACTCACTCTGTAGATGAAGCTGGACTCAAATCAGAGATCCAACTACACTTGCCTCCTGAGTGCTGGGACTAAAGGTGTGTGCCACCACAGGCAGCTTGGTCTGATTCCCATTCGTGACCGTGCTTTCAAGATTGACACATGTTGGATGTGCCAATTACTTCTTCCTTTGAGATGTCAAATGATATTTTATGTATATAAATTGCCTGTTGACTGATTAATGATGTCTGGGCTGTTTCCAGGACTGAGAATTATGGCATATGCCATAACCACTCAAATATCGGTAGATTTACAAACATATACATTTGCTGATGGTGGATAAAGCCCAGGACTGAGGGGCCTAAGTCACATGTCTAGCTTTTTAAGGAAATGCCTTCCTCACCATCATCACTATTTCTTAGAAAGTGTGTTGCAGCGATCACATGAATGGGATCTAGATGAAAGCCTCATGGTTCAGCTGCTTGTCGACACTTGGCATTGGTGAAGTTTTGTTCTTGTTTGCATTTGATGAAGTCAGTCTGATAGATGTGCCATGTTATCCTTGGACAGTGCTAATTTGTTTTGCCAATGACTTATAATGGTAGCAAGGAACTTTTCATGTGCTTATGTGATGCTCATATCTCACTGTGACAAACAAAAGTCCAGGGAAATGTTTAAATCTTTCATCTAAGCAATAGATTTTTCTACTTATTGCATTTTTAGAGTTCTTTAATATTCTGGATGTGAGCCTTTGATGAAAAATATGTAAGAATGCTTTTTTGTTTAGTCTGTGGCTTAACTTTCCATTTTCATTACAGTGTATTTCAAAAAGTAGAAATCTAAAACTTAATAAAGTGCAGTGTATCACTTTGTATTGTTTTTACTATTAATAATACATTGAAGAATCTTTTTGTAGTGAGAGTTTTTTTATATTTTTTACTGTATTTTATAGTTTGATGTTTTACATTTTAGGCCCATTACCTCTTCTGAGTTGTTTTTTATAATTTTACAGTGGTGTGAGTATGCACATGGTTCATGACTTTTGACATGATCTGTGTTGGATGTAAAGTTTCTGACACCATCCTTAGAACCATAGTCTTTCCTCCAGAACATTGTCATGGTTTTTGTTGAAAAGCACATGTCTGTGTGTTTCTATGCTCTCTGTTTCATTGATGTTTGCATTAATTCTTCCTCAATACTTCCTCTCAATTATGGTAAATTTAGAATTTTGAAATCAAGCAGTGTGAGTTTTCAAAGACTATATTTCTATTTTAAAATAGTTCAATGCTCAGAAATCTTTTATATTCCATATATAGTTCTAGAAACAATTTGTTCATTTCTAGCAAGAAAAAAACCCTTGGATTTTCATTTGGATTTCACTGACTGTGGTTTGGTTTGGAGACAACTGACATCTTAACAAAATGGGGTTCTTGTTCAATGAAAATGGTATGTCTTCTCATTTTGTTCTTTATTATTTTTCCTTATTCATGGTTTACATTTTTCATCTTATAAAATCCTACATTTATTATATCTAAGAATTTGATTTCTTTTAATTCTATCCTATAGAGTTTTAGTTTTAATTTTTCTTCTGGATGCTCTTAATTTGTGTAAATGAAACTAATCTTTAGATACTGATTTATATATTGAGAACTAGTTATAACCATCATTGATTTCAATAGCTTAATTATAAATCCCATAAAGTTTTCTATCTCTGTCATGCCAAGTAAGTAAAGATAGCTTAATTTCTTCTTTTAATCAGTTTGGTTTTATTGCAGTTTTTTTTTTTGTCTTGTTTTAATGGACTGTTTAGGAATAGCTTTTAGTAATAATATTAAATTGAGGTGGAGAAAGAGTTCATTTTTTGTCTTCTTCATTCAAGAAGGAAAGCAGCAGTCATTCGTCACTAGGTGTAGTGCCAGCTGTAGGCTTTTCATAGACATATCTGACTGTGGATGTTTTCTTTGGATCTTAGTGTACTACAAGTTTATACAAGAAAGAGTGCTGAAAATTTTCTAAGTAACTTCTTCACATTAAAGCAACTGTATGCTTTTTTAGTTTATTCATATGGTTAATTCAACAGTTAAATTTTCAATTCATTGTTTATTGCTAGTGCAACCTTCCTGGTTGTGATATATTTTTATGTATGTTGCTGGATTCTGCTTGCTGACTTTCTAATTTCCTCTGTTTTTTTTTTTTTTTTTTTTTTTGTTGGTAAAGGTAAAAGCTTATGTTATTCACTTAAAATGATTGTAGCACATACTCTTTCAGTTTTAAATCATTTCCAATAAATATTGCTATAATTACATATCACAAGTTTTGTAAAGAGCAGATTTTAGAGCAATTTTTACTGGAAAGGTGATTGGAAAAGACAATATTCCTCTCAACTTCCTTTTCCCATCACTCCAGTTGACTGTTTTTGAAATTTTATCTTTGGAAACAGTCATGAGTGTTTTACAAGCCAGTATTAGTGCATTTATGTTATCTAGAGTTTCTAATTTACCTTTAGATCCAGTCTTTTAGCTCTAAATTCTGAGTTTTAACATAATTCATTATCCCCCCTCATCTTCCTTCTTTTCTTTTGAGCTCTTCCCCTCTGTGTTATAGTTTTACCTTGTCCATAGTGTGATAACATCCAAACATATAATATTTACTCTTTTCTCCCCCCTCCTCCCCTCTCCTTCCTCCTTGATCTACCCTGGGGTTGGAATTACAAGCATGTACCACTACACCTTTTTTTTTTGTGTGTGTGTGTGTGTGTGTGTTTATCTATCCCTCTTGAAGGTCATAGGTAGCTTCCAGTTTGGTTAATTATGAACCAAGCTGGCGCAAACATTGTGCTTAGGTTTTGATGTGCGCATAGGTTTTCAGTGCCTTTGAACAAATATCAGGAAGCCTGACTTCAGATACTATTTGCTAAACGGATGTTTACCTTGGCGACATGCTTCCCACAGTCCTCTAGTCAGCCCCATGACCACCAGTGCTGAGGTCTCTGTGCACACCTCAGTCCCATGACCACCAGCATGGAGGTCCCAGTCCACACCTCAGCATTTGGTGTTTTAACCATTCTGATAGCCCCCCCCTCTCTGTCTGTCTTTCTTAATTAAGCTGTTTCTTTCCTCTTAACCCAAACTTTACTACTTTCTTTTGTTAATTCCTCTTCCACCCATGAGTTATTTAAAAGCATGTTTTTTAATTTTCAGTAATTTCCAGGTTTTTCCAGACCTCATTGTTATTGGTTTCTATTTTGTGGTCATGAAAATATTTTGTATTATTTCAGCTATTTTGAACTTTTGAAAAGGTTTGTTTGTTTTTTAATTGTCCAGAATGTGATATGTTTCTCCTTTTGTTTCTTCAGTTCTGTTTTATATGTTTTGAAAGTCTGTGGTTAGATTTTTTTTTTTTTTGTTATTTTGTTTGTTCGTTTGTTTTTATTTTGTTTTGTTTTTGCCTTCTTGGAATGCTACACTTAGAATTACATAAACTTCTCTTTTATCCCTGATAGTACTTCCTTAGATGAAGTATTTGCCTCTTCACCACCACCACCACCACCCCCACCACCCCACCCCGCAGCTTTCTTTTCAGAGTTGCATATATGCTGTACTTCCCAGCCTTCTGTTTTAACCTATGCCACTATGCCAAAGTGGATTTTCTATGCACAACATAGTCATTTTGTTTTCTTTGTATAATGCAACAATTCCATTCCTTTGGTTGGTTTGTAAACAATTTATCTTAATGTAATTATTGAAACTGCTGCTACTTTATGTATTTAATGTTTTAGTTGTTTCATTCCTACTAACCTGTTGCTCCTTATGTATATTTATATTGTTCATTGCCTTTGCCAGTATTATTTTTGTGGTTGTTTTCTTCTGTTACTGCCTTTTTATCTGTTATTGCTCCAAAATTTACAATATAGAAGCTCATTTTAGAAGATACATTTCAGTTGTTTTTAAAAGGTACCATGGCCTGTGACCCCATGGTTGCTGTAGAAAGAGTGGTTTGTTGGGGCCCTGAGCAGCCATGCTGTGCTGGGGCTGCCCTGCTTCCTCCTTTCCTAACTGAACAGGCTTTTGCTCCTGGAGTCAATAGAGGTATTCGGCCTAGTGTCTTGATTTATCTCATATTTTCTTCTTTTATATTCTTTATTCATATGTATAGAATTGAGGTGATTCATTGTTAATGTTATTATAATTTTGCATTTTTACATGACAAATTTTCAGTTGACAAAGTTAAAGTTACTAGTTGGATTTTTTTAATTAAGAAATTTTTTTCATTCATTTTACACACCAATCAAAGATTCTCCTCTTCCCTCCTCCCATCCTCCCCCGCAGCTTACCCCCACAACCCACCCTCAACTCCCCCCACAAGAAGGCAAGGCCTCCCATGGGGAGGCACATCCAGTAGAGGCAAGTCCAAGCCCTTCCCCCTGCCTCAAGGCTGCATGAGGTGTCCCATCATAGGTAGTGGGCTCCAAAAAGCTCCTCATGCACCAGAAGTGGATTCTGACTAGTTGGATTTTAATTCACCTGCAAGATATGATAATTTTTTTAATGTGACTCTACTTGGAAGACACTGACTTCAATGTATCTAAGTAGCTAAGGATAACTGCATCATTAAAGTTTTGTTTTGTTTTTTGGGGGGCCAAGGCTGTCAATGTTTGCCTCAAGAAATTCTATGAGGTATAGAATTATGATATATTATTCTCAGTATTTCTATTGAATTTATTAAAATTTTTTTCAAAATGTTCAACTCAAGTCAATCTACTCTTAATATTTTATCCACAACCATTTTATAATAACTGTCTAGATTTTAATTTTTCATAGAGCAATATCGCTATATTAATTGATTCCATTAGCTAATTGTAACAGTATATAATATGCCTGAGTAATAATTAATTGTATGTATTTTGTTTCCTATCACATATACAAATCATAACTACATGAGGTAATAGAAATATCACTAATGTGATTATACTAATTATTTGCACATATGTGTTATACCTTAAATATATACACTGTTTGTCAGTTCTACCTTAAAACCTGATGGAATTGTCCTGCCAATTTCTATGTGACTAATAACATTTTATATATGAAATATAAAGTAAATTGTTTAAAATTATAGATTATGCATTTCTCTTTATTTAAAAACCATTAAGGCATGACATCCTGTTGGACTAGCACATCCCATTTGTATTGCTAACACTGACATATGTATGTATTAAGGTACCTACATGATCATTTCACCATTGACTATATATTAAAACCAGAGGGAGTTCTGCAGATAGCCTGCTATCCAAAGTCTAAGGTTGAAGCAAAATCAAATTGTCAACATAAAATGAATGTCAGAACTCCATATAAAGTTTTGTGTAGCCCTAATGTGTGTATGACTGGTCCTGAAGGTAAACCTGTGGCAAAAAGAGACGATAGGTTAATTAAAACACAAAATTCCCATTGCATAAAAGCTCAACATGGGTTGATGTCATTTTCTTCCTTGAGTATACTTTATTTCATTTGGATAGTTCTGTCTATATTATTTCATCACTGGGACAGTAATGTTTGATCAGGGCATGTGTCACCAGAGCTGGCTTGTGTGGGTTTGTGTGCCATAGACTATGGCTGGAACCTGAGGGATCTTGTCTCAGTGCTGCCCTCAGAACTGCCCAGCCAAACTTGCCTAAGGAACCAAAGTCTCCATAGAGAAAAGAAAATTCTCCAAAATATTGTTTTAGTTTTCACATTTACTATTTGGGAGTTTTAACTGTTTTATTAAATATGTTCTAGCTCACTTTACATATGATCTATAGAGAATCTCAGCTATTTGATTTTATACAATAATAACCAGTTTTGTACATAGTACTTTTCTCATAGGAAAAAAAAAAAAAGTCTTTGAGTTCCTGGGAAAGACAAAAATAGGACATTTTCACAGCAGAATGTCACAAGCCCAATCAAACCTGGGCGTCCTCCATTTCCCCGTGCCTGATAGCCACGTCACCACCTGTTTTCTTTGGCATCTGGAACAGTGAGGTCCCTGGAAGTCAAAGCACCTGCTGAGGTTCATGCCAGAGCAAAGTGCCAGGCATTTCTCAAGACGATACCTCAGACCGGCACCTGACTTTATTCTAGAACTTTAGTTCAGACTGCTGGCAGCTCCCAGCACCCCCTCACTAAGATCGGCTTTTGCTCTGTGCTAGATTTCTGCCACCCCCTCTCCGTTTCTATAATCACCTCTGAATTTAACACACAGCCATGAATGGCAGTGTCTGGGTACAGGGTAATATTTCCCTTCCGTTATTGGATCAGTGAGTCTGCAAGTCTACCCTGCATGTTTAACAAGTGCAGCCTTAGACCTGCAAACTTTTCTTTTTCTGACCCTAGCCTCCATGCGAAGCATCTAGCTTTCTCTATTCTAAAGTTCACTGAAGTATTTTTCTGCTTTCCTGCAGTTTTTAAGGAGATAATAAGTTCCAAAATTCACCGGTCTTTCGCTGAAAGCAGCTTCTCACGGTGGTTGGTAGCTAATGAAGGCCTCTTTAGTTTATCTTCATCAATTGTCAAATATTTGAGTCCGTGAAGTGGTGTGATGAGGTACAAAGACAGATATTTGAAGGGATTTTAACTCATTTGAGCAATTACATGCTTAACTGCCCTGCGATAATCTGTCAGTCTGAGTCTTTTCTACACAGCACAAGTGGGGAGCGCTAGAATAGCTGGATTTAGAACATAAAGGCTTAGTCTGAATGGAAGAAAGGCACCAGAGAGATTAATTGCCAGTAACAAACAGCAGGGCTGCTTGCAAGTTATATATCACATAGTTACCTACCAGCAGCGATGGGGGTCAGCTCACAGGGAGCAGCCCCAGTTGGGACAAAACAGCCATTGCACAGAATACTGAGCACAGCCACCAATTTGCAAAGACATAGAGGAGCCCGGTTTTTTTTAAAAGCATATGTGGGTCTATACTATGCAAAGAATTCACACGCACATACATGTGACAGTGAAAAAAAAAAATAGCAGCCAATACCAGCAAACCGTGAATTTAAAGCCTAAATCCTTAGGGCTGTTCATTTGCACAATTAATGGAGTCTTGTCACCCATTATTCCCACTCTTTAAAAGTGTGATCTATTCAAGTATTAGAAATTAAATGTAAGGACCAGAGAGCTCAAAAAACTTTGAAAAAAAAAAAAAAAGACAAACTACTTGTTGATCTCAAAATACCACAGGGTGACAGTCAAGACAGAGTGATGCTACCATGAAGGACAGAAATAGAGACCAGTGAAAAAGAAAAAAATCCCTCCATCAAATAGTTAACTTCATGAATGAATTACCAGACATTAAAACCAGTTTCCAGACATGTAATATTCAAGTAATGGGGTCTCATCACCAATGAGACAGTAGTTACTAAAGGCTTAGTTTCTGCAGCCCTTCCTGGGTGATTGACTTCTGTTTTCAGGTAGTATGACACCATGTTGGTGCATTTGTATGTGGTGTGGACTAGAATGTTTTGACCACCTTCTCATTAGCTCATTCCCTTGTCCAGTTTTTAATCCCAAGTGTCCCCTGAAGAGCATTATGTAGAGTGTGCAAAGATGGGGGAGGATCTGGTGAGGAAAATGGAGGAGGCAGCATTTCAGCATGAACATCTGGTGGGATACCCACGTAGATGATCAAGGACGTATACTACAGAGAAAGAAAACAAAAATATGGTGAAGAACTGTGGCCAGAGGCTATGGCTATCACCAGAATAACCTTTTCAAAATTCGTGTCTATAACTGTAATGATATCAAGAGATGGAAGCAATAGACATTGGGGTATTTGTTGGCCAAAGAAACTACCAGTCTAAGAAGTAGTTGAAGGTAATTATCAATAGAATGAGTTAGCTATCCCAAGAGTAAGTTATAAAACTGGAGAGTTCTCTCTCCTCTCTCATCCACCATCTCACCATACTGTGCTTTCTGCCATGACAGGAAGACCCTTGACAGGTATAACTCCACCGATTATGACTTTCCCACTGCACAGAACAAACTTGGATAGTTTTAAAATGGCCTTGCCTGTGGAAATCTGTCCAAGCCGCACAAACTGGATGAAGACACAAATAATGGGAACCTTCTCTAGACTACCACACAACAGAGGCATGGTTGTAAGCATGTGCTAGGACAGACTGCAGATGGCCTCTGACATCATACAAAATATGTGGCACTTCTTTGGGCCTGTGCTACAATTAGGGAAGGACTATCTAAAATAGATGACTTTAAAGTTATTAAGGACAGAAAGTTGGCAGATACAGTTGAGGAAAACAGAGAAGCAGTGACCAGTAAAATAGCTTCCACACACAGAAATAGAGGTGAGGACCAGGTCTGACCAAGTAGATGACAATTCTCCATCAGACAAGGCCAGTGCTAGATACTCTGAATTAAAGATAGGAGCAGACCTTCAGAGCAGTCAAGACAAAAGACCCAGGTATTGAGTTGTCTTCACGTGCCTGGTGTTTGATACCAGTGTCTTGGGTGTCTAAGAGAAAATAGAGAAAGAGGAAAGTAAAGCAGGCCATGACTGCTTTCGTGGAGCATCATGCTGCATCAAGATGAAGGTCAAGTTCCTCCCGGGATTTTTTTCCTGAGCAAACCTGGTTAAGGAGTCCTGTCCCATTAACTACCCACACTCACTCTGTAAGAGCCATTTTTATTCTAATTCAGGCTATGAACATCATATTCAGGTCTAGTCTGGCTACAAAGAAAGATACAGTTAAGAGATAAACGAAGGATATAAACAAGGAGAGCTTTTGGACCATCTGTCAGACTATCAATAGCCGAAACGGGGTAAGTTTCTGTTTCTCTGATGTATCCATTTCGAATATGAATAATGGATATTTGAAAGGATCCTGTGATTCCCAGTAATGCAAGCTACTTCTCTAAAGAAAGATGCAAAAGAGATGTGCACAAGAGGCTATCATTCTTAAGTTGGGTGCTGTCACGCCTGTAATTCCAGCATGAGAAAATCTGGGGAAGAAAGTTTGAGACATTATTCTGGGACACAGTGTAAGACCTTATCTCAAGACAAAAACTAAAACTTTAAAACTACAAGAAATTGCCATTCATCTTATATATTACTAACTCCCAATAAGTTGCCTACATTTTTCACATTCTATTTCATATTTCATACACTATTTGCTAGTGTATGATGTTTGCTAAATCTTTCATCAAATGAACAGGTTGATATACAAAAAAATTTCAACAGTATCTTCTGTGCTCAAAATACAGAGTTAGAATGGGAAGAAATGAAAACCAGAAGTTGAGAGTGTGAAATTGTTTCTTAATATTATAGTGCTAGGTGGCCATCACTAGCCATAGAAGGAGCCTAGATGAACTAGGAATTTTCAGTTTGCAGGAAATTTCAGTTCGTGGGGACTTTGTGACAAAGTCTACATCAGAACAGAAAGATCCTACAGAGGAACTAAGTAGTATGATCTAGAAGAGGAACATTCAAAAGTTTGTTTGGAAATATCAGCATAAAATGGTACTTTCCACACCTTGGGATCATACACTTTCAGACCTACAGAAGGGCCCCTTGAGAGGTGTGATCGGGAAAGAGATTGGAAGTTAGAGTTGCCTTTCTCTGGTTCCACAGTCTACTATGACAATCATAAAAACAAAAGTGCATGGTAAGTTCTGGAATCAACGTTCACAGGGTCTTTAGGTGGCAATAAGGGCTGTGGCCTTTTTACTGTGGTCCTTAGCACACTATCAGAAGGTAAAGGGGCATAAACAAACCACTTCTGTAGAAATTACAATGAGCAAACTAAGGAAGATCTTTGTTTTGTAATGACAATAGCCTACATTTTAAGAAGCCTGGGCATGTGGCTCTTGGTTTTTAAATGCCAAGGGACTCTTTAGAGCCTTCTCACTCCACTCAGCTGGTGCTGCCTATGCTCTTCAGAGAAAGCCTATGCTGTGTTCATCTCTGCCTCATTCAGTCACATTCGTTTCCACAACACAACTGATCAGCAACTTTGCACTTGTCCCACAGTCATTGGCTAACCTAGCTTAGTCATTTTTTTTTCTTGCAGTTAGCTGCCATTTTCCAGGATTGCTAATCTCCCTTGTCTGGGTGCCAGCACTGTTCATGGTTTTCTTTTGAGATGATCACCACATTGCATGTCACCATGCTCTAGCAACAAATTATAATCCCAAGCACTGTTTGGGACCCAGCTGATTGTGGTAGCCTAGCACATGAGCTGAATTAGGTCTGTATATTCTTGTTTGATAGGCATCACATGGTGACGGCAGAGAGATTACCTATACCCTGATATGAATGGCCATCATTGACAGTCACCTGATATGGTCTGATGACTGTATCCAGGTCAACATGGCACACAAAATACGTCAAAGAGCATGTGTTTCTGGTCCACATAGCTGAGCCTTCCCAAGTCACCAGGGGCAGGCTGGGCTCATGGTTTTCTATAATTAGGAGGCAAAATTCTGATATTATTTAGGGCAGCTTGCCTTTGCAAAACCCTATCATTCAGTTATACAAAACATCTTTCCTAAAAGTAACCCAAAGGGTTATTTCTGTTTAACACCTCCTAGCACCCAATCACATGTATCACTTGATAGTTGTTACATGCTACATGCCATAATTTGGCCTGATGTATGAGTCACCTATTAGCTTCCTGAACTTTCCTAAGAACCACCTATTAAGTTCCAAACATATTTTTTCTCTGTTTCTACTCCATAGATTTTTCTTCTCTGTTCCTCTGAATAGGTACTCATTTGTTTGGTTGTCATTGCTGGGCTTAGATGTTGGCTCTCTTTCAGTAGCATGTTGCACATGTTCATATTGGAGCACAGTTTCTGCTATTTGGTCATTACCTTCTTGTGAACACAATTCTCAAGCTAGTGTGACTCTCTTGAGAAAAGGAGGTCATACCACTGGAATTTTTTTTAATCTTTCTCCTCTTATGGGGTGTGTATAAGCTAGATGATCATGCACAGTCTTTCCTCATCCACGAATTTGGGCTTTATTTAGATCTGTAAAACATGGAAAAGAATGGCACTTCCTTCACATTCTAAGGTACATATGACCTTTAACAAATCAAGTGGTCATCTAGATAGCAGAAACTGATACATTCCAGTTGAGATCTAGGCAAAATGAAACAGCCATCTCCTGCTTCCAGGGAGGGAAAATAACTCTGCTCCAGCAAGCCAGCTTAGCAGGGCTGTGGGGTCAAGTTATCACAGACACATTGCTCTCAGTGCACCACCGCCAATGCCCTATGTGCAGAACATGCACATATATGAGGCCACTATGGCCAGGGATCACCATACTTCAACTTGAGCATTTTTGACCTCTCCTATTGTTTCGGGGTAAGGGCAGGGTAACTGTCTTCTCCTCCCCAAGACATATGTCGCTAACAGTACAGTGGAGGGCATGCATGAGTTATGAGTATTCATGTCACAATAACTTCATAACAATGCTTATGAGAAGATACTGTGTCATCAAAGGGCTAGTTTAACATGCCCAGATGAATGTTACCTTTTCCCTATCTAATGCACCCTCAAGTTGTCACCTCCAAATATTGAAGTATAAATATGCTTAGAAATTATGACACTGAATACAGTAGTACAAGGTCAAGCCACAAGTCTAGCATTTCATATGCTTGAGTTCCATGCCTGACATCCACATTCCCTTAGGGCACAACTTTTTAATTACTATTTGTAGATCATCTCTTTCTTAACCACCTGAGAAGTGCAATTATCACCCTGAAATGTGATGTCTAAAGGCATCTTTTTTTTTTTTTCTGAAATGGAAATCTATGGAAGTAGAGACCTCAGAGTATAATTTATTGCTATAGAATCCCTGACAACCAGTCAGAGATATGTGTGTCCAGAATGTGAAAACTAGCTCATAATTAACAGGGAATCTCAGATCTTTCTAAAGAGAAAAACAACCCAAACTCTTCTTGTCTCCCAAGAGGGTACTATGACCCTCTCATCATCATAGCTATTCATGCCGGTGATGCTAATTTTTGTCCTTTCTGCCATCTTGGTTTGGATTGTGAAGTATCAGAGGAAGTGGTTTTTTGTGAAATTTAATGAGTGTGAGATGCACATTTATCCTCCATTCCACATTGAGCTGACTGAATATTCCCCAGCTGCTGGCACACTACCAAACCAGACAGCTTGGCAGGAATGACACTCAAGCTGACATCGGAGGGGAGCAAGACTCCCAGTAGGATTCAGGTCCATGTGCTCAGGACAAGCCACAAAGATGCTTATGATCCACCCTCAGTTCCCTAAGATGAAGCCAGATGTTCAAGGTTAGCAGTATGTGTGATCAGCAACACTCCAAGTTTGAACGGATGATACTGGGGAAGGGACAGAGTTAGAAAGGTGCAGGAGGAGAAGGGGCCCTGGCCAGCACTTTGATGACTGAAATCTAGATACACAGCATGATTGTGTGTGATGCATTATAGACCCTGGCTTCCCCCTGAGCAGTATAAGAAGAATAGGCAAATTGTGTGGCATTTCTGATGAATTCACTTCTTGAGAAATCAGTTGGGTTTGCCCTTTACTGGAAAGAGTTCCAACCATACATAAACAGAGAACTAAAATCACCTGTAGATTGATAAGGACATTGTAGTTAAGTGACTCCCACAACCTAAGTACTTGGCCAAACCTATGGCAAGTCAGTGATCCTACATCTAACAGTGAACCTGGAAGAAACCTTTCCCACACCGAATACAGTTTCTGTGAGTTCAAGCATTGACTTGAATCTGACCTTCAATTATACCCCAAACAAACTTAATTCTCTCCGATATGACACCTATATGATCGTTTTTTTTTTTAAATGACTAAGGACAGCATTTATGACCTTCATTGACTCTCCAATTCCGTTTCAATGCCCTAATTCTTTCATTTGATTTGTATATGATCTGGCTTCATGACTTTCATTTTGCAGAAAAACCTACTCTGGCCTCCAAAAGTCATTCATTAGCACAGCTCTAATACTAGTTACCTTTGAGACTCCTGAAAGCCATTGTTTACTCTGAATGTTGAGATATTCATATTTTCTTTCTGTAGTATTAAAGAAGGAGCTCAGAGCATTGCATTTACCAGGGAAACCTTCTATTCCAACTATATCCACAAGCCACTTTTAACTTTCTATTTTGAGATCAAATTTCACTAAGTTCCCCAGGCTGGCTTTGAACTCACTGTGTAGCCTAGGCAAGCCTCCACCTTGAAATTCTTCCTCAGCCTCATGGGTAGTGTAAATATAGGTCTATACTACCAGATCCTGCTGGGGAAATTCCATTAAATTGGATTTTCTATGAGTTAAATTCCAAAAATTTATATTTGAGTATTTCCTCTGGTTTCCCAGTTATGCAACTAGCATTCAATGACATTTTGTACATTCATTCCTTTACCCATTATTTGATAAATAGCTATACTACATAAAACATTAAAATAAATTTAAATGGACCAGGTGTGGGAGTCTGGTCTATAACCCCAACACTCACTCAGGGAAGGCTGAGGCAAGAGGATCATGAGCTCAAGACTAGTCTGGATAAAATACCATGCCCCTGTCTCAAGTGTAAAGAAGTAAACAAACCAAAGCTGGACACGGTGACACAGTGCTCCTTGCAAGCTTGGCACTGGGGAGGCAGAAGCAGGGGATTGCCCCATGTTTAAGGCCAACCTGGCCTACACAACAAGTTTAAACTCAACCCTTGATACATAGTGAGACTCTGGTTCCTGTTTGAAAACCCACAAATACTAGGTAAAGAGTGAGTAAAAATAAATAAAAAAATACATAAATAAATAAATAAAATAAAAACAGACAGTACACATTTAGAACTTCTGAATAGATGCGGACAGTAAGGCCAAATAAGGCTTTATAATTTAATGATCTGCAAATATAATCAAATGTTAACTGAGGCTATTTTTCAACGAGTGCCTCAGAAACAGAGGGAAAACTCAAAACTAACAAAGAAGAAATTACCAACTAAGTAGAGGCTTCCCAGGGGACAGATCGAGGAGGCCCAGTCTCACTGGATTTCCCTTCGGTGTTTGCCTGTTAATGCTCTTCCTTGCTCACACCTCATCAGACCCTCTGAACTAGCCCACCTAAAAGCTTCCTACTCCATGAGCTCCTCTCTACCCAAACTAACTCTTCAAAGCTTTATTATGTCTCAGCCTATCTTTCAACAAACCCTACACAGTAGTAACTTGGTGTCGAGGTTACACGGATGACCAAGTGGTTTCTGCCCTCATGGAACTATCACTTCTACTTAGATCAGATTTTCTGCCAAGTGTACCTTCATGTCCTGAGAACCATGAAGAGCTAAAGAGAAGAGTGCCAGCCCTAAGCATGTGTTAACTACATCCATCTACCTGCAGCTCGCCAATGGGAACATTATGTGTACATGAGGTAACAGGAGACCGGGTAGCATTGGGGGTGGGGGGAGTTAGAAGCAACTCTTCCCATTTCTCTCATGTGAGCCCCTAGACTCTAGACTCTAGACTCTAGAACCACCCTTGTCCCACCCACTACCCCCCTTCATCAAAGGAAGAAAGATAACTAAGAATTGTGATGTTGTCTTTAGTCCTTGATTGCCCCTGTGTGGACCTCTCCATAGTGGTCCATCTTCTCCATCACTATATAGAATACTTACTCATCCTCAGGTCTCACAACCTGCTCACCTCTAGACCTGAGAAGAGTGTCTGTGTAGCATTTATTAATATCTAAAAGTCACTTCATCGTGGCACTTCCATGGACATAATTACTATCTGAGTCTTAAGAAATCATAGATTCTCAAACAGAATAGTCCAGAAAATACAATGCTTCAAGCAATCACCCACTCAACCCCTGTGACTGATCTCTCTCTCAAGAGAGAGACAGAGGCAGATATACATATAAAGATATATACATGTGTATATGTATAGTTCAAAAACATACAGTGCAAAGATGAAATATTACACTGAAAAGATGTCATGTAGTTTTTCCCATGTGACAGGGTAATTTCTTTTAAGATAGAGTTGTTACATCTACCGACAAATCCTTTTGATACAATTGGTTCAATGAAACTGTCAGAATTTACTGAGAAAAACACCAAATGACCTCTTCATTTATTATCACTAAAGGTTCTCGCTAATTAGCATCTAGAGATATCACGTCATAGATGCTCCATTAAAAGCTAGCAGCTCTCTGACTCTGAATAGTGACATGGTATCTATCAAAGTCTCATAATGTCTGCAATTCTGACAAAAGACACTCCAAAGAACTGGCACATACTACTGTATTTGCATTTTTGCATCTCATTATGAAAATAATTGCATACCAACACAGTTCTCGACTATCTCAAAAAAACATTATCAGCAGTGTCTGAAATAAATGCTTAAATGTCAACTATTGACAAGCAAGAAGCGCTGACCTTTGAAGGGTCTCATTCTTCTGAGATGTGCCCTGCTACACTTCACTTCTTAACTTTCTGTCTGTGTTTGATAACAGAAAAGGAACACAGTAGCTCTACAAACTGAGAATGCATACAGAAAACTAAAAAGGGATTAAGAAATTGCAAAACTACCATCAAGTTATTATTCTCATTTTCAAAAGGCAAAAACATTTACCATGGCAATTCTCAAAATCATCAAAATTTAAAGGAAGAGAACATCAACATGCCCACCACGGAATTTCTACAAAATCATATAGTGGCTTCACATTAACAACTGCAACAAGTTTATCGGTGATTAATGTTATGACAAAGAACCGAACAACCTTTATCCTAGAGGCATGCAACCCATTTTACACATTGTCACAAGTAGAGTCTAGGTGTTGGATGAGTACTAACAGCTAATCTACAACTGCACAGAGCCATTTACACCCTCTCCTGCAAGATCTCGCTCACTGGTGTGGCCTTGGTGCCATGGATCTCATACACGATCCTAAGCCATTATCTTATCACTGGCATGTGGTTGACGCGCCTCAATTTTGTACACGTTTTCCAACAGCACTAATCAATTTTAACTCAGCATTGAAATGCCACAGAAATGGTTTCCAGTATCCCAAAAATGCTAATCAATTTTGAAAATCTACATCATGGCTGGCATCCCAGATTTGCTGTCCAATCCACATCAAATAGAAATGATAGAAAATTATGTTAACATGCTCAGCCGCTTGTTTGCTTGTTTTAGCTGAGCCATTGGTCATGCTTCGGTGGTGCACTAACTGCCTGCTTGGACTCTCATCCCCATTTGCACTACTTTGGGAGGATGGGCGGCAACAATGTGAAGTGACTGCCACACTTCACTCAAAGACTGGAGTTTCCATATGAATCTTTTCCTTGTTTTGCTTTTCAGAAACATGAGGGATTTTTTCTTCTTGGATGGAGAAATATGACTTCTTAACATCTCTCATTCTCCACAGAATACCACCCTCGGTGGAGAAGTTTCTTCTTTGAGAGGGGCTCACGTATACATTTATATTTCAGACCCAATGGGTAAACAGAGATGCTCCAGAAAGCACAGGAAGACTTAATGCACTGGGCCTGCATAAATAATCCTCTCCCCGACAAAAGAAAAATATATCTGAGTATTTAGATTGGAAAGCTAGCCCACCCCCAACCCCCGTTATGAAGATTCTCTTCAACGACCTCCCAGGAAGACAGTCTTTTTAATAAATAAAATTGTCTTCATTCCTGGGAAGTGAAATTTTTACTGAGGCAAGTCCATTGGGTCAAATATTAATTCTAAATTTGAGTTTCCAGTTTTCTCTTTGTAATCTTTCCTGATAAGGCTCAGTCGTTCTAAAGCCACATTATGCAAATCAATATCTCTACTTTGTTACTTTGTGCTTTGTGTCCCCACGGAAGATGTTCTCACCCAGTCCTTCTTTCATAAGTCTCCTTGCTTTCCCAGGCAATTGTCTCCTAATCACACCTAGATGTTCAGTTGCCCTTTTTAAATATCCAGAACTGCCCACGGGACTCGATGGGATACTTCCAGGGAGGATACTTTGCTACCCTGCATGCTGAAATTCCATGGAAACAGTCTTGAAGACTTAGGACAATCCAGCCTCAGGAACAAATTTGTTGACAAGTTTGCAATCAGTCTCACCCACTTAACTGAAGTCAGTATGACTGATGAAGCTTTCCATTAGCATCTTCTTATTCCCTGTGACTTTCAGGAGTCTAAATTCATAGGTCTTCACAAGTGGGAAAAAAAATGATACTGCTTTGCCCTGGAACCAGTAAAATGCTGACCTGTCTTTATCATCATCACAACAGAAAGAACAAGATCTTACCATTATTAGGCAAGTCCTCAAAGCTCCAGTCTATGGTTACTTGAGGCTGTTGGTATGACCTACCTTACCTAGTCTTCACTGAAGGCCAAAAATGTAAAAATGATCATCATCCCCTTTGATAAATGATAAAACTGAGACCCAGAGAGGCTCTACAACTTGCCTAAAGTCACAGAACTAGTAAGGGATAAGTCTGTTTTAAATACTCCCTAAAACCAGAGGGGGGGGGGAGAGAAAGGCTTCCTATCTAGGAGCTACCCACTCTTCTCCTATGACTTGTATGTTTCTCAGTGATGTAGAAGAAGGTACTAACAACCAGGGTGGCGACAAAATTGGGAGCTCAGAAGGTTGGCAAGCTGAACACAATACTCTCTCCTCCACAATGGCAAGTTCAACAGTGAGAGGGGCTAGAGTGAGTGAAGGTCTGTATCCTTTGCTATGAGCTGGGGGACCACACGTAATACCCACCTACCATGCTGCTTAGCACCTGCCGAGGCTGCCACCCTTAACAAGAACTACATCACCTGCTTCCCAAATTTCAATCACCCACTGAGAAATAGCAGAAAACCTGCCATCTGGATTCCGATAGCTTTCCTCAATCATACAATCCCCATCACAATGACAATGTGCAAGAACACTAATACCTACCAGACACCAGGACACAGGCATCACATTAACAGGGTTATTTTGAATCAGTTGTTAGGAAACAATCTACACTTCTACATGTTTTTATTACAGGAAAGAAAAATTATAATGTTATTTAAAAACAGCAGAAGTAAAAAAGAGCATTGTATTCAATTCCATGTAATTAATGCATCTGTATGTAAGAGTAGGAATCCATACCTTATACATCAATTAAACTAAAAGTTCAGTGAAATGGCTGTCCTTAGCTTTTAAGAGCCCTTTTTGGGGAAGGCTGGGAAAGTAGGTCTGGTCTTTCCTGACCTTCATGGATCTCATATTAGAGGTCAGTAAGCTTTGTGTGCCTTCAGACATGGCCCATTCACCTGATCAAGACCAGAAGTGGATGTTGGGGCTATGGCCAGCAGTTGTGTCTATGAGAATTGCTACCAATGGGAAGGAGAACAGTGTAGAAGGGTTATGAATCCAGTTCTGTAAATATGCTGACATTCCCCAGTGTCTTCCCAAAGCTGTCCTGTAGCATGAATCTTAAAAGTTCTTATTAATAAAAACAAACCCAGAGCCAGGTATTGGGGTGAATGCTGGAAGATCAGAGAAGCAGAACAAGCCACAGCCACCTCACCTTGCCAGTCCCTCAGCTGATCCTGTTTCCTCAGACTGGAAGCCTCTGTGTCCTCATCCAAATGGATCTCAGCTGAACTGCTGCTCAAAAGCCTAAAAGCTTAACCAGGCTCTAGTTCCTCATCCTCACTCCTTAAATGCCTTTCTGCTTCCTGCCATTACTTCCTGGGATTAAAGGCTCTTGTTACCACCACGCCTGGCTCTTTCCAGTGTGACTTTGAACTCACAAAGATCCAGACAGATCGCTGCCTCTGGAATGCTAGGATTAAAGGCATGTGCTACGACTGTCTAACCTCTATGTTTAATATTATGGCTGTTCTCTGAGCCCCAGATAAGTTTATTGGGATGCACAATATATCAACCACACTGTCCTTCACCCATTCTGCCACTGTCTTTATACAAATAAAAACTTTTCTATTTTAGAGAAGTAGTGAATTCTAATTCAGTGAGTCACTGAGGGGCATTGAAAAGAAAGACAGGAAAATGCTAACTTTGAATCAGTAAGGGAACTGAACAGGGAAAGAAAAAGCATCAAGTCAGAGCAAGGCAACCCATCCTCCCCCCAATGTAGTAATCATTCACACCCCTCCACAATTCTGAAGGAGAAACTAACTCCAATAATTAATTTTAGTAGAGAATTTTGCATTTGAGTCTCTATTCTGTGTCCATCTGGGACCCAGAGTCCCACTTAAAGACAGAGTGAAGCAAAAAGATGTTGAATTCACAGGAACTTCTTTATTATTACTGTATTTAGCTACTTTTATATTATTCACTCAAATAAGTTTGTGGAGATTATACTTTTGAAGGCTACAGGACAACTTGTGGGAGTCAGTTCTCTCCTTCCACTAGATGCAACCTAGGTGTTTGTCTTAGGATTTCTGTTGCTGTGAAGAGACACCATGACCACAGCAAATCTTAAAAGGAAAACCTTTAATTGAGGATGACTCACTCACAGTTCCAGATTCAGTCCATTGTCATCTTGACCGAGAGCATGACAACATGCAGGCAGTCATGGAGCTGGCTACATCTTGACCAGAAGACAGAGGAAGTAGACTGACGGTCACACTGAGTGAAGCTTGAGAAACAACCACAAAGCCCACCCTACAGTGACACACTTCCTCCTACAAGGCCACACCTCTTCATAGTCCCACTCCCTTTGGAGGCCATTTGCTTTCAAACCACCACAGTGCTAAATTCAGATCGTCAGGCTTGATGGCAAGTGCCTTTACCTCTTGAACCATCTGATCAACCCAGTAGGTCTTCTTTTCTGGAGACATACAATTTTTTTTCTACCACTTTGCTCAGGGGATAAAGGGAAAAAGAGTGTCCAGAGACTATGGACAAGATCTATGTTCTCATTGCTATCTTCTTGCCTTAATACATGTGCAATTTAAGCAGCTGTGATGTAGGGACATGTTCATCCTGGGTTCAGGACCCTGCCAATGTCAATTCTTTTTCTACTCATCTCTACAAACTAGTGAGTTGAAGTATTAGTTTTATAGAGCATAGGTCAACCAACATTTTTTGCAGAAAAAGATATCAAATTTTTGTGCTTTGTGACCTAAGAATTTTCTGCCTTAGCTATTTAATTTTAATACTGTGCCACAAATGTAGCCAGAGAGTAAATATGAATATATCAACATGGCTAGAATCTGGAAGTTTATCAATGGATATAGAAATTTCTATCTCATTTAATTTTGTATGTTCAAAATATTACTCTTTCTCTGATTTGTAACAACTTAAAAATTCAGAAAGCATTCATAGCATAAAAACTATAGATAAGCAAACAGTGGGTGATATTTGACCACTGAGGCATGATAGACATTTCCTCAGATTGAAATGGGCCAATGAAATATTTCCTTTGCTTATTTTTACAGTTTGTATTTCAGCATTTTATAATTATGGAATATGTGATGACTGGAATTTTAGTATTACCTTAAATGATGATGATTCTAGGTAGAGGCCATATTTTTTAGAGTCAGGCTATGGAATTCAGATGCAGCTATGGTCACTACAGGTCTGTAGCCTCTAGCATGGGAGCCAAGGTAATGTACATTCTCTGGAATCATGCATGGCATAAAAGAAAACATGTGGCCTCCATATGATTTCCTTAGTAATTGTGATAGATGCAGAATTTGACATTAGGCATATCATCTGCACTACAAATCTGTTGAGTGGAGATTATTGCACAGCTCCATTTCACCAAGAAGAACCGAGGTCATAAAGCCCACAGTGTATGTCAGACCACACAACGTGTAAGTAGTAGTGGTGGAATTTGAACCCAAACTTCCCTTCTAAGGATCTCATCCCTTATGGTCTTTCCTCACTCAAGGTCAAGACCTTAATTCAATCCATTATTACTGACCAAACTCAACCTGGCTGGATAGGAGGTTACCTCTGTTCTCCAATTTCCCTCTTGGTTCTTAAGCTTCACTGAAGAAATATTAACTTGTAGAGGCAATTGTATGATTCTTAAACCTTACACATTCTGGGACAAACTCCCTAAGCGAAAGGATATAACTATAGGATTATTGGCATATCGAATGTAGCTAAAAGCATTTGTCAATTCAACTGCCAAATATTTATATTTGAAGATCTACCCATGCTAAACATTTTTCTAGGCACTAAGGATGGAGCAGTAAACAAAATAGGCAGAAACCCTGGCTCTCAGGGATTTCTATCTTACACAGGGGGAGAGAGGCAGTAAACAATGCTCTAAGTCAAACATATGCTATGTCAGATGGTGGTGAGTGCTGTGGGAATAAAACCAGCAGAGAAGAGTGGTAGGATAGCAACCCGTCATGGGGGCCAAAGGGTGTGAGACAGAAATGGAGAAGGGCTGTGTGAGTAGAGCCCTAAAGGATATGAGGAGTCCAGCTGGGCAGAGGAACAGCCAGGGTGAGTCCTGACTCACTTAGGAGAGTGAGCAAGGGGACAAGAGACAGAAGCTGGGGGTGTGGACGAGGAGAGAGCAGACAGAGAGGCCGCAAAGGTAGGGCCTCGTAAAGCATTTTGAAAGTGCTGAAGCATTTTCAGCCAAATGGTAAAATAATCTAATTGAATTTGTAATTATGAAAAGCTTAGCTCTACAGTCGTAATATGAAAAAAAAAATACTAGAATATTACTGTGACTCAGGGAGGGTCTTGCACCAGAGTAGCCATGATAATGGCAATAAAAAGAAGTCAGTGTGAATTCCAAGCCAGCCGATTCTCAGACCCATGGGTGTACAGAGTGTGAGACAAAAAGGAATAGGCAGCCAATGAGAAAGCTCAACAAAGAAAGGTGTTTGCCACCCAGTGATGTATACCTGAGGACTCATATTCTATCCATGGAGTCCGTGAGAAGGTAGAAGGAAGGGCCTGAGTCTACAAAGTTGTCCTCTGGCCTACATGCATGTGCTGTGGCATGAACATGCACATCTCACATACACTAATAATAATAGACTTTTTTTCTAACTAAAAATGGAATTGAAAAAGACTCCCAGACCCTTGGCTTGAGCAACAGGAAGGAAGTAGTCACCAGTAATTGAAGATGTAAATAGGAGCAAATTTAGAAATGGAAGACAAAGGAGTGTTTGGATATAAGTTTGAGTTACTTGAGGCATGAGCTTAAAAGGGAACAGTTTCAATGTGCACTGTGTTTTCTGGGTTCAGGACAGTGTCGTAGCTAAATGTTTGTCATGATGAGCTAGGAAACTGGTTTGTTTTTATCACCAGGGAATGAGTGATTCTTTACTATGGACATTTTACCATTATTTTTAAGCATACCAGTGGTGGTTTAAAATAATGATATTTAAAATTAAACACTTAAGTCAGTTTAGGAGAATTAATACTATATATATATATATGAGCAAATGACTGATCTCACTTAAATCTTTAAAGCAAAAGGGGGCAATACAAACATACACATGCTCACACTTAAGCACATGCACACAATGCTTTGATCCAATCTGACATATTGTTACATTCTCTTTCTGAAAAAAGCATAAAATAGTGTTAAAAAGTATCTCCACATTGCTGTCTGCATCTTCAAGGGGGAATCTATTGTATATCTGGTTATAACCTCTTCCTGCTTTGATAATATTAAGATCATGCAAACATGTAAACTAACTGGAAAAACCCAAGGAATAGTATACTGTTACCCCGACATCTCCCATAAGCACCAATTTTTATCAGTAACACTTCATCTGAGGAAATGGGCAGGAATGCCTTTTTGCAATCCCTTCTTTACTCATGGAGTAATGATCATATTTTGCATTTTAGGAATGTCTTCTGAATTTGGTATTTATATGTGTCTTTCAGATAATCATAATTTGGGGTGAGTTTTGAGTTTCAAGAACAGCTTTTACAGAGGATGAAAGAAGGCAAATGTGTATAAAGTGCCAACATGTACTAAACACAAGTAGCCATGTGCTGTTGCTCTTGTCAATTAAGAATTTAAGTCTTAAGATGGGAGGTGCTTCATTATGGGAAAAACAGACATTTTCTTCCCCTGTGACTATTCTTTGGAGAAAATAAATAAATTCACAGTGGACATATTTGTTAGAGTTTCCTCTTTGGTGGGAGCCCTTAAGTTAATGATAAGTAGTAATGTTTTATTCAGTGGAATTCTGGCAAGTGTGTTTTCATGGCCAGAGAAAATGCCTGTGGGAGAGGAATCTTACCGGGCAATTTCCCATGCACCAGGCTGGGCAGTAAGCCTCTATCTGCAGAAAGAGCAAGTGCAGAAACAGCATGAAGAGCAGAAGAAGGGTCCTGTGTGTTCCAGCTGCCCCACAGGCCAGCCACCTGGGTTGAGAGTCTAAATGTGTTTATGTGCCTTGATCTCAGCTTATATGTGAGCTACCATGTTAATGGTACTGTTGCCCACTCCACCCTGGCTTGAGATTTAAATAAAAACAAATTACAGGTCTTAACAGTGATCGATGGAGTGCCTTTACAATTGTGTAGAGTATTTCTGCTCTAAGATTAAAGGCTTACGCATTTATCTGCATAAACTAACCCCTGGAGTAGGGTACTGCTGACATTTTCCAAGAAAAATGAATATCCTAACTTATTCCAAAGAGAAGACTTGGTATTTGTATGGCCAGAGTGACCTTTGCAAGTGACCTTTCAGATTAGGTGCACTACATGGAAAATTGTGCTCTTACAGTACTCCATAAATCATACCTACCAATTTTCTTTAAAGGGGTATGTAAATATCAGTGTACCAGGTGGGTAAACAACACTAACCTCATACAAATGGCTTGAAAATTGAAGAAAAGCACCTTATTTTGCTGCTGAAATTGCTTCTGAAGCCCAACAGCAGGGCTTGGGTTGTAGAAGGCATGAAATGATTTGTGCACTGGGAATCGAAAATGGCTGATTATAACTACCTTGGACACAGTGCCTGGATGTCTAAGTTCTTTCCATGATCAAAGATATCATTGCTACATATTACTTTTCTTTGTGAATCCCAAATGCACATACATTTTAAGTGACATCTTCATTATGTGTGTATCTCCAAAGTGATCAGAGAGGTGTTTCCACCAGTTAATGTCTGTGGGAGAAGCTCAGGGAAGCTTTTTTGCTTGACTCACATAACACTTCATTTGAGAAGGGAAAGGAACATCAAGAAAATTTCATGGGAAACATAGAGTGTTAAAATGAAGCTTTGAGATTGCCATCATCTTAATCAGAACAAGTGTTCTTTTTTAACCCAATGGACTATGCTGAATGAATCTCATGTTAATAAACCAGCAGTCAGGTAGAATATCAGGTTATTGGACTAAGACATTCTAGCAAAATGTCTGGGCCCTGAGATGTGCTCTGACATGAACTTGTACTGCATCAGGTGGGCAGAAATGTTTGGAAATGGTTTGGTACATTTTTGATGAAATAGAGATCCTTGACTTTGGTACATCCAGGTTCTATACCGAGATGCTCATCAATCTTTTCCAAGAAGATGCGTGCTCTGAATCAGACAGCTTCTCAACCTGGCAAAATTTAATATCACATTAGGTCTGCAAATAACTCTTGGAATTCCAATGATTATGAATAGGTGAAAAGTACTAAAACTTTTTGACTAATTGACTATATCTTGCCATTCACTTTGCTCAATTATGGCTTGTCTTCTGGGCTAGAACAGATTATGTAACATATTTTCCCTTGCATATTTATAAGAAAATCCATGTATAAAGAAATACATTTTTCAAAATCGAATCATAAAATTATCATGGTCATCTAAAAGTTTCTCTGGTTTTCTTTTCTTTCATTAGTGGAAGTTCCTATGTGTGGGCATTCTCATCCTCTGCACATACATCGGAGCAAACGGCAGTAACACACACCCACTCAGTCCTCAGCAGAGAGATAGGCATGGGGCACAAGCACTCAACACCCTCCATTCTTTTCCTTCAGCATATCAAGCTTCAGGTTCTTTTCCCTTCTGCCCCTTGCAAATGGTTTTTCAATCCTACAGTTTTCCACGTTGCTTCATCAATTTCCTTAAATAAATACAGTCGTAGATATCACTAGACAATACATACAACCTGCTTTTTTAAAAAGGTGAAGGCTACAGTTTAACATGTATTGAAGCAGAAATATTTTAATGAGAATTCCAAAACAAGTATATTCATTGTTTTTTACTTATCCACGTTTTAAAAGTCACAAATATTTTCTTTGGATTCACAAAACAAATTTTCATGTGAATGGAGAAATTCATGAAAATTTCTAATTCAACATAACTATTGCATCACACAGCAGATCTGATTAAAAAACAGTTTGCACTCATTGGTCCACAGGTCATCATTGAGAATGGAGTGGGTGCTAAGTTCTATCTCTTTGTTTAAAAAGTTCAGTCTATTGGAAGTAAAAATGTTGTTATTGGCAGCAGGGATTGATATTCTGTCCATTGTCCTGCAGCATTTGCTCTATAGAGTGCTTGCATTCTCTTCTGCCTTGGGTAACTCAATCATTTTTATTGCATACCTACCCTGTCCCAGGACAGAACATACAGAAATGAATAAAACAAACCCACTACAAAGCTCTGCCTTCAGGGGATCAAGCACACATCAGCATAAAATTATCTTGGTGTAGTAAAATCTGATGTTTTTCATGTCCTCTGCTGCCATGTATTTCAAATTCAAAAAAAAAAAAAAAAAAGAACCATGGACATGAACGTGTGAAGGATACTCAGGACTTTGCTCTCTGCCATACTTCACAATTATCTTTAGAAACTAAACATTTTCTCATAAAGATAATATTTACTTCTTAATTAATTTCTAAAAGATTTTACATTGGGGGATCCTGTGAACCACTGTAGTTCACCATTAACTTGTGCCTGTTCTAAATTATGACTCCCAGTCTTGGGTCTATCCCTAATTTTTCCCACTACTTAATTTCAAATCAATTCCCACCCTTGTGCCTTTCTCCTGGGCACCCAGAAGGTAGTAAGTAAGTTAGAAATTGTTGACTTTCTGTATTTACTTCCATCAGCCTGGTTTCCTTGCCCACTTTGAAAGACTCCGAGAAAATGATGTAATTTCTTCCACATCTGTCTCCTTCAGCAACTAACAATACAGGCTACACATGCAGTGGGTACTCAACAAGACGCATTCCCCACTACATTCTCTATCAGGGTCTTCACTTCATGTTATTATTTAGCTCTTGGTGCATTAAGCTGGCAAATGATTTTTACAATAGGTACCTTTAAAAAGAGTTGTTACTTTAAAAGACCTCCGCATTAGGTGGAGAAAGATCCATTCAACTGGCAGATCGTGGTAAGCAAAACTATGCCCATGACACTGAGTGTATACTGCCTGAACTGAAACTTTTCTCCCTCCTTAATTAAATCCAGAAAGTGATTCTGAATATTTCACACATTTTAAATAAACTGAGTATGGAAGTCAAAAGGTCCCAAGCAGAAAGGCAGAACTCCAATTGAAGTCTTAGATTTTTAAAAAAGTGATTCTGTGAACTCTTACACCTTCTTTAGAGAAGAAAAACAGCAAACCCCCAAATTTCAGTTTATAATATATGAAACGTAAGTGGAAAATCCTTTTTGTAAAACCACTCACACTTTTATGTTCCTTTGCTTCTTCACTTAGTTTTATGTCAGGCCAGCTCAGGTAAGAAATGATAAAAGCATCCTCCTTGCCCTCCATCTTAGGAGATGTAGCACATACCGACACAAACAAGCAGGAGACCCCTGACCAAACTATATTGTAACCTAAAGCCACAGCCTTCACAGTTAGCAAGCACTTGTATTTGTTAGTTGAGAATCTGTTTTGGCCACTTCTTATATGAGGGCAGTGAATGGGCCCACTTACACCATTTGCAGAGCCAAGGAAGAAGGCCAAGGTCACCTTTCACACCTCTGCTGAACTGAAAGGAAATTAGATTCGGGAAGTAACTATATCCTGTTCACATGTGATTTTAGCTCCAAGCCATGCCGAACCTTACCTTTTCCCTCCACCCTAATGCCAAGAGCCTCAATTTTCTTAATTGTCTTTTCTATACCGCCATTTGCTATTGTGGCACTTGAAGCAGCGTATTTCCTTGAAAATATCATGGGTTCTTCCCATTGTTTCACTTTCCATCCACTTGAGCAAAACTCACTAGTCCTGCATTTCATGTCTCCCATTTTGTCCAGTGACTAGAACATAGAGTTACTTTGATAACAATGGAAGCGTAGGAAGGTCTTGATAATAAGATAATGATTTCAGTAAGTTAGCTTGCTGAACTCATGGGTACGGAGGGAATTATTGACACCAGAGAAGTGGTTCTTAAACAGCTAAGGCACCAATGGGATCAGCTGGTGTCTGGGAGCAATTATGTATTTATATTGAAGACACAAATTGTCTAATAAGTCATATAATTTGCCCCTTATCTCTTGTTTTGGACTTGACTTCTTTTCCTTAATTTTGGTGTTTATGGTCTGTTTCTGTTGTGTTTACCATCGTCACCCATGAGCCATTTGGAAAGTAGTGCAAAACAGAAATGGGGGAAAGTCTATGAGGTATACTTTGACGAAGGAAAGGTTATTTCCTGTCCTGATGAAGTCAGAGATACTTTATAAAATACACTGAGTAACCATGTGCTTCAAACGAGTAGCTTAGGCCATATTGCAAGGTTGACAATATTTCTATTTCTTCAGGGACAGCAGTCTGTCATTCTAGACACCTCATGAGGCATGTCAAGTTATACATTTGCCAATGACATAATAATAGTCATTTCTGACAGCCACATAATGGTCATATCTAACACCTGCATAGCAAAAAATAAAATGTTTTGGAAAGCCTCTGCAGTGAGTTTCTACAGGGAATCCTAAAGTAAGCTGAGGAGGCCAGCTTGCTGCTCCCTGAGGACACTGTGATAACAGCTAATGAGTTGGGATAGAAGAAGAGAAGCAGAGCATGGGGGTCATCAGAATACCAGCAAACTACTCTGAACTGTCTTAACAATGCCTCTCACAGAAGGCTGCCTCTTCCGTGATTGTTTCAGTGACCTGGAGGCCACAAGGCCCATTGAGAAAGGAGCAGAGCTTCAGGTGAGTTGAATCCAACATGGCACTTTGTGTCACATGGCCGTTGGCTCAGTCACTATAGGGCTAAAGATCATTTAGGAAGCCTTAACATCCCCCTCAAAAAAATCCAGGAGAATCTCTTGAGTGACTGGATAATTCATTCCCCTTCCCTCTCCATCCCTGCTTTCTCCCATTACTTTGAAATAATGATTACATAGTTAAGTAACCTGTGAACAACTCTTTAAGGGAGTAAAATACTACTGAATAAAGCTTCTTGCTAGAGAAGTACAACTAGAATCAGAGGAAATTATGAGTAATTATTTTAAAACTGTGTATTAAAGAAAAATAGAACAGAGAGGGGCAGACACAGAATTGCCCATACTAATACATAAATGCTTGTCCAAATATTTAATACTTGGACATAAAAGTTTATGCAAGCTAATAAGTGGCTAATGCCTATAGCTTCTCATGCCTTCAAATTACTCCATACACATGCTTAGGGCATCAAGTCTACATATTTTAAATGACTTTGTCCCTTCTCACAACCCCTGTTTATATATGAGGCTAGTCCATGTGAATGCTCTAAATATTATGTACTAAATATCCTGACTTGTTTGACTAAAATCGGGGCTACAAAGCATTTGGAAGTTTGTAAAGCCAGGGTAGTGAGTGACAAAGACCTCTTAGGCATCGTCAGTGTCGACAATGCTACTTTAAACTTAAACTGATGACTTATGGTCTGTATTGCATCTGTCATAGACACTGGCTGTAGCTGGGCAGAAGATGCAATAAAGGTTTATGTAAAATCTAGAGTCATTGATAAATAGGATGTAGATCCCAGTACCCCAACTCCATCTATTTACTGTTTTAACGTAGTATAGACCAATGAAACATGATTAAGCAAAAAGTTGAGGTTACCTCTCAAGGAGTAAGTACATGGTTCCCGTGTGACTTTGAAAATATGAATGAAACCACTTGAACATGCCATTTTTTTTTTCAATATCTGATGATCACAGGAGCTCAGACTAAAAACTCTGAAGGAGCTCTTCATTGCGACTTACTTTATGATGTTGCGCATTTGCTCAAGGTTTTGGTAGGGAAAGAAGTAGGACAGGTGGAGCCTAGAGGAGTCTGGTTGGGCCTGGTAAGGAGCTGTATACACAGACACGGCACCATTCTGATATGGAATGGCATTAGGCACAGCTCAAAGACAGCTATCAGTCTTTCCCAAATCCGTACAGATCTGTTCTGGGTGAGAAGAACAACCAATAACCTCTAGTTGTTACTTCACACAAACTAAGACTCTGGAGGTTTATTTACCTTTCAGATTGTGTCTTGATTAGACATCGTTACTGATGATTAGAGCATGAAACTCTGTACACATTGCTGAGACTCATTCCTGTTTACTCTCAGGACTCATGTGTTAGACACCAGATGAATTAACACACCATGTTCAGAGAGAGTTTCAGGGAGCCAGGGGCACACAGGCCTAGGCCAAAATTGTGGGATCATGGAAAGCTCACCAAGAATTAGAGATGAAAGGACAGTAAATATAATTTAGCTCAAGCCTAAGCTTTTACATAAAAGTAAGGTAGAACTCTGCAGAGGTAGCTACTGGCTTAAGATTGTGTACTGTCATATAACTCAATAAGAACAGCCTGGGCCAAAAAACTGATATAGAAAGAAATAGTGTAGACATGAGTAGATAAAGAAAGCTACACATGATGGAGGTAGAAAACCTAGACAGACACTTCAGGGGGTAAATATGGATTACATGTTACATACTGTGTTAGTTCTCCCCCATGTTGACAAATATCTAAATAGATACACACTACATGGATAATGTCTTGCCTACTTCAGGTGTGGGTTGCAGTCTATCAGTTTGTTTTACAGTTTTCCCTCTCCTTAGTCAGTTCTTTTGCTTGCTTAGTCAGTGGTGGGATACGGTGGGATGACTATGCACCTAAGAGTTAGACATGGTTGAATTCAAAGCTTGGTTCTGCCTTACATAAGCTGGATCACCAAAGAGTTACTTACCTCCAAGATGTAATGCCTCCTCATCTCTGTATCAAGAACACTAATACCTGTATCTTCAGGCTGGCAGACATAGTATATAGAAGACAGTCTTACAAGATTCATGACACATGTGTTTGATCAATATTCCCACTTTCACTTTCCTTAACTACTGTTATAAATTGATTGCAACATTTGGCGGCTTCTTGTTTGTTTGTCTGTTTCTCTTCCACAGCTACTCCCGAGATTTCAATAACAGTGTTTGAAGTGTCTTTACAAATGACAACTTTTTAAAAAGTAGATCAAAGGGCTGGAGAGATGGCTCAGGAGTTAGGAGTAATTGCTGATCTTGCAGAGGACCCAGGTTATGATCATAGCCATCACATGTCTGTTCACAACTATGTGCAATTCCAGTTACAGAAAATCCAATGATGCCATCTTGGGACCTCTTTGAGTACCAGCACACACACATATGGTACACATACATACATGTAGACAAAACACTCACACATATACCTTTAAAAAATTTAAGTAAGCCAGTGTACATATATGCATGATAATATAAAATAAATCTGTGCCCTTGAGCAGTATATAACTACATGCAAATGGATTTTACTCAGCAATGCAACAATGGTAAAATTAAGCACTAAAGAGTAATTTTTATCAGCATTTCAGTATAAGATAGGATAAACAATTAAAATTATCTTAGGTGAGGAAGTAATTAGCCTACAAGCACCATATATGAAACTATAACAACAATAATATCTACTTCAAGGTAACAATATCTCTTGGGTATGATTCCATGGTTACTCTTTAAAATAAAGCATGATATAGGTAGCTTTCTCAATATTAAAACATCCCAATTGCAGAGGTACCCCAAGAAATCATAGAAATAGAAAAACTTCAATTGAAGTCAATAATCAATTCAAGGTGGGTTTGTATTTTCAGTTTTTACACTAAAAGTTTGGTCAGTTTAACCATTTTTTCTCAATTCTCTTGATTGTTTGAAAATTTCATACACTCATATAATGTGTTTTGATCCATTTGATCCACCCCCATTCTCCCCACTCCAATTCTCCCCCCTAAGTCCCTACCACTTCCCCCCTCCCAACTTTATATACTTTGTTCTCTAAACTTGCGGATTCCATTTCATGCTGCTTGTAGGGGCCAGGGTATAGGACCATCTACTGAGGCACGTTAACTTCCCCAGGAACACATTCAAAAAGAAAAACTAACTCTCTTTCCACCAGCAGCCACCAGTTACCAACAGCTCCTCAGTTAGGAGTGAGGCTTCCTAAACTCCTCCCACTTCTATGCTGATATTTGGGCTGCTTTGATTTTGCATAGGTTTGGAGTGTGTACTCATGACCACTATGTGTTCCTATGTGGAAAGGCCTTTCATCCTGGCAAATCCTGTTTCACTGCAGATGGCTGCTATCCCTGACTTTTAGAATCTTGGCACTCCTCCTTGGGCAATGATCCCTGAGACTTGTAGGGAGGGGGGTGTAACATAAATGTTCCACACAAAGATGAACACCCCACAGCCTCTCATTCTTCCCATATTGACCAGTCGTGGGTCTCTGTTCCATCTTATTCCCTCTGTTAAGGAACCAATAGAGTCTTCCACCATTCCACAAAGAATTAGAAGAAATCAGCAAGTGTGAGCTGGAGCACATAACACAAAATCCTGATTCAGGATCCTGGTAGCCTCCACTTCCTGTCTTTCTTGCAAATTCTTTAGTAGCTTCTCTCCCAAACTCCATTGTTTTTCCATCAGGCTGTATGTCTTCCACTCAGCCTTACCCCTGCTAGGTAGGCCTGCTTGTTTGTGTTCCTCTACCACTAGATCATTAAAACCCAGGCTTGGAGGTCTATTGACCACTTAACTGGGTAAGCTGGCACTTTAGTTTCTGGTTCCTTGACTCTGAAAAGTTGTTATTGTGTGACATCATTGACCAGTGCTGGAATGCTGTTATCTGTTGTTGAGTCAGACCTAGAATAGGTTCAGAATCTCATTATGAGCAAGTGTCCTTCTACAGTTTTTCCTGGACTTTCTTATTGCTCCACAAAGGGCTGCCCTTGAAGGTCAGTATCTCCTGCAAGTTTATGTTTTGTGTGTCCTGTCTTCACTAAGACAGAAGATAACAACTGCACCCTAGCTCCAAAGAGGTGGAAGAGCCTTTAGCCTCAAATGATGATAAGCATGTGACACCTAATCACAGCTCTCAGAAGACAGTCTCCCACTCTCCCACCTACTGACCTATTGCACCTTCCTGGCAATCCTGCAAAGAAGAAAGCAGTGCCTACCTCCCACCCCCTATGCTTGACCAACTAGGAGTTTGCAGCTCAGAACATTAACCTGTGCCTAAAGTCAAACAGAAGTGAATTGGTAGTGACAAGATATTAATCTAGCTCAAGTCAGAAGCAAAACCAGAGCCATAGCCACCGTTCACGCATCATTCAAGCATTACTGCTAAATTCAGTCCACTTTATGGACAAAGTCCACTGAGGATCCAAGGTGGGCTGGGCAGGTTTCAGTGGTAGAAAATTGCCATCTATGTGGTAGATGTTGAGTAGCCTTGGCAATCTGCCTACAAAAGACATTTCAAAGCTTGCTTTGGTTGACCATCAAGCCTTTTCAGGAAGGTTGGTAGAAGCAGCATCACTTGGTTCTTTGTGATACAGAGGTGTGGGTATGAAATGGGCAAGAGCAAAGACGTTTTCTCGATGATAAAGCTGTTTCAGAGACTGGCTACAGAAGCTAGGGAGTCTCATGACAAGTGTTTCTGAGACATTCAAAATTATTGTGTTACTGTTAAACAGAACTAAATACCAAAATGGCAGCTAACATGACTGAGGGGGGTCACCGTTCATCTGGAATCTTCCTACATGTGGTCTGGTAGGACTCTTCTGAGGGATACTAAGCTGGGACCTGCTCCTTTCTAAAGATAAGAAAAATGATGAAATGATAAATAACCCACTCAAGACTGATTGGGAGGAGGCAGGGCTTGAACCTGGTAAGCAGGTCTGTGGAAGACAAATTCTCATCCAAGAGATTTGAAGTGGCTGCTGATAACTCTGATGTTATATGAATATACACTGTACTAACTGCCCTGTTCATGCCTTTGTTTCCTGAGGTTAAAGGTAATGACTTGCTCCAGTTCCTTGCCTTCACAAATATTGTCCATTTAGGATGAAATGATGGGTCTATCATGTTTTTCTTTACCATGTCAATGTATAACACATTGAAATGAACAGTAACTGAGAATGATGATGAGTGTCCATTAAAAGAGAACAAATTAAAGCCTGACGACACATCTTTACAAACACCTCAGCAATGCACATGACAGTTGTCTGATCCTTAAGGACACATTCAAAGAAAATGGCACTTTGAACTATAAATTTATTTGCACGGAAGTAGCAAGGCGTCACATGCCCTTGCATCTATTTCATATGTGATTCGGAGCCTGGTTTTGACAGCTAGTTCTAATAATAAAAAGGTTTTAAATGTAAGGTATAACAGCGTTCCAATCAGCGCCTAATCAGGGTTATGCTTTTCAAATTATATTGTATCTGCCTTCACCTCCTGCCTGTTATCTGCAATAAAAACAGAAGTGCTTGAGAAAAATCCTTGATCTGTGCACATATATTTTTAATATTAATATGTCAGGCCAATGGCAATAAGGATATTAGGGAAATGACGGAATTCTCCCCCAGCTGGACATGTTAATTGAGAAGCCAAGTTTGGGAGGCAAAGTTCACATTTGTGCAGATGGCGGGACAATGCCGAGTGGCGGCATAGGTCAGTGTCAGCCTCAGTCCCAGCTCTAATGGCTTGAGTCTCTGAGTCAGCTGGTCCCTCTGGGCTGTGTAGGTTGGGGAAGGCTGTCTCTCCAGTGTTTCTGCCCTTGACTCTGGGGTAGTAATTTCTCTTGAAATGTCAACGTGCCTTCTTTAAGAAAAGGGGGAGGAGGGCAGTCGGAGAATGAAAACAGGGGAGAAAATAAGTTTTATCTTTCTTACAAGAAGATGTTAATATTCACATCACTCTCTCTTCACTTTCAACAATGAAAATTAAAACACTAAGCACCTTAATGGAGGAGTGGAGAATGTTATAATCATCTCAACAGAAGGAGATGAGCTCTCAGGAAGCCAAGATCTTTGACTGGTCCTATACATGCTTCCTTTTAGATCTGGTTACGTTTAGAATTTATCTACATTTATTGCCAGTCTCCCACCTACCTCTTATTGCCTTTAATATGATTTGCGTATCACTTTCCACTCATTAAATACAACAGTGTGGGACCACCGGTCATTAGTAGTTTCGGTTTCCTAAGTGATATAATTATTTATTATCTCTAATTAAAATTCAGAGTTTGGCTTTCAGTGTGAGTTGGGATGGGAAGCCCATTTTAATGAAAAGATCAATTGTGAGTTCTAAATTTCTTTATGAAGGAGATAACTTATGTAATCATGGGTAACCTTTTTCAAGAATATTATCTCACTATTTATAAAACAATGCCTCCTTTACTTTAGAAATTTCCATTTGCATATGAAAAAGACATATTTATTGATGCTTTTGACTGATGCGCATTTTCCATTCAGGAATGCTCTTTTCAAATCATTCACACAGCTTTGGATTTCTCTTTTGAAAAGGTGCTATGATTCTTTTAAAGATTTCATATGCACGTCTACGTATGCAGATACACAAGTAGCCGTTAAAGAGGCTTTCAATGGTTGATCTCTTTTTTTTTCTTTTTAATTTCTAATTTGAAAATCCTGAACCCTTTGTGTTTCCGAAGCTGCTTGGAATAAGCAATAGTTCCTGATACTTTCTTCCATTCACAACCCTATTACTATATTTCTTTTCTTCTGGAGAACAAACCACACTGGTGTCTAACCAGGACAGTTTTAACTGAGCCTGTCTTGGGCTTCTACTGGATCAGTCAATTCATTTCCCCACATTATTTTTCCTGCTGAATTGCTTATGTCATTTCACTATTGAACACATTCAAGGACAAAAGAAATTGCTGTGTCACTCGGTACAAAAAGATGTCCTTCTGAAATTATTCCCATAGATTCCAATAAAGTAGAGTTGTAAGCAAGTACATTTCCACTCCTACATATAACTTTTCATGTTTCCAGTCATAATGCTGTTTCCTGAGTTCCTGTGGAGTGACAGACACCATGGCTTACCCATCACCTCCAACAAAAGGACATTCATGAATGGAACTTTTATCTCCCTGCCTCATCTTTCCTCAAGCCCTCTGCGACTTCCATATCAATGCTATAATTGTTGCGGATTTTTTACACGTGAATTCAGGACCTATGATGCAGAGCTTAGAAATAGGCTGAGTAAGCTGAAGAAGTTTCCCCTGAGTTTTCCTAAAATTTATCAAGAAAAACAAAATGATTCTTGACTTTGTCATCTAATCACACCTGTGTGGTCCCTTCTAATTAAGCAAGTTAACATATTTGGCATCTATGTTTTGTGCATGAGAATGTCAGGCTTTCAGATTACTTCATTTGGGGACCACAATGAAAAGGTCCATATAAATATCTTTATCCAGGTTGTGATAGACAATGTCCTTGCCAGAAGAAGAATCAGGCACATACCCAAAATATCCATCTAGATCAACCAAAGCTGGGATTTTGCATTTCCAGGGTTACTGGTAAAGAGACCATGATGTTTCTTTAAGGGGAAGGCTTTCCATTAAATACCTTTATTTTACAGACCTAGATATCAAAGTCATATGGACAAATACTTATCAGATATAACTTACTTATTTAATTAAGTAAGTTAATTTACTTTTGTTCACTTGTTTTTGAGACAGACACTCGCAGGATAGCTGAGACTGGCCTGAAATTCTTGATGTAGTACAAGGGGGCCTTGAAGTCTGGACAATCCTCATGGCTCAGCCTTTTCAGTGCTAGGATTATGGGCATGATCCACGAAGCCTGGCTTATTTTATACATTGTGGACTCTTTAATTTTATTTTATTATTCATATGTATTTAAGATGGTTGCTGAATGCCAGGAACTAAGTTAAGTGATTGGGAGAAATAATGTTAAGAGTAGTTTTGTCCTTGATCTCAGAAAATGGTAGGGGAAGTTGGCATACACCTAACTAAATCTTTGGCAGTGACAGACAAGGAAGCACAGCAGAGGAAGAAGTCAAGTTGTGTGGCTTTTAAATGGATACAGCACTTGGCTTGCAAGGCAGTTAGCATTGTGTTCACAAGAAAGGTGCTGAGGATCAGACCAAGGGAATGTCAATCACAGCTCTGCCGCAGACCAGGTGGGTGGTTCCTGTTTCTGTGTTCTCATCTGGAGAATGAACATGCAAATCATTTCTGCTTCAGCCAGTGCACCTAGAGCAATGGGTCTGAACTGCAGAGAGGCTGTGGAAGTGGCAGACGGGCGCTGTGAAATACAGCCTCCTGAGGAATACGGTTGAGATAGGAGATGACAACCGAGTTTTTTTAAGTGTTGGGTCTGCTTTGTAAAACCTCTTAAAAGAAAAGATGAAAAACAAAGTCTACCTGAATCAAAGAGGAAATAAGAAAAAAGTCAATACATATTGGTGAAAACATTGTGAATTTTAATTTAGAAAAGAAGCTGGATTTAATAGACCACCACCACAGGCAGTACTACAAATTAGTTCATTCAAAGTTGTGAGCGTACTGACCTGGAAGTGGATGTACATACATAGTGAAGTCAACAGTGCCTTCTACATGTCAAATGATTGTGTTTTCATGGTGAGTATCTGGAAGGGACTTCCTCCTTAGAGCTGTGTATAGCATGTGCTTGCTAAAAACAGAACTACAAATTAATTAAAAACCTCTAATAAGGGAGTAAAGTCTGACGCAAGAGGTGTGTCATTTATAAAATATTTTGATTCGCAATTGTTAATCTGGATTACTTGGTTTTATTTATTTTCATGTCTCTAACTTTTATTTTAACTTAGGAAGATGAGCCTTAACATCTCCCATTAAACTAATAAAGATACCAGGTTGGTAATACAGAACGATACATCAGTCTTCACAGTAAAAAATAAAACACTCCTTTGGTCTTAGCTCTTTTACACTCACTTCTGTTTCTATAATTTCATATTTTAGGATGCTCCAGCATAACAGGTAAACCTGATACTACAAAACATGAATAAAAACAGGTAGGGTGGCATAAATCATTCCGCTGCTTTTTCTTTCAAATAGCAATCGAGTGTTTAGAGTAGCTTTCAGTCTCGCATTCTCCCTCTTTCCCCCAAAGTACAAAATTCATCTCAGCTGTCTTCATCATGTATTTTTTCATCTAATCATTTAAATGATTCCTGGTACCCCTGTTAAACATTAATGAATGCTGCATTAGTGTCAATGGTAGATCTAAGACATTCTAAACTTAATTTCAGACTTGATCTCTTGTAGTAATAGTGGATAAATATTGCTGCACTGTTCTCAGTGTTAATGCAAATCATAGAAGCCTCAGTGTGTCCACTGACAATTCATTTAATGCTCTGGTCAACTTGATTAGCATTGATTCAGCGTATATAAGGGTTGTTACAGAATCTGGGCTGCATGTGGTCAGTAACAATATAATTACTTACTGTAAGCATGTCCACAGATATGCTCTATATTTCATTATTATTACCACAGCTTATTCACATGAAATGATGGTAGGTCTTCACATCCACAGTCTTTGACCACAGCCCCAAGCAGGTGTTTGCTTAATACTTTGGTCAAAGATCAGTGAGTTAAAGGTTAGGTCATGGAGAGTGAGAATAGAGGGGTCACTGCACTTGCAGGAGAAGGGTGAGACTTGATCTCCTTGGGTCTGGAATGGTCGAACCCCAAGGTCACCCATTAGTGATCCTGCCTTTAAGGACTATGAGATGTCAACAATAAATTCACCGTGCCAGAACCTTTAACCCTCTTAATGCTGTGAACACTGGGAGTCAAGGCCAAAACCCTTGAGGAATGGACCCAGGGAGAATTATTCAAACAATTGTCTGTGAGATGTGGCCTTTGTGTGCTAAGGACTTGCTTCTGTTAGGGCAGACAGCTAAGAAAAAAAAATGTTAATGTTTGATGTTCAAACTTCCCATGTACATAATACATCAAGCACAGGCCATAGACATGGTGAAAATACCACTATTGAATTTTAACGGCTTCATTTTCATCACAACTGTAACCCAGTAACAAAATTCTTAATATAAGATGCATCCCTGCCCACATCAGGCCAATCAATCCATTAGCGATAATGGAATTAACATATGACAAAAAAAAATTTCTACCTTAGTAAAGAGTAACATAGTGAAGTCCACACATTTTGAAAAAGACTAATACTTAGATCTCATTTTACTTAACATAAAAATTACTCTACCAAGTAGCAATCTCCAAGTTTATTATCAAGATTTGAAAAACATGGATAAAGACAGTGACCATACAAGCACAGATATTACTTAAGAAAATGTGGAAGTCCCCACCCTATCATAGTTTAAAATGTAAATTGAAACATTTTGAGCTGAAGAGCCCCATACATGTCTTAATTGTATACTATGATAATTTCTAAACTTCAGTGATGTATTAAGTTCATCACTTACATTATAACATCTTTACCTACAGCTCACAGCCTCATATAGGGTCCAATAACTGAAGGCTCAAATTGCAAAACACTTGGCAACAGACAATAACCAAAAATCAGTTCATGGATTTCTGAAGAATCTGTGGTGTTCTGGCAAAGCTCACGCATATTGCATCATAGGTTCTGAACACAGAGCAGGCACAGTTGGTCCTGCACATGCCATTATGTGGTGTATGACACATTCATTCAAACTCAGGACTGTTGTGTGCTATGAACTGCTGTGTCTTAATATGCATACAAAATTTCCTGCTCATAATGGATTTATTATGCAAAATAAGTCCTTTTTGTATTCCTCAGTATCTAAGTATCAAATTAATATATATCTCTGGATTGTGTTCTGTTAGCAAGTTTGAAATTAAAATTTTATGTTTGAGTTGCTGATTTGAGTTTATTAAAAAATAACATTAGATGAGTTTTGACATGAGATTAGGGCAGAATTTTCAATAATTTCTGAAATAGTTCTAGACATACTTCTGCATTTAGTACTACATACTTATGCAAAGCAGTGTTCTCAGAATTGATGAGAACAAAATCAAAACATCAATCAACTCTGAAGAACACACTGAAGATGCTTTACATGTTTTGGTATCAAATATTCATCCAAGATTTAATTTTTTATATAAAAATGAACGAATACATCCATCTCATTATTATGTAAATGTACTTTTGTCGTGGTAAATGATAAAATCATATGTAGATCAAAGACTTTCTTTATTACTTACTATCAGTAAATATTAAGCTCATATGTCTATATTATAGAGCTATATACTGGGGTTACATAAAAATCTCTCAAGAGAAAGGAGAGTAAGGACAGTCCAAGGAGTCCTACTATAGATATCCAGATTGGACATGCTTAGACTTAGTTCAACTGTGAACATGCCTTTTAAATTGAACTTTTGAAACCCTTAACGTAGCTTCTCTACTCCTCAAACCCAGAATTTTTTTTTTAGTTCAATCCATTGCTGGAAAGCAAGTTTTCTTCAGTATGTCCCTAGTATGGCTCAGGGTCTGAGAAAAATCATCTATTGTCTTAGAGATAGAATCTAACCTATGGGGTGTGGGGTGGGGAGCAGGGCCTGGTCCCTTGGGAAGACTGACATTTTTCTCTTAGCAGCCATTAGTTAACTGTAACTTTTCATCTATGAGAGGACGTTTGTGAGATTTCCCCCATCTATTCTGGATGTCAACTGGTGGTGTCATTGTGTTTGTCTTTGTAGGCAAACATGTTGAGATTTTATGGGTGTCGCTCTCCTAGCATACAGAAGACAATATCTCACAGCAAAAGCCCTTGTTCTCTGCCTCTTATCTTCTCACTCCCTCTTCTGTGATCCCCTCTGAACACTGGGTATATGCTGTGTTGTGGATGTGTTAACTGGGTGTGGACATCCTATGATCAGTTATTCTCTGCATTTTGACTAGTTATGACTTTCTGCAAGGGTCTCTGCACAAAAAGAAGCTGTTTTGATGAGTAGTGAGAGAGACACTTATCTTTGCATAAAAGGATAAGTTTATAGAATCAAGATAGAAATTCTAAGGATTTATGAAAGTGTCAGTAGTGTGTTCTACTTTAGGCCCAATACCTAACCAGGCACATTTACAATACTAGGCATCAATTCCCTCCTACTGAGTGGGCCTTATGTCCATTTAGATGGTTATTGGTCACTCCAAAGATATAAATATCAATATTGCACCCTTGGAAATATTTTGTCATGCTGGTCATTCTTGTGATTCATAGGTACCACAGGTGAATAGGATTATTGATTGTTTTTTCTTCCTACGGAACTTTCACAGTGCCTTCAGATACTATGAGAGTTAGTCCTCAAAGAGGAGGCTTCCAGGTTAGTGCCCCTCAATTCTTTCAAGTCTTGTGCCCAAAGTGTGTGTACCTTGAACAACAGGGTCTCCCCATCGCGTTCTTGGAAGTAACACAGGCCAATGGCAACAGATACATTGTTTTGGGAGGTTTCTTGTGCCTGGCACTGGGGTTTTGTCAGGTATTCTGTGGCTCTGGAAGGGGAGTATTATCATCTCAAATTGCAAGACTTCATTTCAATTATTTATGTACATGTATTGTACACACACACATATGTGATATATATATATATATATATATATATATATATATATATATATATATATACTTTAAGTAAACATAAAGCAATGTGCTTGTCTGTGGTTTATTCACACATCCTTGATGTTATTTATCCTTCCTCCCTCATCTCTACCTTTGTATTTCCCTACCACCCTGCCCTCTGCAGTTAAAATACTCCCCTGTTTTAAAAAGCATTTTTGATGGGGTTAGTTGAATTTTACAATGAAGGACCTACAGATGAGGGGTGACAACTGCATTTATTATTCATATTTGCATTTGGTGGAAGATATTAGAGAATGTTTTAAATGATACTGTTATAAGCCAGGGAGAAAAGAAAAGACATGATTGATTTACCAGCAAGGGGGTACCTAACGATTCACTAGTGTGGGGGTACCAGGCCTAGCAAAGCAACTCTCAGTTACCTTTCAGAAGAATCTCTATTACTATCACAGTCTTTGTAACTCTTTGGCACCTGAAAGAATACTGAAGAAGTGACTTGCCCAGATTCACAGCCCATCAATGCAGAGACTTGGTTTGAACCTAAATTATGCAACCATCCCAAAACTCTTGTGTCCTTTGTATGCAACTCCATTAGGTCTCCCTGGAGCAGAGATAGGCAGAAACTTCATAAGAGGATGCATTTTTGAACAATATAAATCAAATTCATGTTTGGTCCTTTAGGAAACCTATTCAATGAAAAAAAAACTATAATGTCCTTTTGATTGATGGATGATGTTTTCTTAAAGGCAATGAGGAGGCTAAGAGCAATGAGGAGACTTCAGAACAGCTGTTGGATTGTTAGGACATGTGAATTCGGTGTGCTACTAAACGTGTTTCATAAGTTGCCATTGTATATGCCATCTCTGTGAACCCAAGGAATAAAAATAAACTAAGAATTATGGAAGGGGGTGAAAAATCCCACCAAGGTTACAGTGTTCCAAAAGTAACGACCTCCAGACCCAATAGTTCCTTCCTTTCTTCTTATCATCATTTCTATCACAAACAAGAAACTAGCAGAATTCTGAAACACCCAAACTCAACATAACTGAAACGGCATACTCCATGTGGAAGACACAGAGACAGACAAAGAGGTGGGGAAGAGATTCCTTTCATCAAAGCCCACTTGCAGCCACATGAAAAGTCTAATGAAATTAGTCGATGTCTTTTCCAAGAAAAAAAAAAGGCATTGATTTCTACAAATCTGTGCTGAAGAGTCCAAGAGCGAGAGGAAGAAAGGGTGGGACACTTCGCCCCTTTGTGAAAATATTGATAGACATCCCCAAAATGACCTAGAATCATGATCAATTAAAGCCCGACTCCTGGTGAGGTTTGAGAATATTTAGCACATTGACGGGCCGCCCCCTTCTCAGGCGTACTGTGAAAGATGCTGGGTGCACCTGTTCATTTTGCTCTCATTACACAAGAGTATATTTTCAGTTGGAATTATTACTTTCAACAAATAAAATCTCTATTTTATTCAAGGGAACAGATATGTTTAAATGATTCTGTGCAGTGAACACACATATACCAAAGAAAACAGAATTATTACAACAAATTATGTAACCTGTTTAGATTTTCCCCTCAAATCTCAAGCTATATTTTCCCCTAAAAGTAGAACATCCACAGCATGTTTCCATTTTGGTAAGTATACATTATTGTTTGCTTTTTCCTCCTCAACTTCAAACAGCCTTTGCAAATAACACACTTTTCTAAAAATAAGGTATGGCTGTAAGATGATAGAAGGGAAAATATGGCTTTATGGTTGTCTAACCATGATTTTTTTGAGAAAGAGAGAGAAGCAAGCTGCTTTAAAAACCAAAGGACAAAGAATATTTCATTATCAATTATTCATTACACTCATTTCAGATCAATACTTATAGATATTCACGTGCTTTTTAAAAAAAAAAAAAAGCGTGGGAGATTCTTTTAAATGTCAAAATTTCCTCCTCAAAGCTAACGTCAGGAGCATAGCATTGTGTTGACAATGAACGTGTTCTAAAGGTGCATGCCCCATTACTCCTTGTACCTTGGTAAACTGTGAGTGTGGGCAACCGGTGTACGGAAACGCCCAGGGCTGTCCTGCCACTTTTTGCCAAGTTGCTCCATTTCGTATGAACAAATCATCAGAAGCTGCTCACCTTTTTCCACTAAGGGAGAAAAGAACTGCAGCTGCTATAGTGGTTCTCAGCTGAACAATTTAAAGTCAGGGATTTCATATTCAGCCCATGAAGCAGTGTTAAGCAACCAAGGCAGGTACCTCGACATTCTGGGTCAGGGAGTCCTGACTCCATCTCACAGTTTTCTGGGGACTCACTTCTTGCCTATGGTCTGCTGGGAGCAGGTCTAAGGAAGATACTTCATTCGTTTTGTTTTGTTTTAGTGTGTGTAAAGTTGAGAGGGAGCTGGAATATGTACATGAGTATGTGGGTCCCTGTGTGCGTGCATGAGTGATCCAGAGGAAGAGACCAAGAGAGGGTATCTTCCCTTATGCCTCTGCGTTATTGTCCAGAAACAGGCTCTTTCGTTGAACCAGAAGCTCCCCACTTCAGTTTGGATGACAGGACAGTTCCTGGGCTCAGGTAGTCTCTGCACCCCATACCTCAGCGATGCTGGACTTAGGCACATCTGCATCTATGCCCTGCTTTTTACACTAGAGCTGGATTCCCAATGTTTGATTTTCTCTCTCTCTCTCTCTCTCTCTCTCTCTCTCTCCCTAAAATAATAATTTAAAGACAGAAGTTGAACCAGAGACTATTCTGCCAATATAAAATATTATCTGCTTCTCTCCTCCTGACCCAAGAACTCAGGTTTCTCTTCCATGGGGGGGGGAGGGGTCAAACATCCTCCTAGGTCTTCTGCCAGGAGTAGTGTTGCAGCGGAAGAAAAAGAACCTTCCAAAGCTGCCACGGTTAAATTTTCTATCCTGCTGAAGGAGGCGTGTGTATGTTTGGGGGGAGAGGGTTCTCTTTACACCATCCGAAAACATGTTCATGGTACTTCTCAAGTTAAAACAATAGAAACAGTTAATAAGAATGGAAAAGAATGTGAAAACAGGATTTTTTTTCTCCCATCTGTCCTTCTTAATGCAAAGCAACTGAGTAAATGAAAGGATTTTGAAAATTCTGAGTGTAGTGGAAAAAAAAAAACATTCAAAGAGACCGTCACCTCTTTTCATGGCCTGAACAAACAGTTTCGCGGTGAAGAGGTGCAGCCAGTGGGATCGGAAGACAACTGTGGCGGATTTTATATGAACAGTGACAAAGGAACACAAGGCAGTTCTACCCAAACCATGGAGCTCTGGGGCGGCCAGGTGCCCCATCTACATCTTCTTGTGCCACGAATCGGTGCTCGCAGAACAATGGCGGGGCTTTCAAAGGGCAAGGAATTCAGCAACAAGGCCAGCATCGCTTTACATTGAATGCTACCACAGCAAGCTCTGGCGCCCTTTATTCTTGGTCTGAAAATGACCACTTCATTAAAATGGCTCCTTTCAGTCCATGCAATGCCTTCCCAAGTAGTAGCAGCAATTCAGCCACTGACTACATTAGGGTGTGTAATCTAGAATATTTTCAAATGATTTTAACTACCAAATGTTTTTTTTAATGTAATCTTCAGTTTGAAGGCATTGTGTCACAAGGAACAGTCCTTAATACCAAATAAGAGACTCTTAAACCAAAACAGAAAACACGTCTGTGGAGTTGGATACTTTTAAAAACAGTTACAACAGCCTTTATAGAAAATTATTGGGAGTAATCTGTGCATGATTTTTTCCCCCTAAGGTAGAGGCTGCAGTCTGGTGAGGAATAAAGCATTTCAATTATATTTGGTTTTCCAGTCCACAGATACAGCCACAATTTCAGTTGGGTTTTCCTCTCTCTTGATCAGAAAAGCACAGCATCTCAGGGGCAAGGCCCATAAACACCCTTTCTATTTATATGTGAACTCCCCTGCATCTCACGAGGGCTGTGATGCAGTCCAGGATCTTGCTAGAAGCCTAAAGGCATTTCCTGAGAGGCTTCCTTACAAGGCTCCAATGCCTCCGTGACTTTCCGCATCAGCACTCCCATCTTTGGGGCACGAAGATTGATTTTCTTTCTCCCTGCAAGTGAAAGTCCAGAGTGTGTGCCCCCTGCCTACTACCCTGAGAGTCGACAATACAACCACCAGATCAACTTGAAAAACTCGTCCAGGGGGAGCCTTCCCGCCACCTCTGAGCTTCTCACTAGGTTAAGTGCTCCATATATCAATGAAGGCAAACCCGCCCGGCCCTGGTTCCCACAACAGCTGCTGGCTGTGATTCCCCCCAGCTCAAGTTGTGATATGTTCTGCTCCTCCTGCGCGGGGGAGCCTGCCTATCCGTGGATGTATGAGCGCTCAGAATCCCAGAATGGAGTCTCAAAACTGGGGCTGGAAATCACATCTTGATCTAAGACCACAATAAAAACATCAAAGCACCTGGGTGTGGAACTCATTAATGTGACCGTGCGCACACATGGGCTTAGGCAGATCACTAGTGGCCGTTTTAAATCTCAAACTGGCTTAACACATATGTGGATTGCCTGTATAAAAGGCTGACAATTTGCTATTCTGTTTTGTTTTGTGTTGTTTTTTTTTTTGTTGTTGTTGTTGTTTGGTTTTGTTTTGTTTTGTTTTGTTTTTGATTTCAGAACTAAGGAAAATTCCCTTTTAAAGAAGACTTGACTGTTCAAGGCAGAAAATGAATTTTAAATGAAAATAGAAAAGGCAAGATTTATCTTCAGTAAAATATCTGTTTTCTGTGCATCAGGAAAGTGCTTTTACTTGCACAGTAAACTGAGTATCAGGAGGGAGTAGAATTAGATGGGAAGTTTAGACATATAATCTGGGGATATATGAAGATAATTAACAAGAGGCTGTGTTTTCCAGTAATGTACATACAAACCTATTTAAAGCTCATTTTCCTTTCTGTGACACCGACTATGCAGCTGAGGTATCAAGGACATGATAACTACAACATGGCGTGTTTCCTAAGTGCAATGTTCAAACAAGAAAAATAAAATCTCAATGATTAGAACCCAAGTCCAAAGAACATGAAAGCTGTTCCAATAACAGGTAGCCTGTAATTTTATTTAGAAAAAGTACTTGACACTTTTCTCCTTATCATGTGGCCACTGAAATTTTCTAGAAGAAAGTTTAAAAACACATCATCTCCTTCTTTGAACCAAAGTTTAGAAATAAATACTGAATTGGATCAAGGTATAAAAAGTGATTTCACTTATTATGAGATTATCAACATAATAATTAAACATTCATTAAACTGATGACATACTTCATGTTTAAAATTTTAAGTTGTTAGAATGTGATTTGTCTTTTAAAAACATCACTTATAGAGAATATCTGTAGATAAAGAAATGTTTTATTATTGGCAAATGTGTTTTGTGGTGTTCGTACAATGACTAATTTAGTTAGTATTTGTTCTCTTTACAATATCTGCCTTAATATTTTCTGATATAAATTGAGCAGTAAGATATCAAATATTGTTATTCACCACAACAAATGCATACCATCCATTTACATGCTGTTTATTGTAGGAGTCTTTATAAAGTGATTTATATTATAAATTAATTGTAAAATTAAATTTAAAAAAGTTTAACCAAGGAAGGGTTTGCCAGTGAAGACTGTGAGAACTTCTCCAGTATCAGGAAATCTCAATGTCAAATTCCTATCCAAACTTGTTGTGGTTATATGGGATCACATAACTTCATGAAGAAAAGTGAGTGTGTTTATCTTTAATAACGAAAACAAGGGGAGTAGAAGGGACCCTTCTGCCTACTACTCTCATTAGCAAAATCCACACAAGCAAAATATCAAAGTCGTGTTGATTGAACAACATGGAATAATCTTCGGTGGTAGGGGATGGTGATGAAAAGGCAGATTGAAATGATATGTCAAATATTAGTAGCCTTTTAAGACGTCATCGCCCATGGCCCTTAACCTCTTACAGATGGCAAACAGGGGACAGAGCAAACGAAATTAAGATGATAGTGTGTTGACAGGAGCAGGTGGATTCCAGTTTTTATCCCTGCAGACACCAGAATGACATCACATCCTTTCAAAATGACACATTAATGAATTTAGCAACACCTGAACTTTTCTGGCGACAGCACCTTTGACACCAGCAGGTTCTCTCGTGTCAGTAATGATAGGGTTGTGTATCACCCTCCCTCTTCAGAGCTGATGGCAGAATTACCTTTTGGGCCCTAACAAGTTGACAGGGTTTCATTTTGCTCCCTCTTTTAATGAAATCTTCTTTGCAGGTGAACTGGAGAAGTAATGACTCTTCTTCTTCTTCTTTTTATTTTTTTTGTCTTGGAGGATTCCTAAATGTCATTGGGAGACCTAAGACATCTCAATCTCACTTAATGCAAACGGGAAGCCCAGGGTTTTTAAAGGTGAAATGGAGCTTGCTAATGAAGAAGTATCACTCTCCATGGGGCATGCTGCTTGTTAGTTCGATATAGGTGAGTGTCACAGGTTAGGGCTCCAGCCTGACCCAGGGTATGACTACACATGTCATCTTTTATTTATCGGGTTTTTAAAAGCCATCAATGAATGGTTGGGAAATAAAAACAGCAAACTCTTCAGCATTTTGGATCCAAAGAGAAAGGTATGAAGTTCTTGCCTCAGAAATTTGGGGTGATGGAGTCCTAAGTATGATAGAGTTCAAATGTGTCAATTGAAGCATGAGAACAGTAAAATTGAACAATCAATACAACTCCCCATTTATAGGAACCAGAAATCTAAGTTTTTCTGTTTATTTCCATTTCCTACTCTCTTTATTTGTCCCATGAGTGGCAATAGTTTTGTGGCTATACATTTGGTTCATTCCTTTTCTTTCTCATAATAAATATGCAAGAAGTATAGTACTTGTAATGACCCTTAACTTGCAAATTATTGTGAGTCAAAATCGCATAGACATTCTCTGTCTGCTTCATTTTCTTTTCTTTAATTTTTTTCCCTGATATCACCCATCCAGCTGGTTGCCATCTGGGGAAAATATTAAAAAGGAAAGTCCAATTCAGGAAGTGACATAAAATCCATCATGGGTGAACAAGACAAAGCTTACCCACAAAAAAAAAAAAAAAAAAAAAAAAAAAAAAAAAAAAAAAAATGTAAATGCTCAAGGGTTGGACCAGAACAGAGAGGGTTAACAAGCCAGTATCTGCTGTCAGCTCACAGCCACTTTCAAAAGGCCAAGAAACACTGAAAGTAATATCCCAAATTATTAACTGATAATATGTTCAACCCAGCAAAGCTCATTAGCACACCGCACTTGGCCTGCGACAATGAGCTCCTTCCCTTTCCTTGTTTACCTGAAAATCTCTAATTGCCACCACCAAAAAACTTCAACAGCCCAGGAGATCTGTTTGGAAACGCAGGACCTAGCTGCTTGCAGTCTGTGTACAGCAGCATCTGGCTCTCTGCTCTTCCTACCATTTAGGAGCCCTGTAGCCAGGAATGGTGAGTTTTACTTCATTCTCACAGGGTGGAAATTATTCCCTGAAAAGATGAGCATGGTTTCTGAATGAAAAGCATTGCCATGCATCGTGGCCTCCAAAGCTGTTTGAGAGAAAACATGAAATTACATGTGGTTCTAGCAGGTAACAATAATGACTTTTTCACCTGTCAACTGCAAGCTTAAAATTCCCACACATGTGGGCCACTTCTGCTTCGTGAGCTCTTTGAATTTCAGCTGCTTTGCCTTTCAGCGCCTGGTTTCTCTGGTGCCTCCTTTGTGTCGGAGACTCTCACACTGGGTTCTCCCTCTTTGGTGCTGGGCTTTCTTTTCACAGTGACATTTCAACATAAACAGTCAATATTCATTACCTCAAAGGAGACTTCCCTCCTATTGCTGACCAATTAAATACCAGCTGAGATAGGCAGACAAAGGTAAGGGAGCTGTAACACAAGACAGGCTTAGAGTTTCTTCCCTGCTCCCTTTCAAGGATGAAAAATTGTAATCAAAACAAAGAGAGCTGGGGATTTAGGGGCTATCTGTGTCCGACAAGCACAGTTCCGTTGGATATTATGTCTCCCTATCTTTTCATCTGACATGCTGCAGGGAGTGGAAATTTTGCATTATTTTTTGTTGTTGTTTTTTTAATAATTCACCACCATGCATTTTTGAGGTTTCACCAAGAAGGACAATCAGCCCTTAATTAGTCCCTGACTGAAGATGGCCATATTGGCTTAGGCTGTTGCCTCGGATGCTGGTGGACCTGACCTTTATTTTCTTACTCCACTGCCTAATTTGATTTAGCTTGATTTCTGTATTTCTCCAGCACACAAGAGCAGCTCAGGAGGCGCCACTTAGAACATCTGTTGAGACTGAGCCCTTTCAGATGAACTCACCACGTACCGGGAATTGCTGGGAATGGCTGTGAGGCTCCTCAGCTGAGTCCTCTGAACTGTGCCTTCACTTAAGCGAAGGAAGGGGGGAGAGCATTCTCGTAGATTCCCTTGAATCATTAAATAGCTCAACTTCCTTCTCACCCCCAGGCATCCCTCCCCCTACACACACACACACACACACATACACACACACACACACACACACACACACACACATTCTCTTTCTCCAGGATGCATAGAGAATGCAGGGCTCTTCTGGAAGCATTTTCTTAGGAAATATGGATAATGCTGTTGTTATGTGTAAATTCTGCATATTTCAAACTCACTCTCTCTCACATACACACAATCTGGAATAGCTGACATGCTCCAAGTTGCGAGACTTTTCTTCCTCACACATGAATTGTGCAACAAAGAGGGCATTCCAGATTTTCCCTCTGGAGGAATCTTCCTAAAATTCTATTCACTTACACACAACAGTCTCCACATTAGAAGGGAGTCACACGATGCACTTTGTTTTTTTAGCATTTGAACTATAACCTGGATACAAAGGGCTGTAACTCCAACTGCTGTCAAGACTATCTTCCCAAAATCAACATTGTCTTTAGGGGTGACCTGAAAGAGGAAGGTTCCATATCCAGAAGGCCCTCAGGACCTGTTCATTTTCATTAACTTGCATACCCCTTCCTACCTTCCTCACAAAAGCCAAAAGCAGTTGCAATGTTCCTAAAACAAACTGAGATCCCTACTCAATGTCCATTAAAAATAAAAAGGAGTGATCAATACTCAAGCAATGCCCAGTTCGAACTATGTGTGTCATATTAATTAGCTGCTCTGCAGAAGTGGTGTCCCAGTTTAATTTTCTGAGAGCCCCTCATGAATTATTGCTTTGCTTTGTCTCATGAAAACGAAGGCACAGTGAAGGGTAAACTTTTATTTATCTGGGTATGTTTTCTTATATAAAGAAAAAATACGTTTAGTCCATAGGAATTATGGGCTTTCCCCCCTCCACCTTAGATTAGGTGAATTTAATCATGAGAGAATTGTATTTTCTGTTTGTGCTTCTAGCAGCTAGAGGGCACAAAAGAATGCTTTTACTTTGCCTTGTCTTTTTTTTTTTTTCTCCACTGAATGGAACTATACAGACTCAGAAATAAACAGAACACAAGAGAAACTGGGGGTTTTATTGCATCTCCCTTCTGTAGATGTCATTTTAAAAAATGTCCTTTCCAACAGGAATATAAATTCCAGATGAGAATGGTATATGAGTGTGGCCTATGAGAACTACATCTTCCTAAAACAAAGAGTAAATCCCAAAGAATGAGAAGCTTCAACATGGGGTGAAATGATTCCAAGTTTGTACCATCATTATGTTTCCAAACTATTTTGTAAAGCTCTTTGTTCAAAAGCAATGTAAACACATGTTTAACCTTTATCATTGGAGCATCTTAAATATTAATGTTGGTTGTGCTTCCGCATTAACAACATCTATTATTTTTGCGCTGATAAGAGGCTTACAAGAATAAACATGAAAGGCTTGGAGAAACCTCCCTGTCAATTAAGAAGCAGTCAGCAGTACTTCAAGTACACACTTCCAGCAGATCCCAGCAACTGGAATCAGACTGAAATGCATGCTTCCAGCCACGAAAGAGGCCCCACCCCACCACTATAAGTTCGTAAATCATCTCCCGTTCACACTTACACACCCCCGTCTTGTAAAAAGCTGGCTACTAGGACTCAATAGTAGAAGGCATTCTTTTTTGGACCATTTATTTGAAAGCATAATAGTTTGGCATTTTTCTGCAAGAAACACTAATAAACCTCGGGAGGAGTCACATCTGTTGCTGAAGAACAAAATGGGTTGGGCCTCAATAGCATAATATATATAAACACTTTTTCCCCCTAATGAACTGTACCACCCCCTTAGGCATAAATGAGTTGGATCTGGATAGAGTACCATTTGCCAAATTGTAAATTGCCTACATTTATTTTGGGAGTGCACTAAACAGAGTGCTAATTGCCTTGTTTAGCACTTTCCTTTCTTTCATTTGCACTGGTGTAAAATCTTAGTAAATTAACTCAAGGCTTTTATTATGTAGGTAGCATTTGAACAACCAAGAATTAGTGAGGAGGCAGCATGAAAGGACGGATGAAAGAGGAGTTGGCTCTACCCAGAATGCCATTTATATGTCCCTTGAATTAAAAGGATGGAATTAACTTTTAATCCTTGGGCTTTTTAAATTGCTGATGTTAACATGGAATGTATTACGCAGCCATTTTATTCAAATTTGCTCACTTAAAATGGGTGGAATGTTAACAATCATGATCATATGGGGAAAGTGCAGCTAGCTGTATTCATTCATATACACAAGTGTATATATTAAGATTCATTCCAAATAGCAATTTATGTAGTTGCAGTCAATTGCATAGTCAAGACTCTGGCTTACTGTTAAAGACAAAACACTCCAAAGTCATTACCATCCACCACTTTGGAGCAGCCTATGTGAAATGTGATAAGTAGTTCTGAATCCCTGGTACTAGGTTTCTCCACTGACACAGTAAGCCAAATCAACCCGAATTAAAAGGTAAAGGACCAGGTTTAATCTGAGCAAAGCATTCCCAGGTGATCTCGGGAGAAGAGGAAAAATCACATGACAGGTCTATGGACCAGTGCTTAAATCCTGTAGCCTGGATATTGAGCAGCTCTGGGGGAGGAGGAGCCGCCGCTTGGCGGGCTTTCTGAAAGGGGCAGGGTTTGGAGAGAGAGGAGGGGAGCTGAGGCGGAGCTTCAGAACAAAATGAGTTGAGAGCCTGGTTGCCATTCCTAATGTCCAGGTGTGCACTTCAGAAAAATCATTTCTGACTTAGTGGCGCTCAGAATGCAGTGTGTGCTGGTGGTTTGCCCTAGGCTAAAGGTCCCATATTCTTACAGGTGGCCTCCAGTGGGGGGAAATCCAGCAGGAGGCTCTGTGAAAAAGCTATGTGAAGCAGTGCCCTCAAGAGAAAACAGATTTTCTTCTTCTGCATGTGCCTAGCTTGGTTTTATTCACTGGGCTTGCAGGTTCTCGCACAGCCAGGGTGAAGCCCTTAATGTTTCCGCGTTGCAAATGTTGATTTTAAGTGGAAATCAATGATGGAGTCCATCATCTTTGTTTGCTTTCAGACTTTTTCCCCCTTGAAAGTCATATTAGCAACTCACAGAGACTGAAGCAGCATGCCCAGGGCCCTCATGGGTCTGTACCAGGTCCTTAGCCTATGTATTATGGCTTCCAGTTTAGCTTCTTTTATATGGTATTCCTTAGTGTGCTAATGAGTGTGGTTCTTTGACTCTTACCCCTTGTCTTGGGCTCTTTCCTATCTGTTGGTTGGTCTTGTCCAACTTAGATGTGATAGTTTTGTTTTATCTTATTATATTTTATTGTTATATTTTGAATGAATAAATGAATGAATGAGTGAATGAATGAAAATCTAGCCACTAGGGTAAAAGTTAATGGCTAAGCTGTCATTTACACCTGCTGGGAGAGGAGAAAATCAGTTTTCTCCGATGGAGTGACACTGGGTATATCAATCAGTTCAAGGCAGACCTCATGTACAGGAGTAGTTGACCAACAAATAATGGACTCCATAGTTTTTGGGGTGTGCTTTTATTTGATGTGTTTCTTGTTGTTGTTCTGTTTTATTTTGTCTTCTTTGTTTGAGGGGTTTTGTTTTTGTATTGGGCTTTTGTTTATTTTTGTTTCGTTTTGGTTTTTGTTCTTTTTAGAAATAACTTAAAGTTGTGTGGGTAGGGAGGAGGAAAAGAACTGGAAGGACTTGGGGGAGGGAAAGAATATGAGCGAAATGTATTTAAATTTAAAAGTCATTTTAAATAATAAAAATATAATAAAAATGTAAATATTAGCTGTTCTTAGACAGAAGTCTACCCACAGAGAAAGCTGAATGATGGAAAGGTTGTGTTTCAATGACTTCTTGTTAATTATATTAGTCTCCTGTTCATAGAATTTATGTTTTAAGATCTGCTTGGCTCTTACTGTTAAGAACATTAACTTCGTAAATGTGTTTCAGATCAGTTGTGATGATACACCTTTAAGAACTCGGGAGGTTGAGGCAGGAGGATCAAATGTTTTATCTTCTTAGGCTAAAAAGACTAGTCTAGGCTGCATAGTGAGTTCCAGGCCAGCCTATAGAATTGGAGCCATGGGGACAAAGGGGGAGGCAGCCACACTGGTTTCCAGGTTTGAGATTAACAGCTGTGAAAGAAAGTTCTGGAGTACATACAGGAGCAATCACTATTCACTCTCCTCAAGGTCACTGTGAACCAATTAAAAAGTAAATTCAAGGTTTGACCATCTAATCAGTAGAAAAGAAAGTATGTATATTTTGCTTTACTGTTCCCTGGAATTCAAGCAGAATCACAGTCCTTTTTAACAGGCAATACATTCTTGATAAGAAGAACATTAAAGCCAAGTAGTAGATGCATGCTGATCCCAGCTCAGCTACTGAGTTTCTGACCTCTGACAAGTAGCTTCCTTCTGAATGTTGGTTTCAGCCTAAGTGGCGATGTTGTGAAGATTCTGTGACATAGTATGTGCTCAATAAAGTGTGAATTCTCCTTTTGACTCAGTCCCCCAGCACATCTTTACCTTTTTATTTAGTTCATAAAGAAAATTTTCTGCTTGAATATTAGAAGATAGAACCATAAAGATACTTTTATCTTTCCGGTGCAAAACTGGAGAAGACTGCCATATAAAAACCTGAGGAACTTCATTGATAGGTGTGAAAAATAAGAATCAGACAATGTTTTAAGATTGTGTACAGAGTAATAGAAATAAGGAAATACTTCAATAGAAAGACTTCTCCCCACACAGACTTAAAACTAACTTTAACTGTGTGTATCATTGTGGGAGCTCTCTCTCTCTCTCTCTCTCTCTCTCTCTCTCTCTCTCTCTCTCTCTCTCTCTCTCTCTCTCTCCAGAAACTTTGTAATACAGCATATTTGTAAAGTTTCCAAGTCAGAATTCAGAATTGTTTGGCTTCATTTCTGATTGCTAATTGAAATTCTCCACACTTCTGTGGTTTCTATGAGATCCACCTATCTATCCCTCAGCACACAATTCTGGTTTTATATAAGTTTTGCCTGATGTAAGAATACATGTATTGTATTTCCATAACTTACTTAGCATGGAAACAAAATGATGGCTCACTCACTAAACTTTCCAGTTTCTACTGGAACATCAGGCATCTTGGCAAAGGAAACTGGTGAGGAATGAGATCAAGGAAAGCTGAAAAAGATTTTCAGTATCTATGGTTCGTTCTAGGTTCTTTGTAATGCTGTTTGTTCATTGATTTCTGTAGACTGGTATTTTTAATGCAAAGACTTCTTGAAAGGTCTACCAACTAGCGGTCTAAGATCACATGAAAACGCACTTACCAACGAGTCTTTAGTGCTCAGCTCTACTGAAGAATAGTTTTATCCATAGGAATGTGCTCTGTGTCAGCTAATGTCAGGACAGACAACTGTACCCTCCTAACACCTTCGCCAAGGACAGCAGTAGAAACCCTATCATCTAACCTCTAAAGAAACTGAGATACTGACTAGTGGTAATCATTTCCACCATTCTAGTCCAACTTTCTTTTATCTCTTAAATTATTAGATATAAACCAGATGGTGGTAGCACATGCCTTTAATCCCAACACTTGGGAGGTAGAGGCAGGTGGATCTCTGTGAGTTTGAGGCCAGCTTTGTCTACAGAATGAGTCTCAGGATAGCCAGGGCTACACAGAGAAACCCTGTCTTGAAAAACAAAACAAAGCAAAAATCAAAATCTTTAGATATAATATAAATATATAAGATATGATACAAAATATAAAATAAATAATATAAAAATATTCAAATTATTAGGCAGAGAGCCTACTAATAGATTTTCCTGGCTTCAATTAACTATTTACAAAATTCATAGTTTTAAGGGTTTGAAGTTTACTCTCCAGAAATGTCATTAACTTTTACTCGCGATTCTATACTTGTGAGACTACTCATGGTTCTACACTTCCCAGGTTTTCTGTTCACTCTTTTCTGGAATCTAATCCTGGACTATTTTAATCTATTATTAGGCTCTTGTAAAGAGTTAATTCAGAAAAAACTGCTGCAAACAGATAAGGTATGTCACATTTGCTCAAAAATAAATGTATGTTTGCAGAGTTGCCTGGGCTTGCTTACTTGGGTTTGGGTGTTTCAGTAACTCCAATGACCTGCATCCAACATCCATCTTAAATGAACTTTCCAAGGGTTTAATGAGGATGTAAATGTATTAATTTTACCAGCTCACTGATTTGGGTACATGAAGTTTTTAACATCCAAAATTACTCAGACATTCAAACTCTTGAGAAAGAAAAAAAGTAACCATTTGGTTTTGTGAAAACTGAAACCATAAACAATGATGAAACTGAAATTGAATGCAGAAGCATAATGTGTGAGTTTTCATAAATGCCTGACTTTCTTTACAAGCTAAAGCACCCACTCAACAATTAGAAAGCTGGTTTATATATGTCCTCCTCTCCTAGAGATTTAAACTGCTATGGCCTGTGTTCTTTCTGTAACTTGGAGCTTGTTTTCATGCACTGAAAACATTTTAGATTTGAAATCTTCAGCTGGAAAAGATCCACTAACCCCATTCACTCTGTTCTTATCTATCACCATGAGGTCCCACACAGCACACTTCAAATAAATGGCAGTCTGTGTCAAGACAGGGCATAAAAGACCCTTACGACGCCTGCAATTTTCTGAGACATATCTATCCAGGTCTATGGCAGAAAAGAGACCTATCCTGAACATTGAATTCAACTAAAAGAGAATCTCCATGAACTGACGTCCAGAGAATTGTCTAAGCAGGTTGGGTGACATGATTTCTACAAGAGGAGGCACCATGACACACCCTGGCTAACTTCTGGGATTTGCTGCCAATACAACATGTCTTTAAACTATAGTCATATTTTCTTCTCTCACTGGAAATATTCAAGTGAATTAACGTTTCAACTAGTATCTTTGGAAAGAGGCTCATTAACCAGATGTGCTGCTCTTCAAAGTTTCCACTTCTGGCAAGAATTTGCATGAGAATCTAAGTTCAAATGAGACACTGCTTCAATATCACTTAATTATGTTCTATTGTATCATACTTTTATTGAGTGTTAAACAAAGCATTTGTTATAATCCAAACATTCAACTAAGAAAATGAAGTTTCATGTAACTGAATAGAAGAATTCTTATGACGGCTCTATGAAGTGGAGTGAGTACTACCGATCAAAGAAGAAGAAATGACCTAGTGTAGCCATGACTCTTTAAGAAAGAAAAATGCAAAAATAATGGGAAAGGAATAGACGTGGTACAAATAGTTCTTCTGTTTGAGCTAGAAGCTAAGAGAGTGCGAACGCCTTTTCTATTCTAATGTGCTTTTCTCTGCTGTAGTTTTTGTAATTAAAAAAAGTAAATAACAAGGAAAATATATTTCCCCAAATGTTGTTTAAAAGCAATTTATTTGTGGAACCATGACCCCAATTAATGATATAAATATGTCACTACCTATAGGTACCTCTGCTTCAGCTTTTCATCTCCACATGTCCAAGATAACATGAGAATCAATAAATATGATTAACAAAGACCTTGAAATCTAACTATAGGCTCCTTTACAGAACTAGGAACAAGTTTAAAATAGATTCTTTTGCTTGTTTCTTTTTCTAGAGAATAATATGATTTGCAAAAGTCTATGTACTCATATTTTATTCAAAAAAGAAAAATATAAAGACAATGAGTATAGAATAAAATGACAGAAGGGATACCTAGAGACAGAGACATAGGTATGTACATAATGGATGGGTGAGCAGATAGATAAATAGATAGATGATGGATGAATGGATGAATGGGTGGGTGGATGGAGGATGGATGGATGGATGGATGGACGGATGGACAGACTAATCTGAAAACTCAGTCTTTCCTCATGAAAAACTCCAGTTTCATTTGCCACACTCCTCTGAGACTTTAGCTTCAAGTAGTTCTTTGCTGCTGCCCTCCTGCTATGATCTCCCTCAACCTCCGAAGCACACACTGCCACATGCCCCTTCAAAGAGAATTGATTTAAAATGTCAACATAAGCAGTGATTCAGTTTTTTCCTCTAATAACAGGGAACAGCTCATCAGTTTCTAAGAAATTCTGAGAACAACAACAGTGTTGTGAGGCTTACTTAGTTCCTGTTTCTTTTAGGATCCACCACCACTTCCTAGATATCACAAAGTCAGTCACAGAGGCAGAAGAAATTACCATGATGTTTCCTTAACAAACACCTGAACATCTTAATCTGTGTGATTGCAGGTTCCTCCATAACCTGGAAGTCCCAGCAGTGTTTGTAAATAAGTGTGAGAGAGGGCTGGGCGGTGGTGGCGCACTCCTTTAATCCCAGCACTTAGGAGGCAGAACCAGGCAGATCTTTGTGAGTTCAAGGCCAGCCTGCTCTACAAAGCAAGATCCAGGAAAGGTGCAAAGCTACACAGAGAAACCCTGGCTCAAAAAACAAAAAAAAAAAAAAAAAAAAAGTGTGAGAGAATATGTTCACCGGCTGAACTTTGGGGGTGTTAGAGCTCTCTGGCCACCCTTCTAAAGAAAAGTATGCTTATCTGAAGGAAATGCAATCTCCATTGGTAAAGGGTTAAATGCAGATTATGCAAATGACAGCTATTTCATTTGCTCCCTCTCTTCATTCTGGGAACAGCTTTTTCTGCTGTTGTTTTCTTCTCCTCCAATTGAGAGATTAACCTGGTCTCAATTGAAATGGCAGTCCATATCATACCTTTCCTTGAGCTCACAGCATGGCTAATAACAGCTGGGGCCGGCCAAGCGGGCCTCTTTATTTTTGCTTTATTGTTCCAGACTATGAGTCCGTGAACCTTCAGCATGTTATGTACTTAACCATGGTCAGGTTGATGTCATTATTTTCTGATTGTCCTGGAGCTCCTGGGGTACTGGCCCATATTGACAGCATAGGGCTAGCGTGCTCTTTGTAGGGTAACCTTTGAAAAAGAAGCCGGGCGACCACCTGCATGTTTAGCCTAGAGCTGCGACTTTGCTCTAGGCCAATTGGTACGCTTCAAAACACGTATTAGCACTGCTTGTGCTAGCTAGCTCGCCTTGCCTTTTCATTTTCACTTGGTCTCGTTAGATAAACCTTATCTGTGCCACAAGGAAATGCTTGACTGAGGAAATTTTTAAAGATCATTGGGAGAAGATCCGGTGTGTCTGGGTCACTGTGTGCTTTGTCTACGGCTGAGCGTCGCTCCCCCACACCCCTCTTTTTAGTATTTCTCCTGTGTGGCTTGTCCGTGTGTCTAACTAGTCAGGTTATGTCGCCTGTAGCAGACAAAACCAGGGACAGGAGCCCAAAATGGCCTGAAAAGTGGAGCAAAGTGCTTCGCCGCATGAACCAGCGCTACACTCGGCTTTTACAATCCCATAAAAATTGGTCTACTTGTTATCAGTTCAGACTGGAAAGCAAGCAACAGCCCTTGATTGCCTCGGGCTTTGATGTAAGCACCCCTGACTATTTCTGTTTAAACTCTAGCGGATGGAAGACACCTATAAAGATATTAATTAGCTCCAGTTGTCACCAGATGTGGTTCACATCCTCCGAGCCAGCTCTGAAACACTGGAATTTTTATTAGGCAAGGTAATGTTTATAGCTCTCATTAAAGTCTGAGTCAAAAAAAAAAAAAAAGATTGAAGATGAGATTGGTGGAAACTGATTGTTTACCAACTTCCAATGAATAAATAAATAAATAAATAAATAAATAAATAACAAAAGTCTCGTGTTTCAGACTGGAGTGGTACGCTAACTTTGAGAGACTTGGCAAGAGTCTCCTACTGTTTACATTAAGAGAAAAACCTTTGGAATGATACTCCATGAAATGACTGGTTTGTGTCAGATTTATGCTGCATTTCCACGCTTAATTATAGCAATGTCAGCCACACAGCACTGCGTCATCCAAAGAGAAGGAGTCGGTACTAATTGTTCTTAGGCTGGAAACTAACTTGTGGGATATCTGATGACAAAAGAGGGGATTTGCTGTTTATTCCAAACAGGTGAGCAGCACTTCTCAGCTGACAAGGCAGAGAGTCCAAAAATACCTCTTGAACCCTTCGCTCTCCTTCCTTGTCATTTTAATACAGGGTCTTTATAACTCAGAAAACGCTTACACTAATTTCTCTCTTAGACAGAAGAAATAGTAACAGCTAAAATCTGCTCAGACCTACTGGCCCATTTAGAAAGAAGAAATCTTCATCTAAGGCCAAAAGAGATGCCGAGCTTCCTTCTAAAGCTCCGCTGACCTTCTTTCAGAGCCGTACTCCACCCCCTGTCAAACCTATACACATAATAATCCGGGCCCCATTCTTTCTAGGGCCCCCATGATGAGCTGTGATTTGGGGGTCCCCAAATGGAATCTATCTTCAGCTGGGAGTCCTCGGATGACTCCCTCCGTGCTTCCAATTTAGAGTTTCATAAGATCTTTGGAGATTTTAAATGATATTCAGAAATATGCTTATGCATTTTTAAAAGATTCCTTTTTTCCCATCTGAACTCCTTTAACAAAGGCATTACACTAAGGACAAAAGCTGTCCAATTTTTTCCAACCTTTTGGTTCTTTCTAAAACACAGTCATTTTGTTAGACATTGAAAATGTCTTGATTTAGTTGTCTTGCTATTTTGGGCCTGTCCTGCCCCCTGCAGTGGTAATAAGGATGGGGGTTCCTGCTGGGCCCTGAAGAATACCATTTCACGGCCGCCACAGAGCTGGCGGCTTTTATTTATGGAGCCAAGAAAATGAATGGGTATTAGTGTCCAAACATTTCAACATGCTCCCGCGGCCATGCACAAAAGGGACTGATTTGCAGCAAATTTCCACTTATTTTCCAAAAGTATTTACCTTGCCAGAGCTTGGCTGATCACTATAATGGCATGGCTGAGGGGGAAAATGACCATTTCAGAAATATATATATATATATATATATATATATATATATATATATATATATATATATATAATCTTAAAAGTGCTCTACTTCTTCTGAATAAAGATAATACATTGGTTTCCTAGGATTCTATGGATATATGGGTAAATCTAAGGGGCCAGAGTCTGTACACCTCTGTTGTTTTAAACATGCAAAGAACTGACACAGCCCAGACAAAGAGAGTTGACATGGGCAGACAGACTGTACCTAAGACAGCATGCTACAAGTGCCCTGGACCATCTTTGGGCATTCCCAAAGAGTAATGCATGCACTGTGATGTGCAGAATTGGGGCTAGAGATGAAGGGCTACCACACTCTTTGGCTATGTTTGCTAATAGACTACAGACAAGCTTATTGATGGGTCATGCAGAAGATGCTTTGAAAAAAAAAAAACCTTTCCTGTTTGCAATAAGCAATTTACATAGTCAAAAATATTAATTGAGCACCTACTATGTGCTATGCATTTGAGACCTGCCTCAGTGACAGATGTTACAAACAACTTTAAACCTGGCATTCCATGTTCTCTGTGAAGGATGTTAACATCTCCAGGTCAAACAGATAATCTGGAGACTTTCTTGAGTTCTGTCTCTTAAGCAGGATTCTTCATATCTCAGAACTATGGTTCACTTGTTCACTATGCTACTACATATGAGAATCTTTTGTACCAAATATGTAAATCAAAGTGTCTACTCTTCACATTTCAGTCAAAAGATTGTTTCTTCCATGACTAACCACTAACGTCCTTAAGATAGATATAATGTGGGGGCTGGGGAGATAACTCAATAGGTAAAGTCAATAGGCTCAAAGACCCGTGTTTGATCCCTAGAACCTTTATGTAGATAGATAGATGGTTAGATGGATGGATGGATAGATAGATAGATAGATAGATAGATAGATAGATAGATAGATAGATGATAAGCTGGGCATGGTGGCGTGTACTTCTATCTCCAGCTCTGGGAAGGTAGAGACAGGTGGATCCCGAGGCTAGCAGGCCATCCAGCTTAGCCTGCATGACAAGTTCCACGTAGATGAGAGACCCCCATCTCAAAAAAACAAGGTGGATGGTCTCTAAGGATCAAAAGCTAAAGTTGACCTTTGGCCTCCGTCTTTACCCACACATACATGTACACCTACACATAGGAACATGTACACACACATATACATATAAATAGTGTATATAAATTTTCCTTTCTTTGACTCCCTTCATCATGCTATAAGGTCTCTGTGTTTATTTGTGTGCTTGGGCCAATGCACAGTCAGCTACCTGAGGTATTGACCCATGTCAATGGGTCGTATTGTCCAATGTTACATGCTCTTTGTATACACTCTAGCTGTACGCTCAAAGGCAGGGGGCGGGAGCACTGTTGTGAAGCAGACTTCCATCAGCTCACTTGTCTTTTCCTCTTTTTAAAGGGAGATTTTGAAAGTTCAATTCCTACATCGCACTCTCCAACTCCATAAGGGACAAGGGGTACACATGAGAAGTGGTTGCCTTCCTAGCCATCCAAAGTCCACAGTTTGCTTTCCTCGTACTTATGTCAACGGTACTGTAATTGTTAATCTTCTAGTCATCCTTCACAAATGTGACCATTGCATTACTCAAATGTCTATTAAGAAAAATATGGCATTAAACTTCTTACACCAGCCCAGCCTTAAACAGCTGTAACTTTACTCACAACCTAAGAAGTTGTTGTCTTAAAAAATACAATAACTGGTAGAAGTAAAGCCAGTATAGTTTTAACCGTTTTATATATTTTGAGCTCATCATTTAATTCTCTAGACCTCAATGTCATCATCTGTAGGGTGGGGTTGACAACCATAATACCCTTATAGAAGTCTTCATATTCATTTAGTTAACTAAAATATTGGAACACTGTAGCTATCAACCAATGTTAATCATTACTTCATATCTGGAACATGTGGCTTGGGCACTGCTAGTTTCAATGATACCCTTGAACACACGATAGTAAAAATCTCTCAGTCACACGGTTTTTAATCAAAGCCTGTTTGACTAAGACTATTATACTAACTGCCTACCATGTGAGCTTTCTGAAGCCGTGGATTTCAAGACTTTTCCAGTCGTTGGTCACAGCTTGAGAGACTCTCACTGTGATCATACCTGAACCATGAACTAGTAAGTTGCCACAAAGTCTTTTAGTTGCCTAAATGGGTGTCCTATAGATGATATATCCAATGGTTGTTGTGGGCAACCTACATCCTGAGCCATGTGGTTCTCCCAAGTATCTATGTGGGGTTTCTGAAAAGAGAGGAATATATGTCCCTTATAGATTTATTTTAAGGCCAGAATTACATGGATTTGGGTGGGGTTTTCTTTTACTAGAAGATCAGAGAAGTGACTCAAGCTCAACTCTACTCTTGCAAGTGATGTTGACACCACTTCCTTGCTCTATGGGCCTCTAATATCCCATGGGTAATACAGAATGCTCATCCAAGATATATATATCTATATATATAGATATATATCTAGATATATATATATATATATATCTATATATATATATAGATATAGATATATATATATATATATATCTCCAAGGGACTTTGTACCTTCATATTCACTGATCTTAAGAATTCACTCTGAGAAATATATGTGAGAAAGAGACCTTCATCTCAGAAAACTTCTCTTTAGAGCTTCATAAACTGGAACTTAGTATGTCCTCTCTAGTTTCATGAATTACCACCACCACCAACAACCTGTTCTTCAGCAAGACAGACTGCATAGTTCTCTTTCATATTTCTAACTTGAAAAATCAGTAAATGATTTATCACCAAGATCTAATGTCAATTCTCTATGCAAACCTTTCAGATGGAACAGTGATTCAAACAGGTCCCTGACCATGGCAACCACAAAATCTTCATAAAATTTTCTTGTAACATCAGACAGAGCTGACAGTTTAACAGTCCATAAATAAGACAGTTCTATCATCAAGAAGTTTACAGGCTGAGATAAGAAATATACATAGAGAAATAGTTTCATTATATATTGGTGAATACAAAACTACATGGAGGCATTAGAAGATGTTCACCCTGTCTAAGGTTGACAGACAGATCCAAGGCAGGGAAAAGAGTAAAGAAACTCAGGGTATCTAAATGGGGGCATCATTTTCCTTAAGAAATGCTAGGCCTAAATTCCTTATAGAATTTCTCAGACAGTAGAAATTCCAAGTGATTGCAAAATCAACAAATAAGAATTATTGATTCTCTTTTAGTTCCCATTTTTGATTGTTAATGTCCTAGAGACAGTAGCGTTCTCCTAGAATAGGTGAAGAAACTACACTGGGTGGTGGAATAGCTAGGAGAAAACTAATAGTAGATGAGTAATAGACATCTGGAAGTCAAAGCTTTGCCCACTTTGATCATACTTTCTCCCCTAAAGAAAGACTTCCTTTCTTCCCTAGTAGTATTGATCATAATACTAACTTCCCTTCAGTTAAGATAGTAACTGAATTTGCCTATAGAAAATGGTTAGAGCAGTATTGAGAATATTTTAAAATATGAAAGAAAACTCTGCTTTCATTGATCATTATTGCTTTATTGAAACAGAGTGGAAAATTACCTTTTCTGGATGTAGGCACCAATAAAGACTTATGTGAGTGTGTGAAGAGTAAATAAAGTCTTGAATTAGAGAATGTTGTTGATATTGGTATGGCCATGTTCGGGACCAATGCCTCAGACCCATAGGATTGCAAAACCTTCCATTTGCTGTCAGTCTTAGAATGGTAAAGCTTGCCTCTGGTCCAGCTACAAGTGTTTAAGAGTGATTGACCAGTATGTGAAAACACTAGCAAATGAGGCTTCCTCTTCACAGGTGTTCACTGCCTGAGGCTGAGACCTCCACAGAGACCTTTTGCCAAGACTAGCTACCTCCTACCCATTGTTGTTGTAAATAATAAATGTGCACAGGGCTTGGGGTGTTCTATATTTGATGCTACCTCATCCAAGTGCAAGCCTCTCACCTGACCCCAGCTCTTCTGTATGGGCATGCGTGTATCTGTCATTTCTTCAATCTCCTCACCATCCCTAGTCAGGTTTCCAGTACCTAAGCTATTCAGGTCTTGGCAGTTGGGAAGTGACTTTTGAGTTCTCAATCCACAATAAGACATACATACCATCCCTTTAAAAGCTCAGGGATACTCACACAATAAGGGCAGAAAGTGTCTATGAGTTGAATGAATGGAAAGAGGACTACGAAACTCTGTCTTCTGGGCATGATGTGGTTATTACACTCACAAATTCACAGCAGCTGTGGCTGCCTATGGAAGATGTGAACAAGACTGGGTCCTTTATCATCAGTTGTGAGTAATGGAGGGACTCAGTTCCATGAGCTATTAGTAGTTGGTGACTGTTGGGAGAAAGAGGAGTCAGTGTCTTTAGTGATATAGCCACTGATGAATGGCACCAGTGGATAGCTCCATATCCATGCCCGTTATCTGTTGTTCACTTTTTGTTTGTATGCCTTTAATTAATTTCCTAGAAAGTTCTTGATTTTATTTTGATCTGAAGGATTATTTTAAAAATTATTCTAGCTATGGATCCTTGAATTAATAAATGAGCTGGAAATATCTCTCCCATTATGTACTATTCTATTTGTTTTTATTGTTGTTTTATTTTATTATTCATTAATACATGGTCTCACTATGTAATTCCAGTTAACCTTGAAATTATATAGCCTAAGCTAGTATCAAACTGAAGTTCCTCCTGTCTCAGGTTGGATTATAGTAATATGCCAACACACAAGGCCATTATTTCACTTGCTGCAATCTTTGATCTTAAAGATGTATGCTTTAGATTTTAGCATGTTTGGTCTTATTAGCATTTTACTTGATTCTTTTATCTCATCATTTAAAAAAAAAGCTTTCTATCTATACATCTTTAAGGTATTTCCAATCAACTTTTAAAAGTTTTGTTTCAGATTACTTAGAATAAATTTATATATGGGAGGAGGGGTTTAATTTAATCAGCTTTTATAAAGATCTTAAATTTGCCAGAGAACATTTATTGAATTATCACCTCTCCAGTGGCTTTTAATTTCATCTTTGTTGTATAATGTCTTTTCTTGTATGTGTAAACTGTTATTCAGTCCTATGTGCCAAGCCCTGTTTGGGGTGGCTATTGGTCTGGTTTTTCTTTGTACCTATTATTTTTGCATTACAGTTTTCTTTTTTGTTAATGACTACCAACCAACCAGAAATGAATAATAAAATCAATGAACGATATGTTATTGTAGCTGGACGTTTTCCTGTGTTCTATCTGGTCAGCAGCCGCTCAGACCCAAGTAAGCGCACAGAGGCTTATATTAATTAAAACTGCTTGGCCATTTGCTCAGGCTAACTACTGACTAGCTCTTACACTTAAACTCAGCCCATTTCTCCTTTCAACATGGCAGAGGTAATTCACCTGTAGCTCTGGGTACCACAAAATCTTGGAAGCATTGTGTCAATGCCTCCATTAAAGCAGCATGTAGCCTAGGAATCTTTTTTTCTCTCTTTCTCTTTTTCTTTCTTCCTTTCTTTCTTCTTGTCTGTAATAACAAAAGCTATATCCACCATGCAGCATACTGCACAGCTTGGAGATACCTCTACTGTGGCAGGAATCTGCCATGCTGCAGGTCAAGCCCACACACAGCTGCAAACCCACCATATTGTAGCTCATGGCTTGCCTGAGAGATACAACTAGGAAGCTGTTTGTAGCTCCATTTTTGTGTGTTTAGAAGCCCTTTTTAAACTCTTTTAGGCCTTATGGAAATTCGAGAGCCCCATGTTGGTACACCAAAAAGGGAAATGCTGTGGAATAATGCTTTTGTGCACTAGTTTAATAAAACACTGATTGGCCAGTAGCCAGGCAGGAAGTATAGGTGGGATAAGCAGACAAGGAGAATTCTGGGAAGAGGAAGGTTTAGTCAGGAGATGCCAGCCTGCTGTCCAGGGAGCAACATGTAATGGCACATAGGTAAAGCCATGGAATATGTGACAACATATAGATTAACAGAAATGGGTTAGTTTAAGTTTAAGAGCTAGTTGATGGTAGGCCTGAGCTAATAGCTGAGCAGTTTTAATTAATATAACCCTCTGTGTGTTTACTTGGATCTGAGCAGCTGTGGACTGGGCAGGACACAGGAAAACTTTCAGCTACATGATATAAAAAGATAGTTCTCAAAAACAAACAAACACAAATGGCCAAGAAATATTTGAAAAAATATTTAGTATATTTAGCTCTTGAGGAAATGGATTAAAAACTACTTTGAGGTGCCATTACATCCCTCTTAAATGCCTAACATCAAGAAAAATAGTAATAGATGCTGGTAAGGAGGTAGAAAAAGAGGAACCCTTAGTCACTGTTGGTGGCATTATAAATTGGTGCAGTCTCTATGGAAGTCACTGTGAGAGAACATCAAATCATGACTAATAGATCATCTGAAAATGTCCATAAGTCAGCATGGAGAATTTTGGGGAACTAAAGTCAGAACTACCATATGACTCAGCAATACCACTTGCTGTTATAATTAATAAAGTAGTAACATACATGCCCTACCATAGATCCTTGCACATCATGCTGATCACTGGAGCATTCACATCATTCAAGAAATGGAACAAGTGTAGGTGCTCATTAGCAGATGAATAGAAAAGAAACCATGATGCATATACACTATAGAACTTTATTCCACCATCAAGAGAAATTATATCAGGACATTTTCAGTGGATGAAGCTATAAATCATTATGCTAAGTAAAATAAAACAGACACAGAGGCTGTGTGCATGTGTGTGTGTGTGTGTGTGTGTGTGTGTGTGTGTGTGTGTGTGTTTCATGAAGCTAGAAAGGAGATGAGGGAGAAGAAACTATATGAAGGGAGTCAGTCAGGGAAAAGTGAGGCAATATCTGACTCTGCTGTCAATAATGAAGGCAGAAAGACTTTTTCCTTGGGTAAATGTCCAGTTAGCAGGGAAGGCATGGGTGAGTGCAGTAGGAATGAGATGAGTAAGAACAAGCTATGCACAAAAAGTTATAAGTAACTTCATGATATATATGCTAACTTAAGAAAAAATATATGTACATAGAATATTTCTCAAGGTTTATTAGTTGATTTTTCTCTTCTTGCATTTTTCTGGTTAGCAAAATATGTTGGAAAATTAATTAAACCCAATGAGCAAATTCATAAATTCATTTCACCAACTTTTTTTTTTTTCCTTTTGGTTTTTTGAGACAGGGTTTCTCTGTGTAGCTTTGCGCCTTTCCTGGAGCTCACTTGGTAGCCCAGACTGACCTCGAACTCACAGAGATCCACCTGGCTCTGCCTCCCGAGTGCTGGGATTAAAGGCGTGCGCCACCAACGCCGGGCCTCACCAACTTTTTTTTATTCTGTCCTTCCACTACCTTTACTGTACATTTTCTAGCTTCTTAAACTAAATAATTAGCTAAATACTTTTAGCATTTATTTTATGGCATAAAATTTAGGGTAGTATATTTTTCTCTAAGTATTGCCTTCCCTATAATTCATGTAATTTGAACTTACTATAATTTCATTTTAATTAGTGCTAATATCTAAATATCTATTTTAGTTTTCTCTTATTTCTGTAGCTAACGTAAGCTTTCTCAGGTTTTAGGTGGAAACTCGAGCCATTGGGCTCCATTTTTAGCTAAAGTTTTCCTGGTTTTGTTCAGCCCCTCAGCCCTGCAGCCAACTGCTTGGACCCAAGTAAATACACAGAGACTTATGTTACTTATGAACTGTATGGCTGTGGCAGGCTTCTTGTTATCTGTTCTTATATCTTAAATTAACCCATTTCTATTAATCTTTAAGTTGCCGCATGGCTTGTGGCTTACCAGTACTTTTACATCTCACTTACTCTCTGTCTGGCTGGCAACTCCTCCCTCAGCCTTCCTGTTCTCAGAATTCTCTTCTCTGCTTGTCCCGCCTTTACTTCCTGCCTGGCTACTGGCCAATCAGCATTTTATTTATCAACCAATCAGAGCAACACATTCACAGCATACAGAATATATCCACAGCATATTTCTTCTTTGCCTTAGGAGTTATATAATGTATGCTTTGTATATTCCAACATGCAGGATTCTGGGTTTTTTTATTTGTTTTGTTTTGTTTTTCTTATTCATCTCTAAATGCATAGAATATATTTAGAGATTTTTAAATATTATTTTGTTACTATTTACTACTAGCTAACACTTCCTATCTAGACCACAATATAGACAAGCTGAATAAATATAGCATGTGTTTCTTAAAAAGAACATGCATTTTCTAATTACTGAGTTCAATTTTCCTTTCTCTTTCCTAAACACGTTTACTATGATTGACTGTGTCCTCTGTTTTAGGCAGCATTGTCTAGAGTACCAGAGCCAAGGAAATGAATATAAAAATGGCTAAAGCACACAGGAGAAACTGAGAACTCCAGTTACTGGGTTCTTGAGGTTGAATGCCCCAACTGTCTGGAAGACTCCCACATAAGCTATCTCTCACTGAGGAGCATCAACAGGCTACTCAGTCCACAAGGCTGGGTGCCTCAACACTACTAATCTGGCACCCAAAGACCCTGAAAGTTCCTGGTGAGCTGATGGTCCCTAATCCACAATGAAAACTTGAACATTGGTTATGGTATCAGTGAATGAATCAGCAGAAAGCAACAGGACACCTCACCTTAGCAAAATGAGTGAAGAATGAGATGATCCTCCTTCTGACATAGCTTTTAATAAGGACTGATACCAGAAAGTACCACCCACACCAATCAAGGCAATTCTTCCAGTGAATCTCTCTACCCATGTGATTCTAATTTGTGGCAAGTTGACATTAAAACCAACTATAACATTCCTCTTTCCTTCTAATATAAGAACAGCATCATCTCTTTCAATGAATTAAGATCACTGATTAGGAGAGCCATTATTTCATCTACTGCTATCAAAGAAATATCCTGGTGATTAATATTAACATTCTAAGACACATACCAACTTTCAAGATATTAAGATATAGAAAAAATAGAGAAAACTTTGGAAATCACTTGAAAGATGGTTCTTTCTGGTCTTTTCCCCTCTCAATTAATTTCTAAATTGTAGACTTTTCATATGTGCAATACTAAATTTGTGAGTTGATATTAATATTGATATTGAAAAGCTTTCTTCCCATTTCTTTGTTACTCATAACAGTTTGAAGTATTTGATTTGTAGGTATTAACACTTCATTGTTCCTATCCTACGCAATCTTCTAGAAGCACTCAGCAACTGGACAGCATCACATGTACAAGAAAATCACTAGACATTCATATGGTTCAGTTTGGGTTTATATTGAATTTCCCTTTGCATTCTAGGATAATATATATGGTTCCATGCATTTACTGACACCTCAGCTTCATCTGAGTCCCTCACAATCTGGGCTTTTCTGAATTGTCACCCTCAACAACACTTAACATTCTGTTTTCTATCACTGTAGACCATAACTCCATCTCCATTCTAGATATACTTTAACATCTCAAACGTATGTTGACATCATATCCCTATTGAACTGATATATTCATATTTTAAAAATCTCCATGGACTGACCTGTTTTGAAGAGAAGAAACACAACACTGTGCGTGAGTTCTTGATGTCCTCCATACTACACACAGCTTTGAAAGACCTCCACAACCCAATCCTATCCAGATTCCCTTGGGTGCCTGGATCTCCCTTCACATATTTACAGTGGAAATCTTACATTTTGGTTTAGAAAGAATTTTAATCTTAGATGTATTGTAAGCAATATGATATCAGAAGTGACAGATTGGACAATATAAAGCAATCAGCTATTCAAACATGGGAGCTCTTTTCAATCCCCTAACCTGTTCCTTTCCCAGGACTGGTTCTCCCTAATTATTAGGTGGCTATTTCCTTGTGTGCCTCTTTGTGTAGAGTATATTGTGTATGCATACTTTGTTAGAACTGGTTTTATGGTATCATGCTATATAAATCACAATTACACACTGGTTTTCATGAGGTAACTCTTTAGGTCCAATGAAAGCTAAAAATTATTCAACAGGACATTTTGTTGAAAAAACTTGAGATTCTAAAATGCTTCTGACAAGTCCAATGTAGGACATCATGAACTCTGAATTCTCGGTAATTTAACCACCCTCAATTTAGTCAGCCCAAACCTTTGACATGGGTGGTCTCTCTTTCTCTCCTTTTTGGTGTTTTAAGACAGGGTCTCATATAGCACAGGATGACCTATTTAAATTACTTATGTAGCCAAGGATGAACTCTTGATCTTCTTGCCTCCACCTTCTGAGTGCTGAGATTCCAGGAGAGTGAGACCACACAAAACAGGCGTATTTTCCTTTGCAAACAAATCTCCCCATGGACTCCAATTCTAAAATATTGAACTGCAAATGTGATTAAGATGAGAATAAGACAAGGCAAGTTATGTGTTGCAATAACTTTTCAAATCATTGATTGTAACAGAAATAACAATGATTTATGTATTCTTCCTTTTCTTCGTGGAATATACTCTGTTCACTTTCAATGATTTCAAGATCCAAGAATGATTTCAAGACCAAATTAAAAATGTTATAAACTATGAACCCTAAATGAAGGGACTAGAAAACACACAAAAATGTAAGTCAAAATAACTGGGTCTTTTCCTGAGTTAACTCCTAAACCAACTTTATCTATGTTTTGTAAAACATTTTTTTAAAATTCTGTCATTCAAGGGGTTTTCTTTCATCACTTGCTTTTTATTATGTTACAGCTCCACAGTATCAATTAAATTCCCTTTTTTTAACCTAAAAATTTCTTATTAATTTCTCAGAATTATTTAGTATACTCTCTCAAAAAAATCACCAGTCTATTGGAGTCTACTTTAGGTCAAAGATCTTTGGCATTATCTAGAGTGACTCTTGTGTGAAGAGAAAAACATGAGGGATGGAGCAGAGTTTGCAGCCCCCTGGCCTGTACTCTGGTGGATTTACATTGGAAAGGCTTTCCTGGCTCCCTCCCGCTGCGAAGCAAGGGCTGCCATTCTCCTTGACATGGGATCATGAAAATGTCTACACCTGATAACCTTTGAAAGGCTGGCATCAATCTCATCTTGAACTTTAATCAGAAACTGGAAGATCCCAAACTTTTTAACCAGAAGGTCATTAGGAAGCTGCATAGTGAGTTCTGGAAAGGAAAAAAAAAAAAGAAACAGAAAAAGTTGAGAAAAAAAAATTAATGTTCAACATTGGGGCTGTGGAGATGGCTCAATGGTTAAGAGAACTGTTCTTCCAGAGGACCTGGAATAATTTACCCAGGGTTATTCTATAATAGAGAATAATACCTCTCCCATGAAATAAAATGTTTGATGCCGGTTGTGGGGTACCTCTTCTCCGATTTGTGGTTGATCAGGATCCATAGGCTTTCCAAATATTGTGGGGCATTGTCATTTGTCCTAGTTAACTTTCCATTGCTATGATTAATACCATAATTAAAAGCATATTGGGAAGGACAGGGTTTCCTTGGCTTATACTTTACACCACAGTCCATCCTGGAAGAAAATCACAGGAGGAATGGAAGGGAAGAATGTGAAGGCAGGAACTGAAGCAGAGACCTTGGAGAAATGCTGCTTACTGGCTTGTGTTCCATTTCATGCCCAGCTTGCTTTCATATACAACCCATTGCTTGCCTAGCCTGTTTGCTTATACAACCTAGGACCTCCTGCAATGCTCACAGTGGGCTGGGCCCTCCCACATCAATTATTAATCGAGAAAACGCTGCCCACAGGACTGCCTACCAGCCAACCTGACAAAGGCACTTTCTCCATTGAGGGTCCCTTTTCTTAGATGACAAAAAATTAACTAGCACAGTAGTGCTCTTGGTTATGCTCTAGATCTTGGTGGTAAAACTCTGTTGCCGAAGAGTCCACATACTTTTGTCATACGGCATGGAGAAATCAAGCTAGTATAGATCTGGAAGCCTCATCCTCACTAGCTAGCTTCATGGTATTAGAAGGTTCTATGCATGCTACCAGGGTAGGAAATTAAACAGCAGTGTTTTTGTACCCAGTTGTGAGCCTTGCCAGGTGCAATAATTTCTTTCCTGGCAAGGTATGTCCATTGGTACAACAGTGGCATGAGCATTATGGGAGCAACAACCAGAGTTCACAGGTGAGTGATGGTGCCACACCAGAGAAAACGGTTAGAGCAGGGTGAGAATTTCCACAGAAGGAAGCATAGATAAAAAGATGCTTTCTTGGGTGTGAGTGGAGCTAATCTAGAAGTGAGGAGGGCATGGCAGAGGAGGGACAATGGGGAAAATACAATCAGTGAGCTTATAGACTACTAATTATTCCTTCCTATTTATTCCTGTGTCTGCATTATCAGTATCCAACTGCTCAAAGCAATCATTGCCAGTTTTCTTGGTCACCACTTCAGTACACACTTGTACATCAGAGTGGATTGGAAGGCTATCTGGGAAACACCTATTGATAAAATATTTCTGCTTTCTGTTCAAATGTTTTCATTTTTGCCAAGTGGGTTTTCTTTTCATGAGTCTAGAAAATGGTTGCATTATGGTTTTATATCTCTGGCCACACTGTGAGGAATGTCATCTTATCGTTTTAGAAAGTCATGAATATGGACTTCTGTTTTATTATTTTACAGATTTTTAAGGAATTTTCAACTTAACTACCATAAGTCTCAGTCTGTGACTAAGTCAATCTTAATTCATATTCTGATTCCATGGATGACTATTTCACAATACCGCTTTTAGACTGATGGTGTGAGAGTGGGTTGTAATGGACTAAGTTTGTAAGAATTTGACATGACCAGGGCTTCCCACCAATGCATTAACTTAGCATCAATATGCAATTGATTATGTTTAGTTATGTGGAAGAGCAGGTTTGTGGATCCCAGCAGCCTGCTGTTTGTTAAGACTGAGCACCAGGAGAAAGGCCAAGAGCACCATCAAGGAGGAAGGTGCTACACAGTTTACGTAACTATTCTAGGCAGATCACCTTTGAAACACAGTGCCCTTAAGATCACATCTGGGGTCTAAGTGTGACCGCCTGGCACACTGCTGTGCCAATTTCACATTTTTTCCCATCTCTTTCAGGATATTCACTTAAGAACCCAGTTTGGTTCTACAGCCTCTAACACTGTAATATTGACCATATGACTGTAGCTGCTTTTTGCCTACCTGTGTTATCACTCTGCCTTGGCATGCATATGTAGCCACATTCTACTTCTGAGCCTGTTTACTCTCTTTAGTCAGATGCCTGTGGTTACCACCTCTGGCTGCTGCCCTTCATGTAGGTTGTTTTGAATGACTATAATGGGATTTAGTCATACTGAAGTGCTTGGGAATGGGAGAGAGGAATATAGATATATTATGCCAAAGAGCCAAGTTTCTATGAATTGAAAGATTTATAAAACAGAGGATTGTGAGACAAAAAAAAAACAACCAAAACAAAACAAGCAACAACAATAACAAAAACAAAAAAACACCTAGGCTTTAAGATAGTGTTATCCAATAGAATGTTTTTCAATGATGAAAATATCCATGGCTACGGTGTCCAAAATAGCAATCAAAAATACTTCATAATTGAGTTCTTGACACTGTAACTGTGACACCAAGTGCCAGCCTTTTAAATTTTATTTAACTTTAATTAATTAAATTTATGTAACCATGCATAACTAGTTGTTGTCACACTAGACTGGTTTAAATAATCATACAAATGATACAAACATTTCATTGCAATGACTACTATACAGGCATTATTAATAGGATGGGATGCCATCAATATTAGGTGCCACCACATCAAGTGTGGGCATCAGGACTTTGGCAGGCGAGTAGGATGCAGTAGGTGAGGGTGGTTACACACTTAGCCATCTCAAGCAAAAAGAACAAGGTATTGTATTGTGTGGATTTTCCAGTTATGAATATTCACCTCAGATAGGGCACCAAGAACAGATCAAAGAAATGATTCTGTTATTGAACTTGGAGATTCACAACCTATGCCCCAAGTCAAATCCAATCAAATATCCTCAATAAGCCAACAAAAAAAAAGCTAAATTAGTGGAAAGCAGAAAAAGGAGATTTATTCAATGTGGCCACATTAGGAAGAGGGACAAAGAATTCTATACAACCATCCAATTCCATTTTCTGGGTCCTGAAATAAGATCATAATTTAAATAGAGTACCAAGGATATGTACATCTGAGCAGACTCAGGTCAAGGTGTGGCTGTTCCAGCCACTGACCCTGTATTCTCTGGGTTTCAATGCCATCCTGTAAGTTGGTCTGATCTGTTGTTAGAACTGTGTGAAATCTCTTTATGGGAGACAAGGTCTCCTATGGCTGGCACCTTCTCCTCCTCTCTGCTTGAAATTTCTGAGGAAGTTCTTGTGGTGGTATTGTGTTCCCCAAAATATTGTGCACCCTAATAAATTTATCTGGGGTCAGAGAACAGAACAGTCACTAGATATAGAGGCCAGAAAGTGGTGGCACACACACACCTTTAATCCTATCACTGGGGAGGCAGAGATCATCCGGATCTCTGTGAGTTTAAAGCCGCACTGGAAACAGCCAGGCATGGTGACTCACGGCTTTAATCCCAGGAAGTGATGGCAGAAAGCAGAAAGGTATTTAAGGAGTGGAGGACCAGGAACTAGAGCCTGGTTAAGCTTTTAGGCTTTTGAGCCACAGTTCAGCTGAGAGTTATTCGGATGAGGATACAGAGGCTTCCAGTCTGAGGAAATAGGATCAGCTGAGGAATTGGTGAGGTGAGGAGGCTGTGGCTTGTTCTGCTTCTCTGATCTTCCAGCATTCACCCCACTAACTGGCACTGGGTTTGATTTTATTAATAAGAACTTTTAAGATTCCTGTTACATCTGGTGGTTCGTGCTACAAATTATCATTTCTTTGAGGTCCATTGTTTCAATAGTCTAATAGTCATATCAAGAGACACAAGTGTTTCGTTAGAAAATTTTCATTTTTTCCAGTGCAGTTACAATACTACCTAAGCATCACAGTAATTAAAACTGCATTCCTTGAGCTCTCTGTAAAACTTGAAGGTAGTTCTTTGGCCTCATCTCCATTCCCCAGTTCATTGATTTTATATTCTTGGAAAGAGACCTGGTGAATCCTGTAAATTTCAGGAGCTTTCTAAGTCTTGCAGCTGTATTTACTTCTGGAGTCTACTTCCCTCCAAGAAGAACTGTTTCAATTAATAGAAAATAGCTACATAGCATGTTACTATATAAGTAATTTCATTTGAGTTTTGCCAGGACTACTGGGACATATCTGGGATGTCCTCTAAAGACATTTTAAACATTTCTGATCTCCTTACAAATATCTTAAGCAGTTGTCATTGAGCTATATGGAAGGCTCTCTTTGCTTCAGCCATCCAGAGGCTCTGCTTCACAATTGGTAGATTTCAGGATCTTTTAAGAGATGAATAGCACGAAAGCCACTCATCAAGGATCATCAATCCCCAGTCAGCATACTTGGTATGTCATCTCCACATGGATATTGCATACTCAACAGTCAGTTATTATTGTGACAAGGTAGTTTAAAGCTAAACTTGGTCTTCAGCATAGAAGGAAGTTCTCCTCTCCCAGAGTATTTCTGCCTTTCCTCCAATTGTCAAAGCTTCCAACATTCACTGCCTTTAACTATGCCCTCCCTGAGTCTTATCTTCACTCTTTGCCCCTGCCAATCTTGGGCCACAGCTGTTTTACCTGTAGCCCACATTGTTAAGAAAGTTATGGATGAAAAACTTCTGGAATTAGATCCCCATTATTTCATTTATTTCCTTTCTGACTTGGTGATAATTTATAACATTAAGATGCACTTCCTCAACACTAAACAGGGACCAGTGGTGCCTGCCTCAGAATGTGATTAGGTAAAAAAAAAAAATTTTAAAAATACACTATAATAACAGGAAGCTTGATGACTAGCAAGAAAAAAATACATAATGGGTCTTTTCTGCATTTGACCTTCTACTGGGTAGTTGCATCATGTCCTCATATTAAATATGGGGCTATATGAAAGTGTAGCCCCAACTTCATGACCTAGTGTTGGTCTTTCTACTCTGCCATATTTGTCTTCACAATTACTGCTCTGGCATCACCATTTGGATGGCTAAAGGGCATCTTGAACTTTTCTCCAAAGCTGGGATCCCTCAATCTTCCATATATTTATTTAGTTTTAAGGACAAAAAAAAAGTAAAAATTACTGGCTTCTCTCTTCTCACGTTCTAATTTCCGTTCATGGCAATTCTTTTCAATTTGGCTTTCAGAGCACTTTGTAAGTAGAGCCCCTTTGTTCCCATCTTCACACTTAATAGTTTGATGCAAACTTGGACCCCAGTCAGACTCCTAAACGGATTTCCTGCTCTCTGCCTCCCATGTGCAGTCTATTGTCCACATAGAAGTCCAGATGATATTTAGGAACATGACTCAGCTGTGTCTCTTCCCTCCTCACAAATCTCTACTACTTTTCCATCACATTTCAAGTAAATGCTTACTCATGAGCTGCCAGACTATGGGCTTTGATCCTGAGAGTTGCAGTCTCTTTGTCATTCCCTGCTTTGGGTTCTTCTGCACTGCCTCCTATCTCCACACACTTTCCTTTACTATACTTCAATTTTCTACTTAGCAGTAATCATTACTTGAGAGTGATACAGAAATTCATCCTTTTGTTTATCTGCTTGCTCTAATAGAATATAAGAGCAAAGTGCTGATTTGTATACTTTGGTGTTATGATTATTGGATGTTGTCTAGTACAGAGCAGCTACAGATGGTGAGAGCATGCTGCAGTTATGTGGAAATGGTCAATCTCACAAACACTGGGCTTCCAAAGCCCAGGAAGGGAAGCTCTTGCAATGTCTGCCTTTGACAAAATCTGATTTTCCTCGAGTCCAAAACACCATGCACAAATTATCAGTATGTATCTATGCTATAACATGGGAGAATTGAGAATAAGCTTGTATTACACCAATGCACAAGTTAGAAATAGGGATCTTTCTTCACCTAGATTGTAATCTACTTTGCCTACAATAATGGATGTATCAATATTGTTTTATCAATGTTTCAGTTGTATGAGGTTCTTCCCAAACATCTGCTAGAACACAAACATTCTATCTTAGTTAGGTTTACTCTGCTGTGTTGGAATATCATGACATAAGCAACTTGTGGAGGAAAGGATTATTTGGCTTACATTTCCACATTGCTGCTGTTTGTATGAGGAAGTCAGGACAGGAACTCAAGCAGTGCAGGAACCAGGAGGCAGGAGCTGATGCAGAGGCCATGGAGGAGTGCTGCTTACTGGCTTGTTCCCCGTACCTGCTCAGTCTACTTTCTTATATAACCCAGGACGGCCACCCCACAGTGGTACCACTGAAAATGGGCTGAGCCTTCCCACATCAATCGCTAATTAAGAAAATGCTCTACAGTTTTGCCCATAGCCTAATGTTATGGAAGCATTTTCTCAGTCGAGGCTCCCTCCTATCAGATACCTGTAGCTTGGGTCAAGTTGACATGAAGCTAGCCAGCACACAGTCCCATCAGCTTCCAGACTTCTCCATTCTTTGCTGCAATGTCATCTGGACCCAAGAGTCGGATTTTGGCCTATCCTTCTATGCTCAGTGCAAATGTTCCCTCCTTCATGAGGCTTATGCAAGCCTCTACAAGAATAAAAATCTCTCCATTCTCTAGACATTCTTAACACTTCATGGCTTTGTTCCTCCTTGATTTACATTTTGGCATACATGGATTTAATGAGTCTTTTCTACAGTTACCTTTATTGAGAATAGAATCCATGAATTACTTATCTTAACACTGCCAGACTACTTAGCAAAAAACAATCCAGTACCTTGATTAACATTGGTAGAGGCCTTTGGGACTATTCGCATCGATTTTATATTGATATTTACTATGAATTTAATTTATTTTTATATTATATTTATAATTTTACATATAATTATATATATTTCCTGAATATATATTTCCTAAAACAAGAAAAAGCTATGAACAGAATAATGTTACCATTAAACAACGTGGTGAGTCAGGAAACATATTATATAAAATATATATAATTGATATTAATTAATATATTTGTATTACTACAAAGCATAGGCTCCCAGTCTTCCAGTCTTCATATCTATTGGCTGGGTATCTCTGTGGTCAGTGAAGAAAAACACAAAAGGGAAAGAAGTGGCACTCTGGAGTGTTAATGCAATAATGGAAGATATCACCTCTCGGTAAGCCTTAAACCAGTATACGTGCAGATGCTCTCTCTCCTGCGGGCCGTGTCTGAGGAGCAGGGGCAATGTTCTTCTATTGCTAATCGATACCCCCACTCATGTCCCTTTTATCTTGGATCATTCCTCTTACTGGCATTACCAGATTAACATTATTAACACTCCCGTTTAATAGCCTTCAGTCTAATAATTGAATGTAATTTTCTGTGCAAGATAATTCTCAATTTTTAAGACATTGCCGGCTTCGCTAAATGATGGGAATGCCTTCCTCCACCTGGTGCTTCCTCGGGATATGATCCACACTTATTAGACGTGTTGCTCCAGTGCTCCTGTGCACTTTTCTAAAAAAAACACAGGTCTGAGATGTTACTTTCATAAGTTTGGGTCTATACAAATCGGAGACAAGAGCATGCTGGTAGGAAGCCCAAAGTTTTCTAAATGTAGATGAGCACAGATTAAGAAAGCAGTAATTAATTTCCTTTGACCTCAAGCTGAAATTCCTTTCTAGAGCTGTCATAAAGAGAAAAGGGCCAGAGAAGAGAAGTGAGACTGTGTAACAATGCAATTAAACCCTTGTAATGAGGTCGGGCCTTGGACTTGTTGCAACTGATATCATTATAGCAAATGAAAAGGCCCTATATAGATGGCAAGGTTTTCTTATTCCTTTTTTTTTCTTTTTTATTCCATGTTTTGTTCTTCTTTTTCTTTTGTTTAACTCTTTTCATACCAGATACACAGTACTTTATGAAAGAAATATATAGGTTTTAGGTATGTGTTTATATAAGTAGGCACATAGATGTATGTTTACACACATCTGCACGCACGCACACGTGTACACACACACACACACACACACACACACACACACACACACACACACAATTTTTCAGAAGAAAAGTCCAGTTGACTCAGGAACATGATCTTTGTATGCAGATCACAGAAGCATAAGAGATGCAGAAAAGCCTCAGGATTATGGCTCAGCACAGTTAAACTATCTCTTGCACTGTGGCTGTTAATGTACAGATGTCTCCAATGATGTAAGGCCATGTGCTAGTATGTAGAGCTCTGTTCTTGAGCCTCCTACTAAATAGCTCTATGACCCAAAGCAGGCCCCTGAAAGTCTCTGTGTCTCTGTTGTCTCATTTTGTTGATGGAAAGAGAGCTGGTCACTGTTGTTGTTTTGTGTTGTATGCCATAATTAGTGGGACTGATTTATTCTAAGTTGGTATCTTATGAATTTTTCAGTCTTTTTCTGCACATATAAGTGTTTAAGGACAGCTATGTCTGTTTAAGACTTCAGGAGTTCTAATAGGGATATCACATTTCTTTGATTGAGAGCACAAAGTCTAAAACAAGGGTGATTTGGAACTAAACCTGCTTTTCTTTTTTTTTTTCTTTTTTTTTCATTAAGAAATTTTCTACTCACTCTACATACCACACACAGATCCCACCTTCCCCCTCCTCCCATCTCCCAGCCCTCCCTCCCAAGCCAACCCGCATCCCCACATCCCCCAAATCAAGGTCTCCCATGGGGAGTCAGCAGAGCCCGGCACACTGAGCCTAGTCAGGTCCAAGCCCCTTCCCACTGCACCAAGGCTGTGCAAGGTGCCACACTACAGGCACTGGATTCCCAAAAGCCTGCCATGCACCAGGGATGGATCCGGATCCCCTTGCCTGGGTGTTCCCCAAACAGTTCGAGCCAAACAACCATCTTCTGTATTCAGAGGGCCTACTCCATTCCCATGGGAGCTCCATAGCCAATAGTCTACAGTTCATGGACTTCCACTAGTGTGGCTGGTCATCTCTGCACATCTTCCCCTCATGATCTCAATGTCCACCACCTGCAGAATCCCTCCTCTCTCTCATCAATTGGATTCCTGGAGCTCAGCCTGGCACCTGGCTGTGGGTCTCTACATCTGCCTCCATCATTCATTGGACAAAGGCTCTGTGATGATAGTTAGGGTATTTGCTAGACTGATCACCAGAGTAGACCAGTCCAGGCACCCTCTGGACTACTGCCAGCAGTCCGAGGTGGTGTCATCCTTGTGGGTTCCTGAGAGCCTCCCCAGCACCCTGCCTCTTCCTCTTCCCACGATGTCCCCATCTACCATTGTATCTATCTCTGTGTCCTCCCACTCTGTCCCTGTTCCAGCTCGACCCTCCCATTCCCCTATGTTCTCATTCCCCACTCCTTGCCTTCTGCCACCCCCCCACCCAGTCTGCTCATATAGATCTTACTTACTTCTCCTTCGCTGGGTCATCCATGTGTCCCTCCTAGGGTCTTTCCCTGTTAGCTAGCCTCTCTGGAGCTATGGGTTACAGTCTGGCCATCACTTTCCTCACATCTGGTATCCACTTATGAGTGAGGACATACCATGTTTGTCCTTCTGAATCTGAGTTACCTCACTCAGGATGATATTTTCTAGTTCCATCCATTTGCCTGCTAATTTCATGATGTCATTGTTTTTTTTACTTCTGAGTAGTACTCCATTGTGTATATGTGCCACATTTTCTTTATCCATTCTTCAGTTAAGGGGCATCTAGCTTGTTTCCAGGTTCTTGCTATTAAAAATAGTGCTGATATGAACATAGTTGAGCATGTGTCCTTGTGGTAAGATTAAGCATTCCTTGGTTATATGCCCAAGAGTGGTATAGCTGGGTCTTGAGGAAGACTTATTTCCAGTTTTCTGAGAAACTGCCATACTGATTTCCAGAGTGGCTGTACAAGTTTTCATTCCCACCAGCAGTGGAAAAGTGTTCCCCTTGCTCCACATCCTCTCCAACATAAGCTGTCTTCAGTGTTTTTTATCTTAGCCATTCTGACAGCTAAACCTGCTTTTCTATCAATAAGTGTGAGCAAGGCAGGTTATTTAGCTTTTGCTCCAGTCTCCTGAGGATAAAATGGGCAGGCACAGTAGTAACATTTACTTCATAGAGTTGTGTCCAGCGGTGTTCTCCGGAGCTCTGCACAATCCACCTTCACCATTCAGCATCCCGGCACATAGCGAGCGCACAGAGAGAGCGCTGGCCCATCCAGCTCTCCGGTCTCCAGGCGCCTCCCCTCACCCCGCCTCGTAGGCGTGACAGTTGCCAGAGTCTCAATGGGGGTTGGTACTTCCAGATCCAAGCTGGAATGGCTACCCACTACAGGAGTCATCCACATGCAATCAAGAAATATGATGAGGATCATGAAGGGAAGAAATGCTCCAAGAATTATAACAGAAGAATACTGGAAAGAGGAATATTTCTGCATAACTGGGCAAATCTCAATCTCCATGAAAATGTTAAGGGAAAGTTTCAGATACCATAAAACTCACCTATAAATTCATTTTCTTTTCTGATATAATTACTTATATTTATTAATGCTTTCCTGATTCTGATCATTTTAAACATAATGTAATTCTAGATTCATATGCTCAACTTGTTTCAGAAAGTCTTCAAGTTAATGTAGTTGAAATCATACTGAAAGACTAATGTGGGGATTCCAGTTTTAACCAAATTTCATAGTGTGTATGCATATGTGTATTCATATATACTCCTACTTTAGAGCATCGTTGTACTTAATTAAATAAATCTGTGAATGTTCACTGATATGTTTGCATGGTCTAGGTCCCAGAATCAGACAACTCAAAAGTTGGTGGGGATTTGCCTCCAGAATTCATATCAGAAGTGTTCATAAAGTTTCACTTAGCTTTTGATTTCTGACAGTTTCTATTTCCCTATTGAGTTGTTCTCAGGGAAGTGGCTGCCCATGTGCAGAGTATTATTTGTCTATATCCTTGTCTAGTCAGAAGGAATTATCAAGAAACAGTTTATTGCACCAAAGGTATGGACAATTTTATTTTATTTCTGGGTAAATGTTGAAAGATCAGAGAGACAAAGGAACAAGCCACAGCCACCTCTCACCTCACCAACTCTTCACCTGAAAAGACTGAGCTCCTGTCTCCTCCAATCTTATATTCATTCCTTCCTCTGCCCTGCCATATCACTTCCTATCTCAACATCCCTAGTGCTGGGATTAAAGGCATGTGTGCCTCCCAAGTACTGGGAGCAAAGGCATGAGCTCTCGAGTGCTGGGATTAATGGTGTGTGCTACCACTGCTTGGCCTCTATGGCTGACCAGTGCCTGGCTTTGCTCTCTGATCTTCAGGCAAGCTTTATTTGTTAGAACATACACAAAATATCACTACATTTCCCCTTTTTGTCTAAAATAAAAAAAGAAGGTTATAACTAAGAAGAACTATATGTAATAAGTACAATAACTATATATAATGTATGTGGGCAATAATTACATCAATAATGTGTAGTCCATTGACATTTGACAAATTCAGAAAAATACTCCATTATTTATCCTATTTTGGTGAGGACAGACAACTTTATAATTCACATTTTAGAGCAAAGTCTAGGAGCCCAGTCCCAATGGACACATCTACAAAACACTCCCACACTTAAGGCTTAAGGGACACTGCAGAAGGTGGGGCAGGAAAGTTGTCAGAGCCAGAAGATCAGGGAGTTTACTGTGGAATTTGTTTCCTAGGAATGTCATAAGCTACACCCATAGAGTCTCACCAACATGACTTTCCCAACATGAGCTGAACAGGATGACACCAATGGACGTGGCAAACTGTACAGAGAAAAGCTCACAAACCCTCAACCCTACCCGAAGAACTGTAGACAACTGAAAAAAGCTGAGAGTGGGAAAGGTGGTCCTCCCTAGGGAAGAGCAGCCCAAATGGTCAGTACTGAAAACATGTATGAAAGTAACATTACACAAACTGCGTAAGTTATATTTAGGAATGTGTGTGTGTGTGTGTGTGTGTGTGTGCGCGTGTATATGTGTGTGTGTGTGTGTGTGTGTGTAAGTATACACATACACATGAAATAATAATTAGAAAAAAAATGAGGCCATGAATTTGAAGGACAGGAAAGAGGAATATGTGGAAGGGTTTGGAGAGAGGAAAGGTAAGGAAGACATGTACTTATATTACAACCTCAAAAACAAAAATAAAATAAAATAAAAATCTATACCAGATGATATCCTGCCATCAACACAGGTTATCCTTTCATTGAAAGTACAGTTTTAGGCATATAGCCTCATCCTTGCTATATGTTTTTTTCTGTTTATCATATGTTTTCCCTCCTAGACTCTGTTTGATTATATATTGCGTTAACATACCACTTTATCATTGAGCGAGAGCAAACAAACTAGGTGCACTAGGCCACCTCTCCAGCCCTGAGATTTGCCATCTTTATAAGTGATCAAGAAAGCAACAGGTTGGCAATATCCAAACATTCTGTGAATGAGTAAGTATGGTCCTCCAGGATGGTCGTTCTCAGCCCTAACTACACCTTACATCTACCTGAAGAGACTTTCAAAATCCTGACACTTGGGCCCCGCCCCAGACTTGTTCAAAGGAAATCTGTGAGGTTAGGTCTCACTTGACTCCCAGGTGACCTGAATGTGAAGGTGACAGTTGCTGTCCAGAGGCTTACAGTGTATCATGCGTGTCAAAGGTCTGGGGTATCACCTTCCCCAGAAAGGCGACTTGAAGCACAGCAGTTCAGGGAACATGTAGACACAATGCACATGAATCTCCACCTTACCAAGTCTGCAGGTAAGGCCTAAAAGTTTGAGAAGCACTGCTTTAAACGACATTCTCACATTCTGCTTCTAAGGACTATGCCGCAGCTTGATACTAAAACTGTGTGTTTGCATGAAAGATACTTGTCTTTTAAAATGTGTGTGTATGTGTGTGTGTGAGAGAGAGGGGGGGAGGGAGAGAAGGAAAGAGGGAGAGAGGGAGAGAGAGAGAGAGAGAGAGAGAGAGAGAGAGAGAGAGAGAGAGGGAGGGAGAGAGAGGAGAGAAGGAGGGAGAGAATGAGAGAATGTGTGTGAGAGAGAAAGGGAGAGGGGAGAGAGGGAGGGAGAGGAGAGAAAGACAGAGAAAGAGAGTGGAGAGAGAGATAAAGAAAGAGAGTGGTGCCTGCATGTATGTCTATGCACCAAGTGCTTGTTGCTGCCTGGTGCCCTACAAAGTCAAAAGGTGGCATCAGGCTCCCAAGAACTGGAGCTACAGATGGCTGTGAGCTGTCACATGTTCTGGGAGTCAAACACAGTCCTCTAGAAGAGCAGTAAGCAATCTCAACAGCTGAGCCACCTCTCTGGCCCTGAGATTTACCGTCTTTATAAGTGATCAAGAAAGCAACAGGTTGGCAATATCCAACAAAAGTTGTCATTGCCAGCTAGATGTGTCGAGACCATACCTCTGGGGAAGAAAAAGAAAAGCTAGCACAGTGATTTCCAAGGTGAATCATCATCATGGCAAGTGCCCATAGAAAACAAAGGAGAGTCGAAGCTAGAAACAGCAATGCAGATCTAGCACAAAATGCACAAAAATGAAGGTTCCACAGACTATGTGCTTTGCTACCAAATAAGGAATGGTGAGGAAGCCAGATGTGGGCAGAAATAGGACAGACCATTTCCAGGTGCTATAAGTGAAACAGGGGAGCACTGGTAGCCCTGAAGCTGTGGTACTTAGGGAGTCTGGATCCTCATCTTGGAATAGCTGCTCTTACCTCATAGGTACTGAAAAGACCGAGGTCAGCTGTGTATGTGAAGAGCTTGACATCATGCCTGGCTAGCAGGACCATCTCAATACAAAGAAGCTGCACTCATTAATATTGTAAATCATTTTCCAAGTGTGTAGGATTGAGGGGAACTCAGAAGATGAAGGTCATGTTTATGAAGTTTTATTTCATCTCTGCATGCCTCTCCATAGCAACTGAAAGAGAACTTAGTATTCCTGGGTAACTGATGTTCAAGATGACCACATCAAAGCTTCGAATTCCACTTGCTCTATTCCCATCAAGAGGTATGTTGTGGAATAATGCTTTTGTACACTGGTTTAATAAAACATTGATTGGCCAGTAGCCAGGCAGGAAGTATAAGTGGGATAAGAAGACAAGGAGAATTCTGGGAAGAGGAAGGCTGAGTCAGGAGATGCCAGCCTGCTGTTCAGGGAGCAGCATGTAATGGCACACAGGCAAAGTCATGGGAAACATGGCAACATATAGATTAACAGAAATGGGCTGAGTCTAAGTGTAAGAGCTAGTCATTGATAGGCCTGAGCTAATGGCAAAGCAGTTTTAATTAATATAACCCTCTGTGTGTTTATTTGGGTCTGAGCAGCTGTAGACTGGACCAGACAGGACACAGAAAAAGTTCCAGCTACAGAGACAAGGATCCACTGTTCTCATCCCAGCAGGTGGGCAGGCTGGTGGCTATGATGTAAATGACATATTGTGAGTTCCAAAGGTAGGTCCTTAGAAATGATTAGAGATGGCACTGGAAGCCAGACACCACAAAGGGAAAGTTGGAGAAAAGACTATATGTCAGCATTTTGGCTGCCTCCCCAGCTAAAGCCACATTGACAACCAGCATCCACCTCCAGCTTGTAAATGGGCAATCTATTACATATCTATAGTCCACAGCCTCAGAGACGTCCTCCACTTCTGAGCCCTTTTGCTCTCAGAGAGTCTGAACTCCTCTTCCTTGTACCCTTTCAGAATCCCTGACCAACAGAATCCACTGTTCTCTTCTGCCATGAAGTTCTGCTGCTGTGTCGCCTAGCAGTAGATAACTAGAACATAGACCTACTTCACAACATTGCCTCACCTGATACAGAGCCAGGGCTTGCTGCCCAGTGCATAACAAAGTCAACACTATAGAAATTCATGCAAAAAGGTGAAACTTTGCTGTGAGGTTGGTTGTCAAAAGGAGTTAAGAGTTGAATTAAAAAAAAAAATCTGCCTCTCTGATTTGAAGGATGAGGGAAAGTTTAGAGGAAAGTAGGAAGAGCATGCTGTTAGCATGTGGAATGAGAGATGTGTCAGATAGAGGTGTTCTTGTCAGCATAGACAGTTAGCATGCTTCTTCACAATCATGTGCTTCTTTTCTACATGGATTATGCTCCATAGAAGAGATTTTGGAACTTGTAAGGTCAAAGGGGTGTTGGCAGACCACGCTAACTTCTATGCAAGCAACCTCCTGAAAAGTCCGCTACAAACTGTCCTTGTGTGGATTCCAGAGGCTTTTCCTGAAAAAAAAAAAAAAAAAAAAAAAACTTACCTTAAGTGCTTTCTTATCATGAATCTGTGCCCAGGCATATCCATATCTTAGCCAAGTTCAACAGGACTCAAGAATCCTATGGTTCCAGGTTTAATAGCCCTCTCTATTCCTGTCTCTGAACAACAAATTCTTAGAGGGAACATTCAAAACTACATATGGCTGCCTCTAACAGAAACTCAACAACAACCACAGCAGCATTTGCATTAACTAATAAAGGAGGATGTAACCCAAGGATGCTGTATTATCTCTGTAAGGCCATCTGATCCGAGCAACTTCTATTTGTCCACTCCGTGAATCTATGGTATCTCTTTCATCTTCATGTTTGGAGGATTGCTACTGTACCATATGGGTTTAGCCATGACCTCAGCCAAGGAAAATAAGAAAAAGGATCAAAGGCAAACAGCCTCTCACATCTGGCCCTTTATGTCTGGAAATAACTTCCTTGAGAACACCACCAACTGATTTCAGCTTATACCTCTTGACCAAAACAGATGTAGCCTCTCTCAGCTTCAAGGAAGCAGGAGAAATTAGTTTCTCAAGTGAATGTATTATAACCCTGAGCAAAATTAGGGAAACTTGTAAGGAATGAATAAGAGGTAGATGACAACACAGAACACAGACTAGGTCTTTAAAACTTGCAAGTTAATAAAAGCATCCCTTGACTAGGGCACACTCTGGAAGATGGCCATAATGATTCTTGATCTTTGTCCTCAGAAAATGGGAAGGACATTGTGATTTAGAGCAAAGACGAGAAGAAATTTGTGGTCAAGGAATTAAAGGCTCAGACTTCCAGCAGGCTTTGCAGGGTAGTTCTCCAGGATGCCTGGACCTGGCCTGGTTGTCCTCACCATTCTTAGCCAATGCTCTCAAGCACAGCTGTGGAATGTGTTGAAAATGCATTTATACACAGATAGCAATAGATCACCCTGAACAGCTCAGGTTCATCCTAGGCCCAACAAGAAGCAGTAGACCCTTCAGTTCTGTAATCTACTGTTCAGTAGGGTCTCAGTCTGATAACCATAGTGGGTACCTCCACGAAGTGCTTGGCTGTGGTGCATGTATGGTAGGGAGGCTCATGCAGGTGAGCTTCCTATATCCAGTGCAGCTTTCCTGAACCTGGCCACAGCAGCTCACAGTGAACCTGAGGCTTCCACTGTCCTTGCTGCTCATGTCTAAGCAATGGTGCTCTGTCTCAACAGATTCTGACAAAATGATCAAGGTGTTCATCAGTACTGTGAGCCTGCTTCCCAGAGCCATATTTCCTCGGCTAGAGGCTGGATGTCATGACTGCCTACATAAGGCTATTACAGAGCAAAGGATAAGGTCTGCGTGAAAAACATTGAAAATTTTTATGCGTACAGCTTCCATGTCTTCCACCATTTGCCTCAAGTCATGACCCACTAGGAAATGTTAACTCTGTAATGACCTTGGCTTTGTAACTGCCAATGTTTTGTGCTGCTGAACTTCAAAACCTATATGACCAAAGCCTAGAAGCTGAGAATTCCAGACTTTTGGTAGGCCTGTCTGGAGAAGGAAAGAGGGCTTTGCTGTCTCAGGCTCCATTTTATTTCACTAAAACACACACACACACACACACACACACACACACACACACACTTCTATTTCTTTCCTCACTCTTTTCCTTCCTTCCTGCTTTCCTTCCTCCCTCCCTCCCCCCTCTTTTCCTTCCTTTTCTTTTTTATTTTCCTTTTTCTTTGTTTTTCTATCTCCTTTCTTCTTCTTTGCTTTTCTCCTTCTACTTCCCTCCTCTTCCCTCTCCTCCCCTTCCCTGTCCTTCTCTCCCTGTCTTCTCCTTCTTTCCCTTTCCATTTACTTTTTTCAAGTTCCAAAAAACAAAGGAGATCTTACTTATTATAGGTCAAGCCAGGGTCACTTCACAAACTGGCTGTTGGCCTGAATCATGCCCTACTCACACAAGAAATTCCACAACTAAGAGTCCCAGGATCTGTGACACACAGATCTCATCTCATAAAGAAATTTGAAAACCAGTTTAACAGAATAATCTAAGTGAGAAAGTCTCCCTGTCTTACTCTGAGATGGTGACAGAACATATAAACACAAGGAATACTTCAGTTGACAGACTAGTGTGAGAAGGACAAAGATGGGAGATTGTCAGAGTCCTGGGTGAGGCATCTGAACCACACACCCACTCACACCACATCCAGAGGACAAGTGGCGCATTTGGAGACATGCTGGGTGGCTCGCTGTGCGTCTGAACCCTGACTCACTCTATTCACACCACAAGAGAACAAGTGATACTTCACAGAGGCATGCTGGAAGCCTTGTTACGATTGATTTAGCAAGACTTCCATGGTTTCGTCTCCATCTTTACGATGTGAGTCTGCCAACACTGCCGTCTTTACTTAACACTGCTCTCTCTGAGAGGTTTCCTTTAACAGATGCTTACAGGCCCACTTAACTCTGTCTTAAAAGTTGAGATCACACTTAACATGATGTATTCGAAGAAGCAATGAATGACACTGGGATGGAAATTATCAAAATGAACAAAGAAAGTACCTTCTATTTGGAAAATAATCATCCAATCCAGTCATTACTTCTATGACTCTTTTTTTTTTTTTTTTTTTTTTTTGAATTTTCGAGACAGGGTTTCTCTGTGTAGCTTTGCGCCTTTTCCTGGATCTCACTTGGTAGCCCAGGCTGGCCTCGAACTCACAGAGATTCGTCTGGCTCTGCCTCCCTAGTGCTGGGATTAAAGGCGTGCGCCACCACCGCCCGGCTGACTCTTTTTGATTGATCAAGAAAAGATAAACAAGCTGAGGGGTTACTTTCTTTTTATTTATTAAGAAATCTTTTATTCATTTTACATACCAATCACAGATCCCCCTCTTCCCTCCTCCCACCACTCCAACTTTCCCCTCAAATCCACCCCCATCCCCTCCTACAAGAAGGTATGCCCTCCCATAGGGAGTCAGCAGAGACAGGTCCAAGCCTCTCCCCCTGCCTCAAGGCTGTGAAAGGTATCCCACCATAGGTAGTGGGCTCCAAAAAACCTGCTCATGTACCAGGGATAGATCTTGATCCTACTGCCAGGGGCCCCTTAAGAAGATCAAGCTACACAGCTGTCTCACTTATGCAGGGGGCCTAGTCCAGTCCCATGGATGCTCCACAGGTATTGGTCTAAATTTCATGAGTTCCCACTAGTTTGGTTTGGTTGTCACTGTAGGTTTCCCCATCATGATCTTGATGCCCCTTGCTCATAGAATTCCTCTTCTCTGTCTTCGACTGGACTCCTGGAGCTCGACCTGATGTTTGGCGGTGGCTCTCTAAATCTGTTTCCATCAGTTACTGGAGAAAGGCTCTATGATGACAGAGTTTTCACTGATCTGACAACTGAGGTAAGCCAGTTCAAGCACCCTCACCGCTATTGCTAGTAGTCTAAGCTGGGTTCATCCTTGTGGATTCCTGGAAACTTCCCTAGTACCTGGTTTCTCTCTACCCCCATGATGTCTCCCTCTATCATGGTATCTCTTCCATTGCTCTCCCACTCCATCCCTGTTCCAGCTCCACCATCCCATTGAGAGGTTGCTTTCATATCTAAATTCACTGAGCAGCAACTACACAGAAGCCCCTATTCCCCCACTCCACTTTAAGCAGAACTAGCACAGGGCTAGTGTTTTTAGGTGGAATGTTGGTTTGTACTTTAAGATTTTGTTCTCTGCCAAAGACTTAAGGTCCTACTGAGGGACAATACAGAAGCATCTTAATTCCAAACCAGGGTCTAAACAGCCAGTGTGTATTGTCAGTCCCAAGGAGCTCTGCCACTTTCGGCCTTTCTCCTTCTTTACTGTATTGGAACTACCGTGTGAAGTACATCATAATGGATGAAAAGATAGCATTGTAGATGTGTAGCTGTGTGTACATCTTTCCATTCCCCATCTACGCTGCTGGGAAAATACAGGACATCAGTGTTAGGCTTTTCTCCCCCACTGGGCTTGGAAGGAGCATGCTCAAATTCCTTCCCCTTCCTCTTTCTCACTGAGGTACTGTGTACCACATCTGGGGGGTGGTCATAGTGGAGACCCTCCAGATAGCCGGAATGCAAAGAATACAAAAAGGGAGAGGTAATGGCTGGAGCAGATGTTGGGAAATCAAAAGCACAGATATTCCACTGTGTGTACAATTCTAGGAACGCCATGACTCAACTGGGCCAGTTGCGCAACATCATGAGTATTCTTAGGTGCTGCTTGGTGAAAATCCCAAGGCCCCCTCAGGTACCACCTACTCCAAAAGCTTTTTGCATAATCTCCAGTTTGGATTAATGGAATCCACTCAGAACTCCCCTGTTTGCCATAGTTCCTTATTTCCCTCTAGTTGTATCATGCTCTTGCCTCGCATCCTAGGAGGCAAGGGTACTATCACATCACAGGTCACGTCTACTGAGCATCCACTGTGTGCCAGATATTACAACACAAAGGAAGGGTAGCATGATGAACAAAAACTATATTATCTACTCTGTGGTCAAACATGCAATCCACTGGTTAAGCAGGCAAACAAATAAATTACCAACTAGCTCTAGCTAGTGTAACATGCAAGATTCAAACAGCTCTGCAGAAAACCAATCATGATTTATAAAACAATAGCAAGTCTAAATCACCATGTTATACATTTCTTTATCCACACAGTTGGTAAACACATTTTTATGCATGTCTCAAAAGACTAGTGGTCTTATTCTGAAGGTCTACTGGTGACTATTTAGTCTCTCAGTCCCTGGTGGGAACACCACTTGGTCTGTTCTTCCTGTGGGTTTTATATTTCTCAGCTTATATTCAGCTGTGTGTAGGTCTTGTAATGGAAGAGGGGTTCCCACAACAGGTTGAGTGAAACCTCTCCATCAGAATAGCAGTCGATGTATTATTTGAAGGGTTTAACACTTGGCCCCAATATCTTGCAATGTTCTTGGCTGTAATTCATATTCCCTATGCATTGCTTACCTCCATTGATTTCACATGTTCATTATTTGAATCCAGTACTTTGCTTTGTTATTCCACCAGTATTTTACTCCCCTTCTTATTTCCATTTTTTTTTTTACTTTTTCTGTTTTAATATTCTCCATCTATTTTCATCTAGGAATTTCATTTCCATCTCAAAGACTATTTGAACTCTCTCTATTCCAACATTTCATTAGCATTTTTCCTCTGGTTGTTCTGCATTCTCTCATATGATTCAGACACTTAAAAAAAAACTCTGATGACCCAGTTAATAAGTGCTTACAATGCAAAAAATAATTCAGTGAAGATTAACTTTCACAAACACATGTAATATAGTAATACATTATATTACAGATAAAATAGCTAACCCTTTACTGTCACTAACTTTAATTTAAAATACCAAATAAATAAATGGTCTTAAATCTCTATCATCTTTGCTAACAATCACTATCTATGGGCCTGTCTCAGAGTTAATGTCAACATTTAGAAATTATCAACTTCCAACTAGCAGCTCTGCCTTCAATGCCTGGATAGTCATTCTTGACTCTGATGACATCATAGCATCACCTAAATGGGGACCCTAGACTGTTCTCCACACTGAGTATATTTTCATGAGATCACAGCAGCAGCATTTTGCAGAATTTCTCCCAGGTAATCCTAATAAGAAGCCAGGAAGAAAACTAAACATACCAAATTTGCTAAATCTTGTAAAAGTCCATGAAAGAATCAGTGTCTTGAATACATAGCCTGTGAGAACTAGGAAGGAGAGAGCTGTTCATGAAAAGGGCTATTGAAGGTATACTCGTTACATTTTTTTTTCCCATTTTCTAGGGTTTTGAGTTCTGATATGGAGATTCCCGTTCCAATGAATGCCTGTTTTTAGAGACAGTCAAGGACTCATCTTCAAGGGCTAAGGCTCTAACTCCACAGTGGAGCTTTTGTCTAGAATGCATGAGGCCCTAGGTTCCCACCTCTAAGTGTGACTCTCATATGCAACCCATGCAACCCATGCATCCAACTAACTTCCGTCTGTCTGTCTGCTCTGCTCTAATAATCCCAGGGCCATATACTAGTTGACCACGGTCAAGTTTATGCCCCAGAGCCACCAAAATTAATGAGACTAGCTAATTCTAAGTTTGAGTACCTTGCCTCCCTCACATTTTCCATGAAAACCAGAACAGAGGCTCTCTTGCCCCTCTTGTCTCCTCCCTTCCTCCTGGCCAACCACAGTTTCCTCCTGGGGCCCAATATAGCATTCTGGGCCCCCTGCTATGAAGAATCTGTAATAATAGAACACTTTCTCTGTTATTGTCACGTCTGTGCCTGCACATCACATTGTGTATAATACTAGGATCCAATTAGTATTAGCATTTTAACTCTTTTTATTTGTGTGTGTGTGTGTGTGTGTGTGTGTGTGTGTGTGTGTGTGTGTATGCATGCTCATGGGTGCTGGTGTATGTACACATGTCCCTTGTGTTGGGGGAGGCCAGAGGTTGATATTAGATGTCTTCCTCAATTGCTGTCCACTTTTGAAATAGTATCTCTCCCTGAACCTGGAGCTCACCAATTCAGCTAGACTGGATGATCAGGAAGCCTCATCGATCCTCCTTGTCTCTGCTTCAGTATTAATTTTTGAGGCTATGGAAGGCTTCTCAAAATGGGAACATTGACATTGATGCCTTAAAAATGTGAAGAAAACAGTTTTGAGACAGAAAAACAGGATGAAACAGAAAGATCTCCCCAATCTGTTGTCTGGAAACTGAGTAAGAACTCAGCCACATAGAAGAGGTAAGAAGAAGGCAAGCAGTGAGTATGGATGGGAAAGGTAAACTCACACACAGGAGCACTCCGATCTTGCCCTGGATAGGATGGTACAGGATAGTCCTCATAAATAAGTGTGTAACTGCTTCAGTTACATATATATTTATTTATTAGTGTGCATGGGGGAGGGGGTGGAGAAACACATGAATATGGAAGTCACAGGACAACTTGTGGGTGTCAGTTTTCTCTCCAACCATGTGAGTTCCAGAAACGGATCTCAGGCTTGTTGGCAAAATACCTTTTCCACCGAGCCATCTCACCAGTTCAGCTTCTTTTGTTTAAAAAAAGAAAATTGTTCTTGGTTCCACCTTCTATACAAAGTTCTAAGCTAGATGTCACCAGAAATTGGGGAGGGGGCAAACAAATAAAAATAGCATAGCTCTCTTTTTAAGTCTCTGTTTTCAAGGTCTTCTAGAGAACACAAGCCACCCATTGTTTTGGAGGCAGTGGAAAAGCACGGCAACTTACTTGGTTAGTCCTTGCTGCTCCCGATATTCAGTTGAGAACACAGGGATTGCAGTACTCCAAGGCTCTCCATGCGTAGTTGTATTCCTCGTCTCATTTTCTGAGCTACTCACTTTTACTACTTGAAGGACTGGAAATTCTTTTCCACAAACCTATATTTGAGGGAGATTTTCCCTTTTCCTCCCTGGTAAAGTATTACTTAGTTGCAAAAATTCACACACTCTTATCTTTACAGTTTTTTTTTTTCCGTTTTTATCATGATCTCCTCTTCCTCAACCCTTCCCAGGAGCTGTACTTAATCCTAATATTATAAGGCTTACTTGCTTCCCGTAGTGTTTGTCAGATATATTTTTGATCTTCTCCATTCATTTCTGATGATGTGTTTCTATAAATATCTCAGAGATGAATTCTTTTTTTAATCCAGTCTGAGGTCCATTTTATGTTTTTTGTTTGTTTGTTGTTGTTTTTTTAAAGCAACCGTGTATAAGTGGCTTACAGGTCACTTAGAGTACTCCTGCTGTGATACAACACTGTATACTTCCAGACAAACTTCAAGAGAGATACTCTTCTTTGGTTGCTTCCAATTCCAGACAAAAGCAATGAAGGGCACAGTGTGGGGTTAGATTCCAGGGTAGCAAGTGTTTGGAGAGTACCATTCCTCCATTCATTGTTGTAGCCAGTGTTCAGATCTTGACTCCTCCCTCTGCCCTCTGCCTGTCAAGGCTCCTGCCTACCTGATACCATTGTTTAGACTTCTTTCTTTCTCTCCTCTAGATAATAACCAGAGTTGGAAGACAAGATTCTCACTGATGGACCGGTGATTTCACTGAGTGTCTACTTACCCTTGCCAAGTATCAGGTTGTCAGCTAAGTAAAATGTTTCAGACAGTGGACACAGATATTCTCAATCAAAAGTCCTTTCTATCAGAGAGAGGAAAATATGGAACTTGGACTCACAGAGACTCAAAGACTCTTTGAATCGCTTTAGAAAAAAAACACATTCTGTACCCATGTTCCCTTACTCTCCTGGACAATGACCCCATAGATGCTCTTACTGAGGCACCTGGTCTGCTCTGTTCTTCAGGGTGGTTGAGAAGCAGGACTCTAGCTCATGAGGATATTTGTCTGATGATCCCTGACCTCTCCCTGTACTGGATCCTCAGAATCTGTCTTGATGAAATCAAATAAATGTCACTGTCCTCCTCAGGCCCCCAGCTGACCAAGATTTTACACAGTCCTATTTGAGGGAGCTCAGAGATCTCAGACAATTCTTTAAAACTTTAGCTCTTCATCTCCTCATACGTATAATTAAATGAAGGTGTGTGCTGAGCAGTGTTATTTTGAGATAAAATAAGTAAATCTAGAACCTACAACTCTTGCCCAATTGAATGCTGCCTAACCCATAAGAACCTAGAAGTCCTCAGTTCTTTTTAGTAACCAACTAACTATATTTCCTAAGTAAGCACCACATAGAAGAGGCCTAGGCCATGATTGGATTTAATTTTTAAAATAAAGCTATTTTTAATTTAATAAAAACTGTTTTAAAGCTCCAAACATCGTAGAGAATCAGTGGTCAAGAGAATCAACTAAACAAATGATGAAATATGGCTGATCGGAAGAGATTATGTTTGCTAAAAGGCTATTACTTGAAGATTTTTTTTTTTTTAAGTCAAGCCTTTAAAAAGAAGGAAATATTTCTTGGAATTTTAAACAGTTTGAAAATAAGATAAATAAACCTAATACAAGTGAGATTTGCAGAGATACCGGTAGGAAAAGGCTGAGCATATTTTGGAGAAAAGGCAGGGATTTGAACAGTATAACTATGTGGAGAATTGTGAGGCTGCAAGAGGCAGGTCTGGCCTGGTGGAACAGGAGTTCCTCTAGGCATGTCCAATTCTCAAGCACAGTCAGGAACCATGACAGACTTCCTACATGCAAATTGGAGAAGGAGCCCATAGCTTTCCCATTCTACAGCTCCATTCAACCAGTGCTTCTAAGTCCGAACTTTTCACCAAAACAATCTTGCCTGATGGATGTCTTAGACTAATTTTATGTTGAAATCAATAAACAAACAAAAGGATTTCATGGGCAAGAAAAACCTGCCTTATTCATCTGCTTGTCATTTGTCAATTTGCAGGGTAGGAAAAATGGTGACCCAGGAGGAAATTCACAGATTTGAAGTGACTGTCTAGTTTTGTGCTGATCTTTGAACAACCCCCATTTTCAGAGTCGTGTCACTGGGTGGACAGCATCCTACCTGATTGGCTTAAGACAAGAGCCTTGGGTAGCAAGGAAGTGACAGCTGCCACTCAAATGCCTGGCAAGTTATTGTTAGTAGAGACGTTAAATAATATATCAGGAGACTCTGTCTTTTGTGACTACAAAAAAATAGAAGAGAACAACCACCTCACTCTGCACAACGTTGCATGTGTGATGAGCTTGAATGTGTCATCACGTGTGTGTCCCTCACCCTCATCAACTGTAAATCCTTCCAAATTTCTAATGATAGAGTGGTGCAGGTGTCTTTAGTTTGGTGCTGGTATTTTTCTTGCCTCCCCAACATTTTCTTCCCTGATATATCATTATGAGATTGTGCAGTAACAAGCATTCTTCTGCTCAAATTTATATCAATTAGCTGAAGACAGTTATTCAATTGGACGACCCACTGGATTTTGAAAGAATCAGGACCATGTCAAAGTGACGACCTTTTTCCTTCTCTCTCAGCCAAGAGCAATTGTTTAACAAGGAACCTTGGAAAGAAATGCTGGTTTAATAATTAGTTATTGATCATGACCGATGCCATGGTGAATACCATTGGATTAGTCAGGGGCCAGGGAATAAGGACATAGATGTCTCTCGTCAAGATCATGTGTGGGGGGGTAAATCAAAGAATGACAGCATAAGATATCATAAAAGAAAAGATATCATAAAATAACTAATTACATGTGTTTCATTCTTTGATATGGATGCTGTTTTTCAGTTTCAAAATTAGAAGTAAAACTTGAACCTGCATAGATTGAAAGCTCAATTATCTCAAACAACTGTATTGCTATAAAGCCACTGAATAGTATGCCCCTATTCGAACACACTCTAGAAGACCAAGGTGAGTTAAGCAGACTTGAAAAACAACGCACACCCTTTGCAGCAACACCATGAAAAGTTTTTTTTTTTTTTTTTTTTTTTTTGACGAATTAACCCTGCTTTGGCCAGCATTTTTGCTTCATCAAGATACCATTAACCCCCGTGCCCTGAAATGCCCATTAGAAACAATTTGGATACATGCAGAAGGAGACCATAACAATTATAGACAGGAGCTTTAAAAGTATAATTGACTTTTTTTCTGAGCGCTAATTTAGGCATCACTTTAGGGCTGAATAAAAATGTCTACATATGAGCCACTTAATGGAAGGAGAAACTTCAAAGAATGATTTTATTGTATTTTGAAGGGAAAACAAGGAGATATTTGCATTAGTTGTTCAATTTCTTCCTAGAATAGAAAAAAAACAACCTGAAAATGTATCTCATGGTAAAAAGAAAGTCAACAACTCCACAGCCAGTTGGAAGATGGGGACAGCCACTCCTTACTGATGACAAGCAAAGATGGAGCTTCACAAGCTTCCACACTTAATGGGGGTTTTTTCAGGTGAAATCAGTCAGGTTCATAATAAAAGGATTAGTATAGAAACTGGTTTTTTTTTGTTTTGTTTTTTTTTTTATAATGTCATTTGTTGGGGCCTGGTGAGAGTCGCCACACTAACATGTGGATGTGAATTTCGGTCCCTAGCACCCATTGGGAATGGTATTAGAAAGGGCAGAGATAGGTGGGTTCCCAGAGCTGGCTGGCCAGCCAACCCAGACAATCAATGAATGTGTTCCTTCAGTGAATGTGTCCCCTCTCACATGTGGATCATAACTTCAACGTTTCAGAATTGTGCATTTAACTTAGAATGTCTGGAGAGACCTGAAAGCTAGAAAGGAGCCATGATGGCAAAGGCGTCTCAGGAGAAGTGAGGAGAGTGGAACATATGTAATATGAAAGGGAAAGGAGAGAATACTGTGAGTGATGATGATTAAACGGGAATGGGGATGAGGGGATGTGGGAAAAGAACGGATGGAGGAGAGAGTTCACCAAAACTAAAGATGTATAAAGAAGGCAAGTGGAAATCTACTGCTTTATAAGCTAGTTGTAAAACATAATTTTCTTAAAAAGAGGTACACTGCATGCGTGAATAATGTTTATACCAGGAACCATGGTTATTAAATGGAACTCTTAATACCAGGTGTATGACATTCCCTGATAAGTTATTGGTGCCCCAAAACAAAACAGGCTTTTGCCATTGTTCTTGTTTGTCCACCAGAACTAGGTGGTAAGGCTCTCTGATTGAAAACACAACATGCCGTAGATATAATGCAAGGGAGATCATGGTGGAACTGAGCTGGAAGCTTCTCCCTTCTACAGTGCTGGATGGTGCTATGCAGGCATCCAAGGGAGAAAAGTAGTTAACCTCACTATGGGCCTTGCATGCTATAATACCAACCTGCCATGGAACATGTGACCAGTGTTGCAATAATGACAAAAGTACTGTGTTAGTGACCAACTGCCTTGTGAATGACCTTTAGACTCACTCTGAGGGCAGAGGTTCATGCCTGATACGGTGTACATAATCAGAGGCCAAAGTTCAGGGGAAAAGAGATGAACCAAAGGCCGCAGAGGTGAACTCACTTTTTAAAATTTTGCTAAATGAACATGTTGTCAAACTTCCCCCTGTTTCTACCCATAGACTGGTACTGCTCTTAGTCTTGGACAGAGAAGCTTCTATGTGTGGCTAATGGGGGTTGATGCAAAGACTGTGGTTGGTCAAGGATGATGAGTTCTAAAGAGAGGAGCAATATTTCCCCCTCCAAGACTCAGGAAACATTGAGCAAGAGGAGATAGCAAAAAGATAAGAGCTGAAAGGAGAAAAGGCTTGTGACATGCTGCTTTCTGAGTGTCTTCATGACTATCACACTCAAGAAATCAAAAAAGTTGTGGTTGCCTACACAAGGCTTGCACAAGACTGGCCCCATTAACATTCAGTCCTGGATAGGGAAGAGGCTCATGGGCTTGGCCTGTCTCTGAGGTCTACTGGCATTTGATGGCTGCTAAGGGAAAGAGAATAATGGTCTTCAGTGCTATAGCTACTGTTGAGATAGTTGTCTATGCTCCAGTAGAAATCTTCACAATGATGTCCACAATGGGCAGCCCTAGTTGAACTCAGTGGGTCACAAAACAAAAATAAAACCAACCCAAAAGACACAAAAGTTAGGAGGAAAACTTGTTGGAAGGAGGGGAAGGGTTACGGGAGTTTGAAGAGTATAAGAGATAAGGATTGTGACTAGAATGCATCATATACATACATGACATTTAAATGTGGAAATAGAGGAACACAATTGACATGAATCTCTAACCTCTACATACATATGAACATGCATTCACCCAAATATGTACATAAACACTCAGATATATTTCATACACACATGCATGCCCACACACAAAAAGATACTGACTTTGTTCTAAATGTGGGCGTGTAGCTATAAGCCCTCAACAGTAACCCTATGGTTTTATATTTTCAGCAATCACACTTTCCATGCAGCTTTTTAATCCAGCTTCAAATAGTTCTACAGGATCTCCACAGCAGAATCAATCCGGAGTGCTTGCAACCTTATTGGTCAAGATAAGAAAGAGATATCCAAATACTTGGCTTGTTCCCATAAAACTCAGTTCTTCCTCTATGACAAAATTCTCAAATCAAATTGGAGAAAGTAAATGGTGACATAAAAGAAAGACTAACTGTTCAAAGGTCTTCAAATTCTCATTTTGGATAACATGGCTTCTAGTGAACTGATTCTCTAACTGAAAACCCATATCTATTGAAGAATAGCAATGTCCTGAAATTCTCTTTTCAAGATGGAGCAGCTGTCATGATCAAATCCATTGCCTTCGTTTATACTTCAGGCTGGCTTTGGAGGTTAAAAATAAAGTGTTGGCCAATGAGAGACTGCCTTATATGGTTACTCATATTAGTTATACACTTTTGAAGAAAATCAGCTCATAATTTATATACATATATGAAAGATTTTCTTTGTGATGGCTGTATATAAAAAGTTCTGGTCTTCAAATGAAGTGAGAGTTATAGTCTCTGTTTGAAGTTTCATATTCTGGCTAGCTTTGGACATGCCATGTCAATCTCCCTGGACTTTGTTCTCCTGTAGAATGTGTGGGGTATCTAAATCCTTACCAGCCACACTATGTACTCTAGACCCACAGCCGTAGCTTCACCTGGGAGCTTGTTAGAAATGCAGAAGCTAGAACCCCTCCCCAGTCCTATGTTATGGGAACCTCTTTTAATAAGATCTCCAGGATAGAACCCTGCCTTAATACCCTTTAAGGTCATTTCCTATCCTGCCAAATGGGAAAAACAAATTCCTTAATTGAAAGAACTACACTCAAGACTTATATGTGCCTGTGTGTGTGTGTGTGTGTGTGTGTGTGTGTGTGTGTTTACTTACTTTAAAATGTTTCACACCTTTACCACACAGGCATCTGGTATAAGTTCCCAGACCTGTAGGGCACCGTAGGGCACCCTTGTCTAGTTCTCCATAGCTTCGTTTTAAACTTCATCTCAAGTAGCCCAAGAGTAAACAACACAAGGCTCCCAGCTTAGATATTTTCTGCCAGGGTCATAGTGCAGATAATTCAAACTTCCTTACCATGAGAGCTCATCTCAACTCACATCCAAATTAGAGAAGTACACGACATAAATAATCTCTATTTTCCCCCCAGTATCACCTGACCTGTCAAGTCTGTCTTTAGTATCCCTACACCACACTGACAGCTCTCCCCCACCCGCCCCTTCAATATGTGGATCAGTGGGGACACACGCCCCACCCCTGAGAAGATTCACGTATTCAGTAACTGCCGAGGTACTAGCAGAGAATGAACAATGGAAGGCTGTCAAGCCCGACAGCCAGCCCTGGATGTATGAGCGTCGAGCTGACAGCAAGGGCCTCAGAGGGTAAACTGCTTTGCTGGAACTAATTAAACAGATGAAATTATTACATGAATATGCAGATGTTGTTTACATTTTACCATATGGTATTATTTCAGGTAATAACTCGCAGGAGAATCCCTTCCTCTCATCAAGAGGAAATGGGTTGAAACGAAGGCCCCACGTGTCACCTTTCAGTTGCTAGGCAGACACTGATAACGCAGGTTTCCTCTCCAAGTCATGAGGAGTATTCAGCCTGGATCCCTGTGGTACAGGAAGATGAAGCTGGGGCTGCTCTCTAGAAGGAGTCAGGGGAGGGCTGCCTTCGCCAAGCTGGAATGGCTGCAGCTGCTGTAAAATCCACTCTGAGGTTGAAGGGTATCCAACCAGGGATGTGCTGCCATTCGGCAAGTGTCAAGTAAGAGCCAACACTGCAGCCTCTGCTGCTGGCATGGCCTGCAAGACTTGGGGCTGTGCCTGTTAGGCCAAAGCAACCGATTCTTAAATCACCATGCCAACATTAGACCGTCCAAATGAATGCCACTCCCTGCCATGGGGCCACCTTCACAGGCAAAGCACTTGAGCCAAGACAATCGAGCATTAACAGAGAAAACCATGGGAAGGCCAACCAAGCACGGCCAAGCAGAACCCACCTGCCTTGCCCCTCCTTCCCACTCCTTCCCTCCCTGACTCGGTTGTTGTATTCACAACGAGCTTTTTGGCCAACCATATTTGTGAATGCTTGTCCCTCATTTTTCAGGGTCTACAAATCACTATGGCTTGTAGGTTTTGTTCCTAAATGGTCCCCACATGGTTTCCTGCTGCTTCACTCCCAGTGCACCCTGCCCAGGCCTTCTGCAAGTGGAACTGATAGCATCCTTACCACTGGGCTCCTTTTCTTATTCTCAGATACCCTCCCTCCATTGATAGGGCATTTCTCAGATTCATACCTAATGGGGTCTCTACCTCTCTTCAAGGAGGTCAAATGTTTATCACAGCTTTCAGTACCAACCAGAACTCCAGACTGCTCAGGATATGGTCCTATTCCATATTCCTTCTATCCTACACTCGTGCCCAATTTTTCCTCCAGATTTCATGTTAGTCATCTTACCTTAAAAAATGTGTCCCTCCTTCCTCCTCCCTCCCTTCCTTCCTTCTCTTTTACCTTTCCTGTTCTTCTCCTACCTCTTTCTCCTGCTAAAAGCTAATCATACTTTTAAGTTTACATTGTATTTGTTGTAATGATTTTGGTTTTACATGTATATATATATATATATATATATACATGTAAAACCATAATCATTTTATATATACATATTATATACATAATATGTATATATTTAAAACCATAATCATTATATATATTATATATGTAATATGTATATAGATATATTACCTCTCCTCTATCCCCAACAAAGCACTGAATTATTTATCACTTTGGCATAGTCTAGTCCTTCCTCCACACTTAGAAGAAACATAGACAATCCCCTGACTGCACACATGTGCAGTCTGTCTTCTTTCCATACATGCGAGTCTCTTAATCACATCACTCTGCAAGTAGCTCTTGCCACCTTACAGTATCACAAGTTCTATCTAGATCAACAGATGAAAGAATCACAGTCTTTACCTTACAGTATCTCAGGTTCTATCTAGATCAACAGATGAAAGAATATCACAGTCTTTACTCTACAGTATCACAAGTTCTAGTCAGATCAACAGATGGAGGACTATCACATTCTTTCCCTTACAGTATCACAGGTTCTATCTAGATTAACAGATGGAAGAATATCACAGTCTTTACCCTACAGTATCCCATGTTCTGTCTAGATCAACAGTTGAAGACTATCACAGTCTTTACTTTACAGTATCACAGGTTCTATCTAGATCAACAGATGGAGGACTATCACAGTCTTTCCCTTACATTATCACAGGTTCTATCTAGATCAACAGATGGAGAACTATCACAGTCTTTCCCTTACATTATCACAGGTTCTATCTAGATCAACAGATGAAAAAATATCACAGTCATTTCTATCAATGCAAAGTGCCCCATGCTGTACATCAACCATCATTGACTGAAGCATCACTTTTCCATCACCCACCACTCAACCTTCAGATAGACGCTTTTTCTTCTACTTTTGTGTTGATTTTTATTTGCAAATAAAAATATGTGACTACAAAATTTTCTGTTTGTAAATCCTGAAAGATTGGTGTCTTTTTGGTAGACAGTTAGTAGGTTTAAAGACCCATGTGCTTTTTTTAAGTTTTCATATATGCTGTGGGATGTTCTGTATGCCCTGTGCGAGTCCTTTCTCGGGTTCCTTGTGGCTTTACCCAGCAGGTCCGCATAGAGGATGATTAGGACCATGGCCTGAGTGCAGGTGTCTGAGATTGTCTGCACTTGGCTGTGCTGTGGGATGGTCTGTATGTCAAGTTGCTCTGATTGGTCAATAAAAAAAAACACTGATTGGCCCGTGGCTAGGCCCATGTGCTAAGTATAGGCAGGACTAACAGAGAGGAGAAAAGAAAGAACAGTGAGGCAGAAGGAGTCACTGCCAGCTGCCGCCAGGACAAGCAGAATGTGAAGATGCTGGTAAGCTATGTGCTGTGTGGCAGGGTGTAGATTTATGGAAATGGATTAGTTTAAGATATAAGAACAGTTAGCAAGAAGCCTGCCATGGCCATACAGTTTGTAAGCAATGTAAGTCTCTGTGTTTACTTGGTTGGGTCTGAGTGGCTGTGGGACTGGCAGGTGACAAAGATTTGTCCTGACTGTGGGCGAGGCAGGAAAACTCTAGCTACACATATAAGTTTAGTGTGTGTGTGTGTGTGTGTGTGTGTGTGTGTGTGTGTGTGAGAGAGAGAGAGAGAGAGAGAGAGAGAGAGAGAGAGAGAGAGAGAGAGAGAGAGAGAGAGAGAGAGAACATTTGCAGTATTTTCTTTCTGAATCTGGCTTATTTTACATATCATTGTGATTTGTAGTTGCATCTATTTTATTTCAAATGTTGATTTTATTCTCTATCACAGCTGCATAAAACTCCACTGTGCATAAGTGCCATATTAATTTTATTTCCCATTGGTAAAAATAACTATATGTTTTGAAATTCAATGTAATGTTTTAATTTACTGTATAAGGGTCAAATTAGGGCAACCCACATACCCATCACCTCTAATGTCTTCTATTTCTTATCTAAAAATCTTCTAGCTATTTTGTGATATACATGTTTTAATCAATACCAAGCTCTACCTACTTTCAGATAATGCCACAACAAGTTGTTCTTCAGTTGACTACTAAGTAACTTTTTAAAAAGTGAATAATCATCATGTTCTTTATGCCAGCATATTTCAAATTGAAATGTACACATAGATCACTGAAGGGTCTTTTTTTAAATATAGAGTCTGTTTTAGAAGATATGGTAGATATGTCGGTGCTATAACAATGACTCTATACCTGGTAGCTGAAGGGCACATGTGTACTTAAACTGTACAGATATTTACAAGTGCCTTTCCACAAAGACTGCAGTAATCCATATTTGCATCAGGGATATATGAGAGTGGTTTGCCCAGTCTTTCATGATGTACAATTTCTATTATTTCTCTTTCTGTTTTCATGTTACAAGTGAGGGCTATACAAAAGCATTTTATTTGGATCCATAGTTCCCTACTCTGAGGCAAGTTTGGTGTCAGTTGTGTTTATCATTGTCTGTTAGGATTTCTTTATTCCTACATGCTATTGCTCTCTTCCCATTTTTCTTTTCTTTTAATTTTTTATTAAGAAAATTTTGCATTCATTTTACACACCAACCAAAGATCCCCTTCTTCCTTCCTCCCACCCCTCAGCCTCCCACTCCCACCCACAAGAAGGCAAGGCTGTCCATGGGGAGGCACATTTAATAGAAGTAAATCCATCCCCTTCCCCCTGCCTCAAGGCTGCATGAAGTGTCCCATCATAGGTAGTGGGCTCCACAAAGCCCACTCATGCACCAGAGATGGATTCTGATCCTACTGCCAGGGGGCCTCCTAAGCAGACCAAGGTACACAACTGTCTCGCCATGCAAAGAGCCTAGCCCAGTCCCATGTAGGTTCCACAGCCAATGATCCATTGATCATGAGTTCCTTCTAATTTGGTTTGGTCATCCCTACATGTTTCCCCATCATGTTCCTGATGCACTTGCTCATATAATCCTCTGTCTTTGACTGGAGTCCTGGAGATCTCTCTAGTGATTAGCTGTAGATCTCTGCATCTGCTTCCATCAGTCATTGGAGAAAAGTTCAAACTGAAACTGAGAAGCTTCTGTAAGACAAAGTACACAGTAAATAAGACAAAACAACAGCCTACAGAATGAGAAAAGACTTTCATCAACCTCACATCTGACAGAGGGCTGATCTCCAAAATATATAAAGAACTCAAAAAACTAGACATCAAAATAACAAACAATCTAATTTTAAAAAATGGGTTATAGAGCTAAACAGAATTCTCAAAGGAAGGTTTTTAAATTGCCAAAAGTCATTTAATTGCTCAGCATCCTTAATTATCAGAGAGATACAAATCAAAATGACTCTGAGATACTATCTTACACCTGTCAGAATGGCTAAGATCAAAAGCACTGAAGACAGCTTATGTTGGAGAGGATGTGTAGCAAGGGGAACACTCTTCCACTGTTGGTGGGAATGCAAACTGGTACAGCCACTTTGGAAATCCATATGGCAGTTTCTCAGAAAATTGGGAATCAATCTACCTCAAGACCTAGCTATACCACTCTTGGTATATCTTTGGCATGTATCCAAAGAATACTCAATCATACCACAAGATCATATACTCAACTATGTTCATAGTAGCATTATTCATAATAGCCAGAATGCGAAAACAACCTAGATGTCCCTCAACTGAAGAATGCATTAAGAAAATGTGGTACATACACACAATAGAGTACTACTCAGCAGAGAAAACCAATGACATCATGAAATTTGCAGGCAAATGGATGGAATTAGAAAATATCATCCTGAGTAAGGTAACCCAGACTCAGAAGGACGAACATGGTATGTACCCACTCATAAGTGGACATTAGATATAAAGCAAAGGGTAATCAGGCAGCAACCCACAACTGCAGAGAAGCTAACTAACAAGGAAGACCCAAAGAAGGACACATGGACTGCCCTGGAAAGGGAAAATAGATGAGATCTCCATGAGTAAACTGGGGATGAGGAGTGGGCAATGGAGGGTAGGGGGTAGGGGATGAGAACATAAGGGAATGGGATGGTTGAGCTGGAACAGGGAGGGAGGGGAATACAATGAAAGAGATACCATGATAGAGAGAAACACCATGGAGATAGAGAGAAACCCGGTGCTAGGGAAGTTGCCAGGAATCCCCAAGGATGACCCCAGCCTGGGCTACTAGCAATAGTGGAGAGGGTGCCTGAAATGAACTGGTTTACCCCAGAGATCAGACCAGTGAATACCCTAACTGTCATCACAGAGCTTTTCTCCAATGACTCATGGAAGCAGATGCAGAGATCCACAGCCAATCACTAGGCAGAGCTCCAGGAGTCCATTTTTCTATTAACACTTTTGTGCTTCTTACAGACCTGTTGGACATTGTCAGTTTTTTGTCACTCAGTGACAGTAGAGCTAAGCACCTCTGTCAGATTTCCTTTAGAGTGTCTAGGCTCCCAAGTCAAGACAAGTCCTTTTCTTACCTTGTAATTACTAATATTTTTATAAATGTTTAATTGACTTATTTTTATATTTTTTTATTTTGGTCAATTTTATTTGCTGTTCTAAATATTAATTCTTACACATGTACTTCAAAATCCGTCCACCATATTTCTTACTCATCATCCAAAATAACTAACGGGCATTGAAGTTATAACTAAATCAAATTTACTAATGTGAAAAGTTCAATATTCTATAGTGTTATATAATAAAAATATTATTGAATACGTGTCTTGCTTCTGACTTTTAATAAAAATTTAAAGTATTCATTACTTAAATTCTACAATGTCTTGTTACTTTTTTCTTAGAATTATACTTTCTATGTTATTATCACAAATGTACTTTTGTTCAAACTTTTACTTTTGTTATATTTTTTAATTATTGAAAGTGTGTATGTCTTTCTCTCTCTCTCTCTCTCTCTCTCTGTGTGTGTGTGTGTGTGTGTGTGTGTGTGTGTGTGTGTGTGTGTGTGTGTGCCTGTACGAGGAACAAAACTCAAGTTCTTTGCAATAACAGTCTGTGCTCGTAAACACTGAGCCATCTCTCTGGGCCTGAACATAGTTCTTTTAACCTTTCCTCTTTAAACTATTGTTCATATAATTCAAAAGCCAAAATATTCATATCACCTTGTTAATTATATGATTTTTATTAATGCCAACAGATTTCCATGGGTTTTTAAGATTGCCAAAACTATGATTATGTCTTTTACCAATTAAATTAATTTCTACCTTCTTTTCCTATAATTAACTTGGAACTTTTATTTTCTTACTTTATCACATCAGCTAGAACCTCCAAAAATATTCAGTAACAGTAATGCTAAGTAATGTTATTGGCAATCTATGCAAAAAAAATCTAAATACTATAAAATTATTTCATCATTTTATAGTACTTGTTTTTATTGCTGGTTTGCAGACACATATATACATCATACGTAATTAGATTTTATGGCAAGTATTTTAATAGAAATAGCTCCTAAATTTTAGAAATTGCCTTTTTTGTTATCTATTGATTAACTTATTTTGATATGACTAATTATGCTGATATAAGTCTAAAAGTTTAATTTTTTAAAATTTCTATTTATCATGGTAAGTTATTCTTATAATATACTGCCAATTTCAAGTTTCTAATATGTTCTTAATTTATATTGTAAGCAAAATTACACTATCTTTTCAGGCAGTGGTATGCACACCTATAATCTCAGAACTCGGGAGGCAGAAGCAGGCAGATCTCTGAGTTTGAGACCAGCCTGGTTTATAGAACAAGTTGAGGTCAACCAGGGCTATACTGAGAAACCCTATCTTGAAAACCACCCCTCCCCACAAAAAAAAACATTAAAAAATTGCAGTAGTTTAACAGGCTCTGAAATTTAAAAGTCGGCCAGCTCAGAAACTTGGTCTGAGTAATTTTGGTGTGGATTAGCCTAAGGCCTTGTTCCTCGAAGTGTGGAGCACAATAGAAATGGATATCACCTTTGAATGCACTAAAACTGCATCCAGTAGATAAATAGCTACTGAGTGACTTGCATGTCTGATGAAGGACAGGCAGCATTAGTGGAAACAGTATAGTGATTATCCACTTTTTACAACTCATATCGTGATCAGCTGCAAACAATTTGGCACTTATTAAAACAGGTAGACCGGTTATCTCCCCAGTTTCTCTTACATATTTGTGCAATCACTTTCTTGGTGTTTCTTAAATCACAGCTTTATAATTTTCTAGATTATTTCAAATTCCTTCTCATTCTATCCCAAAATACAGCAAGAGTCTGTAGATAGTATGTCTTCCACTTATAGGAAGCTCTCCTGATAGCTGTGGCCCTGTTTCTGGGCTTTTAGCTTCTGCTTTGATGCCCTCTTCTTCTCTGGCATCATACTTCATATATTTTGCTGCAATCTCTTATATACTATCCTTTTCTTCTGATAGATTATCAAGTCTGGGGCAGAAGACACTACATCATGCATGTGTGTCTTTGTATGCCTGGTACCAATCAAAATGCTCAATACATAGTAAGCATTTAAGAAATATTCTCAGTGACAGCTGGATGGATAGATGGATGGGGTATAATCAGACTATTCTTAAAGGGGTAGCTAGCATGTAATTATCCTTATACACCCCTTAAACATTTAATAGTCCTTAGCATCCTACATCATTCCTAGCATATGAAAGATACATGTATTGCCTTGAAAAATATAAAGCAGTTTGCAAACTGTAAGGTAGTGAAATAATGGCACTGTCAAGATGCTATGTAAAATTATGTAGTCCTTGGGTAAGCTGATGCACATTCTAAGAACCTATTTATGCTGTAACCTGCTTAGTTGTATAGTTTGGGGAATTTTCCAACTCCCATGTGCTTGCAACTTTCCAACCTACTTCTAAAAATCCTCTGGGGCAAGAAATCATCACATAAAAGAATGTATTATGTTTTGGAATCAGACTTGTACAAGTTAGTTCTGGACTTAGAAAACAAAGATATTCAAGCTGACAAAGACATTCACATGTACATGTGAAATAAGAACACAAATACTCTTACAGCATATATGCATGAAAACTAAAGTCAATGCTGAAAGAATGATCCCTGAAATGCTAAGGCTGAAGCCACTACAATGCCCTGGAGAAGCATCCCAGGAAGATGATCTCACCTGGAGGCAGGTGGGAAGCATTCTACATGGAGGTCATCCCAGATGCTGGAGATGCCTCCATTCTGTATTGGGACGTTGTCTCAGTTATAGGTACTTGTCATTTTTCAGCACATAAACATATATTTGTTTGCAAATTGTGGTTCACAATTGTTCTTAACTCATAATATTGTTCCTAGGAGGGTGCATCAGATTCCCAGGACAAACACATATCAGTTCCTTTTCTTGCTGTGATAGAACACCTGCTGAAAACAGTTTACATGCTAACAGCCCCACCACCTCGCTTGACAGCACCAGTGACTGTGAGCCTAGTTCTGAGCCTATGGAATACATTCCATACCCACAATCTAGCAAAGCCATAGGAAGCATCTTGTGGATACATAAATGACTCAGGAAGGACTATCTCTACACTACTTAGGGAACTTTGCTCATTCTTATGGGGCTTGTAGACATGGATGCCAGGGGCAGCCCATCCAGTTGGTGAGTTCAGAACCACATCTATGATGCTTTATTCTCTCCAGTCTGTGGAGGATTCACAGAAGGGGGCTGTTAACAAGGCAGACCTACAGACTTAATTCTAGAGAACAAAAACTGGTGTGTATAAGGTTGTTTGTATTTTAAAAGCATCTCAGGCAAGGTGAACCAAGGCCCAAATGTAAAAGACACTGTCCTGGGTAGTGAAAAATGGTGTATTTGAGAAATTACTCGGTTGGTGTCTTCTCAGCTAGAGACACTTTTTCAACAGTAAAAACAGGTGCTTGATAGTTTATCAGGTACAAAAACCTATATGTGTGAAACCCAGAGGTTTTGCATAAGTAAAACTCGTTGTGTTCTCTTTACAGAGAGGCAAGTGATGAGATTCCATAAAAATTGAATTCTATGCCTTCAGTTAACTCTTCAGTGGGACGCAGACACTTTTTGTAGAGATTTGTAGCTGGAAAATCAACCCTGTGGTAGCCAATTATCTCCAGTGTGTCTGCTTGGTGGTCAAGCAGTGAAATTCACATGCTATTGCTTATCTATTTTCACACACCTAAATTCCTTTCCAGCAAATTGTAGAAGACTCACCAGGTCTTAAAATAAAAATAGTGACATGAGATTTAAGTAGGATTGGAATTTAAATCCCCTGTCCTCAGATAACTGATGAAAATAGAAACTATCCTCTTTTCGCTACCTGAGATAAAATGCAGACACACCCACCTAGGCTGAGCTGCTGATGCACACCCAGGGAACGTGGAATCTATCAGAAATGTTTGTGCATCTGACAGATACTGTGTTCTCTGCAGCATTGCTAGGTAAACAGTTTGTCCCTAATGTAAAAACCCTTCCAGCTCATGGACTGCAAATGATCATTTCTCAGTGGCATATCTGAGAAGTTGTGGAATTAAAAGTCTAAAAGCTTATTTATGGAAAGACACTTGTTTAAGGCAATTGATATTAACAACTTACTGTGTCTGGAAGGGGCTGTTTGTGTCACTCTTCTGAATAGTTACTTATGATTTGCTTGGTGCAATCATTTTTTAGATAACAGGCCCTTTCCATTCCTCATTTGCAATGACTGATTTTAAAAATTTGATTTTAAGTCATTGAAGTCAGAGAATAAAAGAAATGAGCCTAGCTAAACAGCTGAATGAGACTGGGATCCCATGTAATACTTCACCCAGATCCTATGTGCTATGCAAGTTCCAGTGGCTAGCTCCACAAAACAGCAGGCAATCCAACAGTGTATCACAGATTATTCTGAGCTATAGGAAACATCAATTTTCAAACATTATTTTTCCCATACATTTATTTTTTATTTTTTATGTGCATGGGTGTTTTGCCAGCATGTATGTCTATATACCAAATGTATGCCTTGTGCCCAAAGAGGCCAGAAGTAGGTGTCAGGTCCCCAGGAATTCAAGTTACAATTGGTTGTAAACCACCAGGTAGATGCTAGGACTCAAACACAGATCTTCTGGAAGAGTAGTTAGTGCTCTCAAGAGCCAAACCATCTCTCCAGTCCCTGTCATAAATTTTGTTTAATTCATCATAATTTTATAATTATTCAATAGTGTGTTGCATTTCAACAAAAGTTTGTGTATGTGACGGCTAGCTTCAAATGTCAACTTGATACAACCTAATACCACCTAGGAAGAGAGTATCAGTGAGGGATTGATGTTCACTGGGGCTGGCCTATTGATGTCTGGGAGGGGTTGTCTTAACTAAGCTAATTGATGTAGGAAGGCCCAGTCCACTGTGGGTGGTACTCTTTCTTGACAGGGGTTCAGGAACTGTGTAAGAGTAGATAAACCTAGCTGAGTATAAACTAGTGAACAAGTAAGCATGAATGTGTTCACTTCTCTCTGCTCTTAACTGTAAGTGTGATGTGATTGGCTGTTATGAAGTTCTTCCCTTACTCCTCCACAACCATGGAGGATAACCTGGAATTATAAACTAAAACAAACTCTCTCTCCCTAAGTTGCCTTTTGTTGGGGTATTTTAAGCAACAGAAATGAGATTAGGTCAGTGTGTGATGATCATATCAGGGTGACTGGCACATCCATCACCTCAGTCCGTTTCCATTTCTTAGTTCGTCAAACACTCAAAGTCATCTTCTGTGGCTAGCTTGGAATGCCCAATTCATTGCTGTCAGCAGAGTTATCCTTCTGTTAAATGCCATTCTTCCCATCCAACTGTACTCCTGTACCCATTAACTATACTTACCCAATCATTCCTTCCCCCATACCCTCCCAAGGCTCTGGTGACTACAGTTCTGCTCCGCTTCTTTGAGGTCAACTTTGACGTCCACATATGAATGAGAACATGAAGTGTTTGTCTTTACTTGACTTATGTCACTTAGCATCATGTCTACCAGTTCATGGGCATGTTGTCACCAAATATAGCATTCGTCCCTTTTTAAAACCAGCTAGATCCCAATTGTGCACATATGCTGTATTGTTCATTGTAGGGACAATTTTGAACTATAAGGACCATAAGTTTAGTCTGAATTCTGAGCAGAATCTCAGTTAAGTTCAACAAATAGCATGTTCTCCTCTTCTCTAATACTGAGTTCTCCACTGTCCCTTTCTACCAAACGTGATGATAGAAAGTAGCACAGAGCAAGCAAGGGTGTGGACTATATATATCATATATAGTCCATGGGCTGCTCTCTTAGAAAATGCTCCTCATGTGAATTACACTATGCTGCTAGTTTTCTGTATTAATTAATTTTTAAACATCATATTGAAATAATGCTCTGCTTTTACCAAGCCATAGAGGCAAACAAGCAAAATTGGTACAAAAGTAGGCAGGCATATTGTATCATTTGGCATCTGGGCAAAATGTTCAATAAATACAAACTGACTACTCCTCCTTTCCCACTTAGGTTCAGTTAGGATTTAGAGGTGTGCAGATTTTTATTTTGACACACTGAAGATTAAACCCCACCTATTCATGGGTATGCAGGTTTCAGACCACAAAGGCAGATAAATCCATTCTTTCAACTCCAAAACAAACTTTGAAATAGTCACAGCAGAGACTCTGTATTTTCTTCTTGAAGCTAGAACTACAGCAAATTTTGTTTGGAATATTTCTAAACATTTTATCTTGTGGAGTGTTATATTGTGGTCAGAATATATTTATCTGAAAAGTCTCCAGCTATCTGCAAACTAAAAAAAGTAAGTTATTGAATCTTTTTGTCAATAGCAAGCTAACTTTCCCAGCAAACATTTTCATTTCCTCAGGAGTCTGTGTAAGAGATACGGCTTGGCAACTCCTGCTAACAGGTGCAGTTAGCAAGTGAGGGATACAGTGAGTCACAGGGGTGTGCGTTCTCCGTGAGGAACTGAAGTAAGCTGTTACAGGACCAAGCAGGCAGAGCAGAGCATAATTTGCTCCTTCCGAGTTCATGACACAGTTCAGACATCATCTCCAAACCACCCTTTCTCAGGCTTTTTGTAGCAATGCCCTCTCATCAGGATATACCCTCTCACCTGCATTTCCAGGTCGGTGTGTTTGATTGCTCTCCGTAGCAGCCTTTCTTTGGGGCCACTAATCAGCTCTAAAATAATAACACAGAGACATTATTAATTATGAATGCTTGCCCTTATCTTATGCTTATCTCACTGGCGATTTATCTTAACCTGTTTCTAGTCATCTATGTTTTACCTCTGGGCTTATCTTTCTTTCATTCTGTGTGTCCTGTTCCATGTCTCACTAGCTGGCAGCTGGATGGCTAGCTGCAGGTGTCTCCATCTCTTTCTCCCCTCTCTTTTCTCTCTCTTCTCTTCCTCCTACTTATAACCTCAGCCTGCCCATCCCACCTATCCCTCTACTGCTTAGCTATTATTCGTTTAGCTTTTTATTAGACCAATAAGGTATTTTAGGCAGGCCCAGTGAAACAGCAGCACCTCTTTACATAATTAAACAAATATAGCATAAACAAATGTAACACATTCTTGCCTAGTTAAAGTAATATTCTGTGTAAAAGCTCACCATCATTTCTCTCTCCACCAAAAAAAAGTAACAGGAATAATTAAGAGAGACTTGGTTGGGTATAATGCTGTACACCTCTAAATCCCACATTCAGGAAGCAGAGGGAGAGGCAGGAGGATTACTTTGAGTTTGAGAGAAGAATGATCACATAGTAAGTTCCAAACCAGATCCTAGCTGGATTCATGGTGAGAATCTCTTAGGAAGAAAAATTCAGCTGTACCACTCTTGGGCATATACCCAAAGGACACTCCACCATACCCAAAAACACTTGCACAATGATATTCATAGTCACTTTATCTATAATAGCCAGAAACTGGAAACCACCTATATGTCCCCCAACCAAAGAATGGATAAAGAGAATGTGGTACATTTACACAATGCAGTGTTATTTATCTATTAAAAACAATGACATCAGGAAATTTTCAGGTAAAATGGGTGGAACTAGAAAAGATCATCCTGAATGAGTTGACCCAGACCCAGAAAGACAAACATGGTATATACTCACTCATAAGTGGACATTAGCTGTAAAAGAAGAACCATGCTACAATCCACAGACCCAGAGAAACTAAGTGACAAGGAGGGCTCAAGGAGGGCATATGTGAGTCTCACTGTGATGGAGAAACAGAATGGACATTGCCAATGGAAGAAAAGAGGGAGCAAGAAGGGTGAATAGGGATGCGAACAGGAGGATCAGCTGGGGGAAGATGGAGGGAGAGAGTACTGGGAGAGACAACTGGAATCTGGAGGCATCTCTGAGATAAGCTAGAAGCCTAGAGCAATGGAAACTCGCAGGAATCTATGAATTTTGAATTATCTCTTTGTAGAAGAAACTTTGACACTGTGATGGCCAAACACCTGTAGTGAGAATCCTAAACCTAAGGCAGCAATCCTCATGTCAAATGTTGCTGAGTGTCCATGGAACAGAATTGCTTCATCAAGAGAATTGTATTCCTGCTTCTTGTAAGAATATTGGAAGAATCTCATCTTCAATGTGGATCCTGGCATGAGATTGCAACGTAATGTCTCCAAAACTGTAAAGTTATTTTTGCTGGGATGCGGGGTGGAAACCCATACAGTCTCAGCAACTATTTTCCTGGTTCGCCTGAATTAGATGTTACTACTTGTCAGCATTTCCTGTCCTTACAGCTGCTTGCAGCAAAGAAACAACTTATTTTTCTGGAGACCAGGCACCCCAGGAAAACACTGACTTAAAATAAAATCAGTCACAAATTAGGGGCTATAATGGAAACATGGCTTTGTACTGGTTAACAGGAATAGTGTGATGCTGAACAGAGCATTTACCTTCAACCATTTTACCTTCCACCATTTTACCTTCAACCATTTTACCTTCAACCATCGGAAAACTGTGGTCCACATATAGAGAAGTATGCAAGTGTTTTTACGTGAGCAGATGCAGTAAGTGATCAATCTTAGATAAGCTCTCTCTCTCTCTCTCTCTCTCTCTGTTGTGTGTGTGTGTGTGTGTGTGTGTGTGTGTGTCTATTATGTACATGTGTGCACATGTATATAGGAGCCAAAAGACAACCTCTGGTGTCATTTCTCAGATGCCATCCAACTAGTCTCTTGAGACATGGTTTGACATTGGCCTGAAACTTACCAAGTAATCCAGGCTGGCTGGCAAGCAAGCCCTGGGGATACAACTTCTTCAATTTACCTCTCCAGCACTGGGGTTACAAGTGTGTGCCACCACACCTGGAGTTTGTACAGGGGTTTTCAGCTTCAAAGTCGGGTCCTTCTGCTTGCAAGGTGAGTACCTTACAGACTGATCTATATCTCCGGCCTCTGGATAAGTTTCTTAACTAAAGTTTCCACATTCTTTGAGTATGGTGGTATTCTATTTGTACTGAAATGTGATTTTAGTTGTATGTTAATAAATAAAGTTGCCCCGGGGGTCAGAGCTATTAGAGCCATAGAAAGAGCATGGTGGTGGTGGTGGTGGTGGTGGTGGTGCATGCATTTAATCCCATAGATCTCTGTGTGTTCAGGGATACAGCCAGCATTGGAAACATACGCCTTTAAGACCTGGAGGGCTGTACTTACAGTCAGTGATGAGGTAGTCATGTGTTTGGGTTTACAACCAATGAGAAGGCAGAACAGAAAGATTATTTAAAGACATATACACAGGAAATAGGTCTTTTTCAGGGAGCTAGGAGCACCGCAGGAGGAAGGGTGAGATTTTAGCTCTGAGCTCTGACCTCTAGGCTTTCTCTTTTACATTGGTTCTGTGTTTCTTATTTAAAAAGACGTTTGGTTACATCTACATTTGATATGACCATTGAAGATAATTAAAATGTGGAACTGACAGGTGATACTGCTGGAGTCCTCAGAAACTAGGTCCTACACTAAAAAGAATGTTATTCTCCAGGACCAATATCATGTCTGACTTCAAAATGAGAACTAGAATTAACTCAAGAGAAGGAAGAGAGACCACTTAGGCAATAGCCCAGGGCTCCAAAGGATGGTTGGTTTCCCAGAAATGCAAGAGGGCCTGTAGGTTAGGGGTACAAGGGTCAATGTAATCATTGGGTCATTGACACACAATGAGGTCTGAGCACAAGGTCATAGTCCTTGTAAAATATGCATGACAGGGAGGTATAAACCTTACCTTGTTCAATCCCTAATAGTAACTTTGATTAATTTTGTGGGTGTTTCATTTTCAATTTGCCCTCAAAACTATACAGGTTGTTGCCATGGTTCTTGGTTGTCTACCAGATCTTGGTGAGAGGATGCTAGTGCTGAAGACACAATGCACCTGGGTCACAGGACATACAGAAACCAAGTTAATTCTGACTAGGAAGCCTCCTCCTGACTGGCTAGATTTCCCAGTACCAGCAGGTGCTCTGTGGGCTTCTGCAGTAGAAAATTCATCAGTGTCTTACCTATCTTTGAATTATGAGCTACAGTAATGACCAACATGGCAAGATATATCCATGGGTGCAATAGTAGCATGAAAATTATGGAGGTAACCAGCCTCTTTCTGATTAGATTTAACACCCACTCAAGAGAAGAAAGTGCATCTCTGGTACTGTAAATCTGACCAAGTACCCATAATTGGAGAGCTCATAGGCCCCAGGGGGGAAAGTACTACTACTGTTTTGATAGGCAGGCGCAGTATCAAAATGCCTCCTAAATTTGTATCTCTATACCTGTAAGTTAATGCAACTCGAAGACCTCACCAGTGTTTCTTTGTGCAGTGGATGGTGATTAACAAAGAAATTCACAACTGGCCAAAGAGCAGAGACTATCTGTGGGGTTCTCGGCCACAAATGGCAGTCTCAATTACATCCCCTCCACTTTGTGGTCTGAGGCCATTCCAGAAAAGGAGGCAGAAAGATTGGAAGAGCCAGAGGTCAGGGAGGCCAGGAGAAAAACAGAGGTGTGTTGCTCTTACAGGACCATTGCCCTCATGAACTCAGCAGCAGCTGTGGTTGCTTGCCTAAGACCTGAAGGAGACTAAGCAGTCAGCATTCTTGCATGGAGCAGAAAGATGCTCATGAGCCCCTACCCCGAGCTGAGGAATTATTAACAGGAGGAAGAAGGGTCTATTTTCTGTAAGGGTGTTGCCCTTGGTAGGTCAACCAGATTCCAGTGGATGGCCCCACACCCACGAGAACATGGGCAGCACAAGTTGAACTCAACATATTATTAAAAAGAAAAGAACACCTTAATTTGGGATGGGATTGGGATGGGGTTGAATGTGGGAAGAGTTAGGAAGAGGGCTGGGGGTGAATATAATCAAAATAAACCATAGGTATGTATGACATTCTCAAAGAATTAAGTGGGTATTTAGCATTGGTTGAAAATTGACACATTTATAATAATCTTATGTTACTGATAAATAGGAAATGCAGTTTTCAAGTCATAAGGATTTTCAAAATTCTAACAGCCCTTTATTTGTTTGGTTATACAGACCACAAATAGGTAAAAATCCAGTGGCTGTCTGGACATCACCACAGTTTAAATAAGTTCATTGTTATTGCTATCTCTCCTTGGGTCATATAGATGGAGATTGCTGCCTGATATAAACTTTAACAGAAGCTGCAGCTTCATAGGGTGAGTTGCCTAGTCTAAGGATGGAAGGATGCTTGCTGTGATCTAGCAACCCAGTTCATTTGGATGGCTTAATAGTCTTGACTTTACAATCCTGTGTTTTCTTGCTGGAGTCCCAGATGGGATTCGGAAAGCCACTTAGCTTCTACATTCAAAGAAAAGATTTCAAGAATGATCTTTTCTAGATATAGCTAATGTTCATTTAATGTAGAAAAGCCAGAAACACAGAATCCAACTTGTTTCACATTGCATGATGCTGCCTGTGACAAATGAGTGAAGAGCCAGTGTCAATGATGGCCATTGGTGCACCGAAGACACCTGAGTGAAGATGGGAGTGACATCAGGTCCCCAGTCTTCTCAGTTGGTTTTCCTTTTAATGCACTGGTTGTTTTAACATGCGTGTGAAGCCACTGCAATGAGTTACAAAGATGGCTGGTCAATAGAAAAAGAACGTAGACAGTGAGGGGACAGTGCAGGGTCATTGAGTACCACTGACCAAACAAATACAGGATATCTCCAAAGAGCGAACAATATTTTAAATTAGTGAAATATCGATTTAGTTCACCTCACTGGTGGACAAGGCAGGGCGTTGGATTTTATAAACTCTTTGTTCATACGTAGATCTTTAAATGTTTTAAAAATTGTTGGAGGTATGGATAATTACGCACACATGCAACAGCAGGCATGTAGAAGTCAGAGGATAACTTTTAGGATTTGTTGTCTACTTTGGCCAATGATTCAGGAATCAAACTCAGAACACAGCTTGGTGGCAAGCGCCCTTACTCACTTCCCCTTTACATGTGGATCTTGAAAGTAGCTATAAACTGCACAGGAGGTATAGCTGAAGCATTCCAGCTTTCGCAGCAGGATGGAATGTCCGGCATCTTAAGGTGGTGTGTATCACTTATGACATGCTTCTTAAGCATCTTAATTCCAGGCACTGGAGCAGTGTGTACACAATAATTAACACAGAAAACCAATCCATATAGAACTTACAACCTGCACATAAAGATAAGCAACCAAGTAGCCTTGATAAGACCCTGAGATGAGTGTGAGGCTTTGAAAGCCACATCTCACAGTGAAAATTCTCCCCTTCTTGAGGGACTGCTGTGTCCTCTTTCAATAGAGACACTGAGAGAGCACTGTTAATTGTCAGGGTGTGTGTGTTCAGACACTGAGAAAACTGGATGTAACATTCATGGGGCATTCTACTAATTGTGTTCAGACCCTAGATCTTCCATGTCCAGTTTTATGACCTTGTCCATATTACTTAAATTCTCATCTATGAAATGAGAATAAGCCCATCACCTACCTCTTGGATCAGTTATAAAGAATAACTTGTGTCATGAGGTTCATCAAGTGCCTAGCACAAACAATATCACCAACTACTAAGTCTCATTTTCCATTAATTGTTTGATGAATGAATAAATATACAGTCTTTATACTACTTCCTGTAATCCAAAGAAGGTTAACTGTAATTTAAAACACTTTAGGCACAGAAAAAGTGAGTCTAAGCATACTTTAAGTTGATAAGTAATCTCTTTACTTTTTGCTGATTTTTGTTTGTTTACTTGCTTGCTTGCTTGTTTGATTTTTGTTGTTTTGAAGATTGAAGACTTTGAAGCTTTTCTTCTGGTATAATGGCAATGTCCGGAAGTCCATCCCCACCGGACAAGAGACATTATGTCTGCCAAGACCAGTACAATGAAGGAGACATGCTATGACTGTTTTGTTGTCTTTATACAGATATGGAAACTGAGCCTGGACAAAGCTGAGGAACTTACAAGAGGTCACCCAGTAGCAAGTGGTGAAACCTGTATTCTAGCTCAGATGGGCCTGGTCCCTTCATAAAATGACTTTATTGTCCACGGTTGCAAACATCTTATATGAATTAGAGAAGGGACTTGGAAAACACAGTCCAGAAAAAAAAAAAAAAAAAAAAAAAAAAAAGGTATGCAGTGGTGGAGCTGAAATACTGGCCCTCAGGTTCTGGCCCAGCCATGCCATAGCAGCCTGCCTTCCCGTCTTACCTTTCCATGTGCAAATATGGCCCCCAATGCCTGAGGAAACAGTAGTATCTCTAGGTGCTTCAGCCAAGAATGTTAGGATTTTACATTCAAAAATTTGACTCAGTTCTGGAATACATAGTCATGGGTGGATTGCAATCTCAGTGTCTCAAGCTTGATTTATGCTTTTCAAACTCAGGTGACATTAGATAGCCCTAACCTCAATGAGTCTTGTCTGAGTGTTGTCTGACAGACTTTTCCAGGGGAGATGGAACACGCATGTCTACTTACCCTGGAAAGGAGCCCATGACAAAACAAAGTACAAATACCCCAAAGTGCAACTTGGTAAACCAATGAGTTTTAGTGGGATCACTTAACAGGAATATGGATGAGGGGTCACTTACGGGATCAGAAATGACTCAAAGATAGCTGCATCACCAAAGCCCACCCCAGCATTGGTGACAGTTCATATAAATTGGAAACCTGAAGCAATTGCACAGCTTGAAGGCAGCTCAACAGGTTGGAGAGTGTCCCTTGCATGACTCAGTTGTTCTGAGCCTCTTCTAGGAAGTCAGCTGGTCTTTATTTCTTCTAAGTAGTTTGTCAGGTCTCTGCTTGCTTCAGGTAACTGGGCTTGTTGGACAGTCTTCTTTGCAGCTTGGATTGTCTGTCTGTGAGTGACTGTCAGCAGTCTTTATACTCTTTGGAAGGGATGTGTGCTGCTGAATTTGGTCTGTTTTAGGAACTTCCTGGAAGTATTTTGAGCTGTTTACTTCCTGCCTTAATGACTTCCCTATAGACTTCCTCCTCCCCATAGAACATGCTGCTCTTTCACCTTCCTGTAAACATCCTCTCTTAAGACTTTTCTCTCAAAACAAAGTTTCAGTCTTAGAGAAAATTGCTACATAATTCTGAGGAAGAAAAACTCATCCTGCACTTATAATGTAGTTAAGAAAGTAATGAAATGATCTGTGTGGATGAAATGATAACCAGAACTTTCTTTATTCTTTCATAAGAAATTCCTAATACATGAAAAACTAAAAAGTACAGCTCTTGTTATTTTTGCATATTATTATATAACTTAGAGGCCAGATCAAAACTTTCGGAATACAAGAAAGAAAAGAAGAAAGGAAGGGAGGGAGGGAGGGAGGGAGAGAGGGAGGGAGGGAGGGAGGGAGGGAGGAAAGAAGGAAGGAAGGAAGGAAGGAAGGAAGGAAGGAAGGAAGGAAGGAAGGAAGGAAGGAAGGAAGGAAGGAAGGAAGGAGAAAAACAGTTGTCTGTTGATTATCTGTGGTTTGTTATCTGGTTGGGTGTGGAGCTATACCAGTGTAGATTTGGGAGGGTCTTTTGAGACATTGTGTCACTGTTTTCAATTATGAGCCCTGCAAACATAAACTTGGACCATAGCTAGATTTCTGAGCTACCCAGAGCAAGGAGTAAATTTTAAGAGGTTGAATAGGAATCATCCATATATCTTTCCATTCAAATCTGGCCTTCCAAACAGAATTTTGCAAACATAGTAGCCATTCTAAAAACATCTATCAATTAAATATTGAAAGATATCATCTCTAAGATCCAGGGTTCCTTCCACCCAGAACTTGACACTGACAATTTAAGGTTAAATTGATCTTAAAGTATGTATTTACATGTATTTTGCTACCAATTAATAAGTCTGCATCAAAGAAAAATGAAAGAAATTTTGTATCTAATGGTTTTCTCTAGTGTTATTTATCAGATGCCCCAAGCATTAATGGGAGATGTGAATTTGGTTGCTAGCAAATTCTGATGCAAAAAAAAAAAAAAGTTAATGAAGCACAGTTTGAAAGTTGGTAACATTTTGTTATCTTGAATTTATGAAAATGATAACATTGTGTCATCTTAAATTTTGGAGCACACTGGTTACTTCCCTGTGTAGGGAAAGGAATGAAGAAGTTTGCATACACCAGGCCTGCATCTCAAAAGACAGCAAGTCTAGCAGCATGTGTGATGTTGCACCTGTAATTATTTTGGGAGTGCAGAATTGGCTACACCCATAATTGCTCCTATAAACAGCTAATTGTAGCTGCTGTTAGCCACTTGTGGGTGTAATTAGCTACTTGCCCTTAATCTTCATGGAATGCCCAATTCTCCCTGTAATTAGTCAATTGTAGATGCTGTTACTTTTGCAAGAGAGAAGAGATGGGATTATTTCCCTTTGAATGTCTAGACTAAATCTTTAACTTTGATTCACAATTTATGAAAAGTATGAACAGAAATAATTGTGCTCACAAAATGAATGGGAGGCAGTTTTCCTTTCCCTACCTACATCTTAAAGACCATGTGTTCAAAGGAAGAGGCTGTGGGGATATCTCTGTAATAAAATTTTATTGTGGTCTGTGTATTGTTACCTGAAATTATTATTTAAATTAAAAAATTATATTTCCATTGAAGTTTTGCGTGAAACAGTCAGAGTAATTACATATGAAAACCTGTAACAAAGAACCTAATTCCTTAGGGCAATGGATTGTACAATGATGTTTTGAACGTTAAAAAAAAAAAAAAAAAAACAGGTCGTGTGAGTCTGGCTCTAACTTCAGTCCTCTCCTGCATCGAGTGCTCGGTTTGAACTTGCTGCAAGGTTTGACTTCTGTCACCGCCATGCCCTCTTCTGTAGAGGAGTAACAATGATTCTGCCACCTCTCCAGGTGGCCTTGAGAACTGCACAAACAGCGTAGGTACACAAGAGACACTTGATAAATATTTGCAGATCTTAACGCAGCAAGCAAAAATCAGTTCTACGTGTTCCTCATGAAGCAGAGCATCTCTCGCCGTGGTGCTGAAATGTAGCTTTGCTAGCTGCTCCTCAAATACAAGGACAGCATAGAAAATAAGTTTTCATTTTTGCTGACTGTCACCTGGTTTCTCACCTATGAATTTTCAAAATTGTCCTATTTTCTCTTCTTACAAAAAAGCCTATTTCAAGGATAATTTCAAGATGTCATCCTGCTTATAGTAAACTTACCATATATGATAACTTCTAGATGGTAACGTATTATAAATGTAAATATGGATTTGGATCCCTTTTGAACAGTGAAAAGGGATGTTTGGAATTCTAATCCTTGGGGTTGGCTCAGTGGGTAAAGAACTTGGTTCACAGCCATGAGGATCTGAGTTTGGATCCCAAGAACTTACATGAGCCAGATGCAGTATTGTATGTCTGCATCTCCAGTCCTCCTGCTGAGAGTTGGGAGATGGAGATAGGAGAACCCTACACACTCTTGGACCAGGGAGCTGGGCATCAAAACACCAAGAGATCCTGATTCAAACAATGAGGAAGCCAAGAAATAGCACTTGAGACTGTGTGCTGACCTCTACATGTGCATATATCATATACACACACACATAGACACAAGAAGAGAAAGAAAGGAACTTATACATCTTAGTCCTTAAATCATCTTCTGGAGTCAAATCTCTCATTTAAAAAGTGAGAAGCCAGTGGAGGTTGACCGAACAGAGTTCTCCAGAGAACACCACCGGACTGCGACACACCTCCCTCAGACCCTGCGACCCTTCATTTGTGAGTTATGCCACTAATAAACCTCCCTTTTAACTATGAAACAACAACAACAACAACAAAAAAAGTGAGAAGCATGTGGAGGGCCATTCAGGGTAACAGGGAGCCTGTTGGCAGAATACCAGTCCTCAGGCCAAATCCAGACTGTTGGGGTCAACCTGGATTTTTTAGTCACTTAATGAGAGAAGGAAAATGCTGAAGTTTTTACCACTCCAGGGGTAATTTGAAATATAGCTTAAAACAGTAACATTTCTGGTTTGGAGAAAAAGCATGCTCTGGGAGAAAGATGATATAGATCCCGGTTTACATTCAAGCACTCACGTGACCGTGAACATGTTGGGGGAGGTGGGAAGGTGCAGGGTCGGAAGAGGTAAGGAGTGGGGGCTGTGAGTCGTGCGTGTCTGTATGGAAGTGTGAGTGAGTAATGTTGTCATAAAATAGACTGGACGCTTGGGGAGCTTGAGGCAATATCTTTCTCCACTAAACTGCTTTATTACTGCCATACCCTCCCTCCTGGGCATGCAGTCAGCTGAGACTAGGCCAAATTGGCAGTCATTTTCCTGGAGCCTGGCAGGTCTGTGATCTCTGGGAGTTCCCAGCCGGCATTTCTGCCTCCACCAGCCCTTCCAAGGGTCAGTGACCACCCTGGCACTCAGGCCCCCAGTTTGCACGGACTGGGTCACAAGTCAGGAGCAGTATGAGTCCATATCTTAAAGTCACACTGTGAAAGCATTCTCTGCCCCCGCGGTATTTCACAGTGCCAACTCTCCCCCACATGCTTTCCTAATCCTCCACTGTCACAGCCTATCAGGCCAGCATCCTTCAGAGCCAGCTAGACGCGAAAGGTGCTCTTCAGTGACCAAGGGGTTAAATTGATAACATATTTTTATTTTGCTTAAGAAAAAAAAAAACTATAATTTGGGGAGATGTGTTGACTGTTGATAAGCGGGCCTGAAATAATAATAGCAGGAGCTGCTTATCACAAGCAGGCAATAGTTCTATGAGCATGTTCTGGTGGACAGGAAAAAAATGGGAGCAAAAATTAATAGTGACAGAGCTGGTAGAAACAAGCCACAAATCCGATACTGAGTCATAAAATACAGACTAACCCAATAAACACATGCTACTGTTATTATATTAATATTGTTAAAAATATCATAACATTTTTAAAATGGAATGGGGGTGGAGGGACACTGTTTTTGGAGATAATTTTTACTCTGTGTAGCTTAAAGGCAGAATTTATCTCCCCCCCCCTTTTTTGTACTAAAAATACTAAATCTTTAACTCAGCACAGTGAAGAGCTTGGCTTGGAGACAGGATTGAAAAGGTTGTCCACATGTGTGTCCCTCAAAAGAAAGGGGCAGGAGAGAGCTGGCATTTATTGGAGGTTGTCTTGTATTTGTGACTTCAGTGAAATGTCCACATCACATCTACTGAAAGAGGGATATCTCCCAGTCCTGAACTGAGGGGGGCTGGAACCATCCAGTCAGTTCTCTGTGAAGCCAGGGACTGGCCAAGGGCAGAGAACTAAAGTGCAAACTCCAGGCCTGCCCCCCAATCCCAATCAGGACTGCTGGATCTGAGGCTTCAGGACCTCCTACCTTAGTGTGGAGACCTGCCTGCCTCAGGCCTGGGGAGGAAGGAGGTAGCTGCAGCCTGAGCAGAGAGCTGGGTCCATCTCGCCAAAATGAATGCAAGTCAAAATCACTAACAGTTACTACTTCCAAGGGGGTGGGCGTTCCCAAAGAACCAGAATGCTACGTTCTAATGTGAAATCTCACTTCTTAAACGTTAGGAAAACTGAATCAGGACATGGTCCATGAGTCCCTAAGGACATACTTCTCAGGCTGAACACTCAGATTTATTCTTTTCTCCCAACCATACTTTCCCTGGAAGAGACACTTTCTCATGCTTATTTCCTGGGCTTAGGATAATTTACTTATCTTTGGGACTCTGATTAATGCCTGCTATCCCTTATTTGTCATTCAGTAAATATCTTCATTCTAAGTGCCCTTCACATAATACTATGCCTTTTGTTTTTCCTCTCTAAAAATCCCAGGTGATGCCTATTAACTCAGGTCATTCGCAGCGGGTATTTTCAACTAGAAAAGGGAGAACCCGGTTTGAGATGTTGAAAACCTGGTCCTCATCACCAGGCCCTTATTTCATGTAAGGAGCCCTGTCTATTGCTTGACTTTTTATGTTTTAGAAGATCAGCAATGAAAAGATACCCTTCTCCTAAGGAAGCAAAGACTTTCACATTAGTATTTTAAGCTCATGAAATAAACGCTATGATGTCACTGGAGATGCCACGTCTTTCCAGACGCATGCGCAAAACTAGGCACATTGTACCATGCTTTTCTCCCAGAGGCCATCAAAAGAACGAGCTGACACAGCCTGAATGAAATGCCTTGAGTTCGCCAGGCCCCTTCTGTCTTGAATATGGTCAACGCAGTGTAAGCTTTGGATGTCTGTGAGTCTCAGGAAATGACACACTATTTACCCCCAAACCATTTCCTAATATTTTTAATCTTCTCCTGGCCAGCCTTGTAAACAACCCAAATGAGTTCCTCTTGGGCTCTGCATTTTATTTCCATGGCCGCTTTTTCTTTCTGCCCTTTATCCCAGCCCTCTGTGTGTGATGTGGTTTCACTCTCGACAAGACATCAGATCTTGACTTAATAGGCAGCAAGGGTAAAACCGCCAGCTCTTCACACACAGGGAACCGGGAGGTACATGCCAGCCTCCTTCCAAGATGTGATAACGTAATCTAAAGCCAGGCCCAGCCTGTCAGTTCAGGCCTAAAGGGATTTGATTCAGTGTCAGAACCTTTGGCTCAGGGGGTCACTTTCTGTTCTTGCTTTTCTTATAACAAAAGAGGGGCGGGGGGCGTGCTGCGGCGAGTGTGTATGTGTGTGTGAGTGGGGAGTCCATAGGCACACGTTTTTTCTCAAGCCCCATGAATTCCTCAGCTGCTGTTTGTTGGGCCCAGGGCCTTTATTCCAGCCTCCCCGCAACATTTTCATTAGACAGAGGCTCTGAAGGAGGCTTGAGACGTGGATTGTGCAACTAAAAAATCTTAGGCCTCTCCACAAGCAGGCTGATTGAAATCAGCACTGTGTCAGGGCCTGTCATATCTCAGAAAAGACATAAAACACACGGAAACATCAATAAGCAACAAGCCGGTGACAGCTCTGAGACACTGCAGCTGACAAGAAGAGAAAGGGGGTGAGGTTAGGGCTCAGGGGGGATATTTAAAATGCCTAACAGCCAGCCGAAGTGTTGGCAGGCTTCGGGGAGGCCAGCGCAAGACAAGATAAAGTCTCTTAGGGTTATCACCTGGTTCAGGGTGGATCCCCGGCGCAGCCAGGCCACCCGGAGGAGGAGACAATGGCACACGCCTTCGCCCCACCCCCACCCCCTACCTCTTTATTTTTAAATGTTTCTACGAATCAAGCTGCATGTATGGTGTTGCCCAGACAACGTGTGGGCAAGAAAAGACTTTAAAATGTAAAAAAAAAAAAAAAAAAAAAAGAAAGAAAGAAAAAAAAGATGAAGAAATCTACAAGTTAAACAATTCTGCTTCCAGCTACAATGTACAGAAATCAAAAAGGCTTAACAAGGTGGTTTTTTTTTTCTTCATTTAATTTCCTGTACACCAGAAGCTTTTGTTAAAAGATCAGAGATATTGCTATTTATTGAATTTTTAATATGATCTTTATTAAAAGGCAGCACACATGTTTGGTTTTCCCTCTCTCTTTCTCTCTCTCTTTTTTAACATGCATGGATATAAAAATCAAAGGCCAAGAATGAGCCATGGCTGTTTGATTTGGCTGCTTTTCTAATACTGGTGAGGTTTCAGCTATAGGATGCATTTAAAATTTTTAAAAAGAAAACAGATAAATAGCCCTCAATTCTTTATCATGGCTTTGGGATTTCAAAGAAAAAAATGTCCGTTATCTTTTAACCATTTGAGCCTTTCAGGCAGCCAGAAGGATTTCAAAAACTGCACTCTAATTCTCAATGATTAATCTCAGGAAGGTAAATGGAAATGATCTGAGTTTGACTTTGCTCTCTGTCGTGGCGTGTGTAGGACATATGTTGGCCCGAAGTGCAGACTCTTAGCTGCCATTCAACGGAAGTTCTTTACGTTGAGAAGGTTGAAATGCAAAAAAAAAAAAAAAAAAAAAAAAAAAGTGGGAGTACAACCTGGTAACTGTGGGTTCTAGAGTCATAGACTAGAGATTCAGAGGGAGGCGCTGTTGTGCCTGCTTAGCTCGAGGCTGAGTCTGTCTCTGGCTCTAGAGATCAGTGTTTAGACTCTAGAGGACATGTTCTCTCTGCACTCTCCCCACCCCCTCGTTGAAAGTCAGTTATCCTGAGTTTACACCTCCCGGTGAAATCAAGCTGCAGAAGTGAGGCTGCTGTGCTGAGCCCAGAAGATCGACCCTGTGTCCTGTGCTCTGGTAGCACTCTGAGACCCCTCTTCACACGAGCACAGAGGAAGGGACAGACCTTCCAGCTCCCATCGGTATCCTCATCTCTGTTTGTATTCATTCATTCATTCACTCATTCATTCATTCATTTTTGTACTGCACTTCTAATTGAATATTACCTTACCTTTATACTTGGTGGCTTCAGAAGTTTGGCAGCCAGAGGCTTGGCCAGCAGCACCAGAATACAAGCCAGGAGGGATAGCATGAAGGGACATGTGCCTGGTTTGCACGTGAGGTGCTGCAGCTGGTGCTACCGGGAAACAAGCCAGGGTCTTGCTGTGGTGTGAGTTTAGTTGGTGTCCCCCAGGGGACCGTTCTGATGGGAGGCATGGCCCTGGGTTGATGCTGTTGGGTGGGTGAGGTCCGGCTAGAGGTTTGAGGGTCTCAGGGACAGGCCCCTATCACGGTGGCACTTCTCTGACTGCCCCCTTGGTGATGTAAACACTTTGACACATGTCCCTCTGACACAATATGCCATATTCAAGACCTGGACCAGTGTCTGCTCCATGCCCCTGGGTTTCCAAATGTGGGGAATAAACTGTTTCTTTCAAAAATAAAGAAAGAAAGAAAGAAAGAAAGAAAGAAAGAAAGAAAGAAAGAAAGAAAGAAAGAAAGAAAGAAAGAGAGAAAGAAAGAGAGAAAGAAAGAGAGAAAGAAAGAAAGAAAGAAAGAAAGAGAGAAAAAAAGAAAGAAACAAAGAAAAGTTGTAGAAGAAAAACATAAGTAAAATGAAAGATGAAAGGCAATGTGGTAAAGAACCCAGTAGTCCAACAGAGTGAGCTGGTGGGTGATTTTACCACTGTCACTCAGTTCCAGGGGTTTGGATTGTGTGTGTGTGTGTGTGTGTGTGTGTGTGTGTGTGTGTGTGTGTGTGTTTCATGCATGCATATGATTTGATGCACATTGTTTTCATTTGTCACCTCCATTACCCTTTCTTATTTCTCCCCATCCTCTTCTTTCCCTTAAATGTCCCCATCAACATCCATGCAATATCTTTTTGTTTTGTTCTTTGTTATATTACATGTGTTTTTTCTGAATTTGGTTTATTTCACTTAATGTCTCTAGCCCCATTCATTTTCTTACAGACACCATTTTGTTCTTTGTGGCTCAATGATACTACTCCATTGTATGTAGATATATGGATATGAGTATATGAGTGAGTGAGTGTGTGTGTGTGTGTGTGTGTGTGTGTGTCTGTGTGTGTGTGTGTGTGTGTGTGTGTGCACTGCATTTTTAATCCACACACCCTCTGACTGAGACTTACACTGATTTCATAATTTGACTCTCATGGATATCACACTAACCATAGCAGTGCAGGTATCCCTAGTTGGTACTGCCTTTGATTTCTTTGGACATTTACCCACCATTGGTACTCAGCTACAGTTCTTCAGACTTAGATGGGAAGAACGTGGCACCAGGAGTTGTTCAAGAGTGGCACGAGCTGTGAGATGTTAAACCACCTCCCAGATTATACAGCATGTTTCATTTTTGTATCATTTTGACAGAACAGAAGGAGTCTAGTAGAGAAGGGCACGGAATAACTAGTGCGGTGATGCAGTTAGAGGCAGCCAGCAACTGCTGCAAGACAAAAAGACCATACTAAGCCCACCACCTGGGTTACTACTCCAGATAAGGGCTAAGCAGCATTTCAGCCATCCAATTTCAGGACAACCAATAATAACAGAGCCTCCATTACTATGGAATGACTCATTATAATAAGAGGGAGACTGTTATATGATTACCAGACCTAATGGCACCTTTTTCTTCTCATTTATACTAGTTCTTTGAGAATTTCATATAATATATTTTGATCATCGTTACTCCTTCCTCACTTTTCCCAGATCCACCCACTCATTCTCTACTCACAAAGCTTTGTGCCCTCATTTTTTTTTTTTAAAATGAATCAAGTCTAATTTGTGCTGCTCACATACTCTTGGATGTGTGCCTTTCCCTGAAGTGTTGTGAAACTACCAGGAGCCTCACCCTTAGAGACAACTGACTCTCAGCTCTCTGCTGGATGCAGACAACACTGTTTCCAAGTAGTCATCCACAGCCCTTATGTTCTTTCTGCTCTCTCTCTCTTCAGCAATGATTCCTGAGCTTTAGGAGGAAAGGTTGTGGTAGATGCCCCATCTAGAGCTAAGAGTTCCAAACTCCCTTATTCTCTGTACCTACACCAACATGAGTCTCTGTTAATCTCATCTACTGTGAGAAAAACAAAAACAAACAAACAAAAAAAAAACTTCTCTGATGAGGATTGAAAAATGAGCTTGTCTATGGACATAATCATAATTCATTAGAAGTTAGTTGAATATTGTGTCCATTAAGCAAAATAATACTAATAGGTTTTTCCCACCTAGGGTTTGTGAACTGTCTACCCATGGGGTCTTGGACCAGATAAGGATGTCAACTTGTGGAGTGGGTCTCAAATCTAATCAGAAGGTAGTTGGTTATTCCCATGACATATGTGCCACTGTTGCCCAGTGAGCATGCCTTGCTAAGCCAATATGTTTATCACTGACAAGGTTCACAGCTACTCCATTGGCATGCATAGCACCTTCTAGTGCTATAAAAGCTGGCCAGTAGAAGCTTTTGGTAAGTTGAAAAGTTGAAGCTTTAAGGTAAGTACCAGCTTGATGCCTCCTGGTTCTATGATACAAGTATGTGGTGTCTTCAGCAATAAGGTCTTACCATCAAATTTTAAAGGGTTACCAAGAATATTGCAAATGTCCTGTAGTGACTGAAGAGGTCTGTGGGACCTCACTAGCCATCAGCTCCAAAAAACCCATTCCTGACACTGGAAGTTGTTGGGGAATATTATTTTAAGAACTGTTACTTTTTTTTATATTGCATTTGTTGAACTCTGTGAAACTGTGTTACTGTGCCTGTCTAAAACACCTGATGATATAATAAAGACCTGAATGGCCAATGGCAAGGCAGGAGAAAGGATAGGACGGGCTGTCAGGTAGAAAGAATTAATAGAAGGAGAAATCTGGGAGGAGAACAGAGAGAAAGTAGCCAGAGAAGGAGGAGGACTCCAGGGTCCAGCCACCCAGCTACAGCAAGCCACAAAGTAAGAGTAAGATTTATAGAAGGAATAGAAAAGGTAAAGCCCAGAGGCAAAAAATAGATAGGGATAATTTAAGTTACAAACAGCTGGCTAGCAACAAGCCAAGGTAAGACTGGGCATTTATAATTAAAAATAAGCCTCCCTGTGTGATTTATTTGGGAGCCGGATGGCGGGCCCCCAAAAGAGCAAAAACAAAAACAGGAAGTTTTATTCATTAGTCTGTGGTGTTTAGTAGGGACTTTGTCCTATTGTAGGGTAACACCACTTAAATTGTGTGTGTGTGTGTGTGTGTGTGTGTGTGTGTGTGTGTGTGTGTGTGTTAGGAAGTTTCTATATACATTTTTCAAAAATACTTTAATGTTAATTATTCCTCTCCATATTGCTTCTCTGTTTTCACCTCCCAGCACCCTGCCTATTTAGTGTTTCTTTTTCCATGATATGCTTTAACCCTTTATACATCTGCATTCTCTTTCCTTCTCTTGAAATCCCACCCTCATGGCCCCTGACCTCTAAATGTATTCCAAATGGAACACTCAAATCTTAAGACTCAAAGCTAACATCCACAAATAGAGAAAATAAATAACCTTTTTCTTTCTGGGACTGGGTTACCAGTCTCAGAATAATTGTTTCTAGCTCTGTCCACTTACTAACACACTCCATAATTTTTGTTTTCTTAATAGCTAAGTAATATTCCACTGTGTACATGTACCACATTTTCATTATCCACTCATCAGTTGATGCACACGGCTGTTTTTATTTCCTAGGTATTGTGAATATTGCAGGAATGAACATGGATGAGCAGATTTGTCTATAGTAGGACACACATGTATATGCCCAAGAAGGGTATACATCATATTATAGAGCTATCTTCAGGTTTTTAGGAACATTCACACTGATGTCCACAGTGGTTTTTCCATTTTTTGCTCCCACCAGCAGTGAATAGGCATTCCTTTCTCCTACATCTACCCCAGCATTTGTCAACATTTGCTCTGTTTTATCTTAGCCATTCTGATTTGAGTAAGGTGAAACCTTAATTTAGGCTTGATTTTCATTTCCCTACTAGCTAAAGATGTTGAACAGTTTTGAAATATTTCTCAGCTCTTTGCATTCCATGTTGTGAGACCTCTTTGTTTAGTTCTTTGCCCCATTTTTAATTGAGTTGTTTTCTTGAGTTTTAGTTTTTTAGATTTTTGTATATTCCAGATATAACCCCGCCCCCCATTCTTGAAGCTGTCTCTTCATTCAAGTGGTGGTGTTCTTTGATGTACAGAAGCCTTTTAGTTTCATGAGGTCCAACTTTTCAATGGTTGATCTTAATGTCTGTACCATTAGTATCCAGTTCAGAAATGGCTTGCCTATACCAATGAGTGTATTCCCTATTTTCTTCTCCAGCAGATTCAAAGTACAGTTCTGTGTTGAGGTCCTTGATCTATTTGTAATTGAGTTTTATGAGAGGTGAGATAATGCTCTAGTTCAATTCTTCTTCATGCAGCTATCCAATTTGCCCAGCACTGTTTATTGAACATGCTGTCTTTTCTCCAATGTGTATTGTTGTCTTCTTTGTCAAAAATCAAGTGGCCATAGAAGGGTGTGCTCATATATGGATCTTCAATTCTATTCTACTGACCAATTGCTCATCTTATACCAGATTCATCTAGGGTGGTGATACCTACAGCCATTCTTTCACAGTTCAGGACTGTTTTGACTCTCTGGGGTTTTTTAAATTTCACTATAAGAATTTTTAAAATTTCTGTGAATAATTGTGTTGCATTGGTATTCCAGTGAGATGTAATTAAGAAATAAGTAAATATAGACGTAACTAAGACATAAATAAATGTAGAAGAGATAAAGAGGCAAATGACAGACCCATTAAAGGAAAAGCTCACCAACAGGATATTGCAATTCTAAACACATATGCAGCAAACACAAGGGCACCCAGTTTCATAAAATAAAAAGTATTTGATCTAAAGTCATTCATCTAAACCAGAACAAAGACCACTATGATAATACTGTGTTCCCCAATATATTGTACACGCTAATAAACTTATCTGGGATCAGAGAACAGAACAGCCACTAGATACAGAGGCCAGAAAATGGTGGCACACACACCTTTAATCCTAGCATTCAGAAGGCAAAGATACATCCGGATCTCTGTGAGTTCAAAGCCACACTGGAAACAGCCAGGAATGGTGGTGACATACGCCTTTAATCCCAGGAAGTGATGACAGGGAGCAGAAAGGTATATAAGGCAAGGCGTGAAAACCAGGAACTAGAGCTGGTTAAGCTTTTAGGCTTTTAGCAGCAGTTCAGCTGAGATCTATTTGGATGAGGACTCAGAGGCTTTTCAGTCTCAGGAAACAGGATCAGCTGAGGAATTGGTGAAGTGAGATGGCTGTGGCTTGTTCTGCTTCTCTGATCTTCCAGCATATGATCACCCCAATGCCTGGCTTCAGGTTGGTTTTTATTAATAAGACCTTTTAATATTTGTGCTACAGACCACCACAAAAAAAAGTGAATGGGAAGATATACTTAAAATCAGGGTTGATGTTAAGTCATTCATAAGCAAACTACAATCTGTATAAGCACAGAAATTAGGCCTGCACAAGTCTGCACCAGATGGGATCCTAGAGCTGAGAGAGGAAGTGGACACACACACACACACACACACACACACACACACACACACACACACACACACAATCTCTAAAGCAGAATAGTGTCAATTGATAATCATTTGCAAATGAAAAATTAGTTTTCTCTGAGAGTCTCACTGAGGTAACAAACCACTCTTAAGACAGGCCCCATTACAAGTAGTAGAAGACCAACACAAAATGATTCACAGTAGCATCTTTGGAGGTTCTTGCTGTCGTAAAACTGTGTCAGGGCATTATTTTTTTTTTTAATTTTACAGCTCCTTTGTGTATGTATTATGGCTTCCGGGTTTGGGTTTTTATGGGATTCCTGTGTGTGCAAAGAAGTGTGTCTGTATCCACATGTGTTTCTTGTGCTTTTCCTTTGGCTTTTTTCTTCTCTTTCTTTTGTCCTATTTCAACTTGTTTGGTTTTGTTTTATCTTATTTTATTTTTTATTATTACTTCTTGTTGGTTTTCTAAAGAGACACAGAAAAGGTGTGGATTTACAAAAAAAGAGGAAGTGGGGAGGAACCAGGAGGGGTTGAAGGAGAGAAGCTATAATCAGAATATATTGTATGAAAAGTCTATTTTTTTCCTTTTTTGAAAAGTCTATTTTCAATAAAAGAAAAAAAGAGTTCTAACACACATAAAAATCATGGTTAAAATTAATGAAATAGTAGTGGTGAAAAAAACACGAAGAATCAAAGAATCAAGAGTTGGATCTTTGAAAAGATTAAAAGATCTTTAGGCAAATTAACCAAAAGAAAGAGAGAGGAAAGAGAATAATTTATTTATTATTATTATTATTATTATATTTATAATTAATTATAAATATAATATTATAGTTGTACTTATAATTAATTATAAATAATTAATAAAAGTAGAGATGAAAAGAAGACATTACAACAGACACTGTAGAAATCTAGAGTATTATAAGGTCATAATTTAGAAATCTATATTTTACCAACATGGAAAATATAAAAAAATGGATATATATATATATATATATATATATATATATATATATATATATATGGCTTCCCACTGTTAAATCAAAATGAAATAAACAATTTAAACAGATCCAGGACATCCAATGAGACAAAATCAGTAATTAAAGTCTATCAACTAAAAACAGCCCTCAGCCAGAAGGAATAAACACAAAATTCTGCTGGACCTTAAAAAATAAACAAACTAAAAAAAACCTAGTGGTCTTGCTCTGTACCCAAGGTCTATAAGCTCTTGTTTCCCCCATCCTCCCATGCTGCTGTTACTAGGTAATAAAATCTTTCCATTTTCTGACATCTTCTTCAATTTCTTTTTTCAGGGACTTAAAGTTCTTGTCATATAGGTCCTTCACTTGCTTGGTTAGTGTTACCCCAAGGTATTTTATGTCATTTTTGGCTATTGTAAAGGGTGATGTATCTCTAATTGCCTTCTCAGCTTCTTTGTCCATTGTATATAGGACGGCTACTGATTTTTTTTGAGTTGATCTTGTATCCTGCTATGTTGCTGAAGGTGTTTATAAGCTTTATCAATTCCTGGGTGGAATCTTTGGGGTCACTCAAGTATACTATCATATCATCTGCAAATAGGGAAAGCTTGCCTAGATGCCCTTCAACTGAAGAATGGATAAATAAATTGTGGCACATATACACAATGGAATACTACTCAGCAGAGAAAAACAATGACATCATACGGTTTGCAGGCAAATGGATGGATCTAGAAAAAATCATCCTGAGTGAGGTAACCCAGACTCAGAAAGACAAATATGGTATGTACTCACTCATAGGAAGATGCTAGATGTGGAACAAGGATGACTGGTCTGCTACTCACATCACCAGTGAGGCTACCTGGAAAACAGGACCCCAAAAAAGACACAGAGAAATGGATGAGATCTACATGAACAGCCTGGTCATGAGTGGGAACAAAGAAGAGCGACGGTCGAGGGAAAGAGAGTGGGAGATCCTAGCTGGATCAAGAAAAGAGAGGGAGAACAAGGAATAGGAGACCATGGTAAATGAAGACCACATGAGAAGGGGAGAAAGCAGAGAGCTAGGGAGGCCCACGGAGATCCACAAAGATACCCCGCAAAAGACTGCTGGCAACGGTCGAGAGACGGCAGGAACTGACCTACTCTGGTTATGGGATGGCCAGACACCCTGATAGTTGTGCCATAAACCCCATCCAAGGTCTGAGGAATCTGGATGCAGACATCCACGGCTGGGCCCCTGGTGGAGCACTGGGAATCTAATTAGTGAGAAAGAAGAGGGTTTATATGAGCGAGAATTGTTGAAGCCAAGGTTGGATAAAGCACAGGGACAAATAACCAAATGAATGGAAGCACAGGATCTATGAACCAAAGGCTGAGGGGCCCCCAACTGGATCAGGCCCCCTGAATGGGTGAGACAGTCATTTGGCTTGATCTGTTTGGGAGGCAGCTGTGTGTTGGTGCCGGGTCCTGGGCTCATTGCGTGAGTTGGCTGTTTGAATCCTGGGACTTATGCAGGGACGCTTGGCTCGGTCTGGGAGGTGGGGACTGGACCTGCCTGGACTGAGTCTACCAGGTCGACCCTGGTCCTCGGGGGAGACCTTGATCTGGAGGAGGTGAGAATGGGGGGTGGGCTGGGGGGAGAGGGAGGGGGGCGAGAGGGGGAGAACAGGGGAATCTGTGGCTATTATGTTGAACTGAATGGTGTTGTAAAATAAATTTAAAAAAAAATGAAAAGAAAAAAAAGAAATTAAATTTAAAAAATACATGGAATTTTTAACCAAAGCTGTATTCCAGTCAAAACTCCAAATTGTAGAAAACAAATTAGAGAAAAAAAAAAAAGCCCTTTCTTTTTTGAGAATAAATTAATTAAAGAAAAAAAAATCTTTACCAGCTGGGCCTTCGAGTGAGATGTCTATCACTGGAAGTGGACCATTAAAGGGAACTGTTGATTTTGAATCGTCTTCTCCTTCTTTGTGTCTTGGTCATTAGATGAGCTGTGTTATTCTACCACTCATTTGTGCTGCAATGGGCTCTCTTACCACACACCCACAGCAATGGGGCCAATTGATGAGAAGCTGAGCTCTCTGAAACTCTGAGTTTAAATAAGTCTTGTTCTTACAACAATCTTACATGAAAGACGTGTGCTTGTCACTGTACAAATATCTTCAGAGAAACAGCATTTAAGCTGCTCACTTAGAAGCCTGTGGGGTGAATTGTTTGTTTTACTAGAAGTGTGCCGTTTTTTTTCTCGGTCTTGTCATACAGAAATTATGGTGAAATCAACCATTCCTAGGGCCAATGCCAGAGTTAAAACAAGGAGACAGGGCATTAAAAAGCCTTAGTTCAGGATTTTTGTGTGTAAGAGTGTGTGGGGTCCAAGTGCTAACCTAGACCTGACCTCAGAGGTGAAAGTCCTGGCATCTTTTTTTCCCTCCAAATTGATGGCCCTTCATCATTTGGCAGATGAACTACAGACAAAGTGGAACATGAATCTGAGAGACCAAAAGATAAAACATATGGAGTCTTCCTTTCTTTTTCTGTGTTCTTGAGTCTTCTCTGTATGCTTTCTTGCTGATTAAATGGCAACCCAAGTTAAAAACCACTCTGAAAGGATTAAAGTGCACACTGTGGAAAATTAAGAGATCCACTAACCCTTTGTGCAAATCCTTGAGTTAACAGCTGCTAGACTATAAGTTGTTTAAAATGTATAAGAAACACGGTCTGCCAGGCTGTGGTGGTGCACGCCTTTAATCCAAGCACTCAGGAGACAGAGCCAGGCAGATCTCTGTGAGGCCAGCCTGGGCTACAGAGTGAGTGCCAGGAAAGGCACAAAGCTACACAGAGAAACCCTGCCTCAAAAAACCAAAAAGAAAAAGAAAAAAAGAAAGAGAGAGGGAGGGAGGGAGGGAGGGAGGGGGAGGGAGGGAGGGAAGGAGGGAAGGAAGGAAGAAAGGAAGGAAGGAAGGAAAAAAAGAAAAAAGAAAAGAAACCTGGTCAACCACATAAAACTACCAGATAAAACCCTACCATTACACTTAAGCAGATATCAGTGCAAAGCCTATTTCCAATTGAAATGTAAGGCCCTTTGGACACAGTTTGGTTAAGAGGTTCCTAAGTTAAACTCTTTGTTATTCATCATTGGTCTTGCATTCCCAAGTACATGATCCAGAGCATGAAATAAAACATTTTCTGTTTCTGTAGCCTGCTTGCTTTTTGGACATGTGAAGTATTACAAAATAAGCAACTGTTTAGACAGTCTTACGTGTGTAATAACTTGTTACACATGTGATAAGCTTCATAACTTTGTCAATGTTTACTATTTGATTTTTTTTTTGAAAGCATTTGGTGAGCACCTGGTTAGCACACAGATTGAGCATCTGTGTGTTATCTTGTTGGATGTTGGGATTTATAGGCCAACTCTCTTTGGGTCTGTGACATTTATTAGCACAGAATTTCAATTAAGGGAAAGTATGGGCTACTTAGAGAACTGGTTTGAATAGGGTGCTTTTGACATATGCATTCAGGTGTAGATGACTCCCTGGGGCTTGTATTGTAGACCTATGAGCAAGTATCTTCTTAAGGTTCCTAAACTCAAGGAATGAAGAAATTTTGCAGAAATCAAATGTTTGGTGCTTGATTTTTATCTGTGTAGAAGTTATCACTCTGGGGGGAAAATTTCACCTTGGCCATTGCTTTTCAGAAGGAAGAAAACTGGTGTCATGAATAACATAGGAAGAGCCTGTGTGTCTGTACTTCCCAAGCAATGATTTCAGACTGAGCATATTGAGTGCTCCCCATGATTCATCATTAAACTATAAACTTTAATGACAATGTGTCACATCTTAAATGTAATTACAACACCCAATACCCTTTCTCTAGATTTTGATAAATGTTCAATTACGTATCATCATGATGGAGGCGTAAATGTGTATTTTAATGTTCAAAAAAGCATATTCCATATAATGGATAGAGATGGATATACACTCTAGGAAAACCACAGTCACACTACTATTACAGATTCAATAATTCAATCACAGAGGAAACTCAAAAAAGAATGATGAATTTAGGCTATGCAAACTATTTTCTCTTTGGAAAAGTGATATTTTTTACTTGTGTGTTCATCTATGTCTTCACATATGCTGCCTCTGCCACAGTTTCAGGGAGTGATCTGAAGGTGGTGGCATTTGATGGGCTCTGATTAGTCTGATAGAGGGCACTAATTATGGCAACAGCAACAGCAATCCAGAAACTTGATACATTTGTTTTATATACCTGAAAAGAGGAGGTGGGTTTATTGTATACAGCTGAACAAGGAAGTAGATTTAGCTAGTCTTGGTACAGATAATCTGCACAGGAACAGTCTCAAGCTGCAGTCATCCCAGAGCAGGAATCTTGCTGATTGTGTATACTGTCTCAGCACTCACTCTGACTAGGGAAGCCTTTGCAGTTCTCCTCTGAACCTCACCTCGATATGGTTCTATTAATCCCATGGTTCTGGGGCATCAGGGTCCTTGACATGGCCATGTTCATGTCAGCAGCACACATTCACTCAGAACTTCATCTTCTCTGAACACATTCACTCAAGACTTCCTCCAGCAGGTATATGCCACTTGGGTAAGTATCTACAAAGGCCAGAAGAAGGCATCAAATCCCCTAGAGCTGGAGTTACAAGTAATGTAAGCAGCCAGAGGTAGGTGCTAGGAACCAAACTCAGCTTCCTCTGGAAGAGCAGAAAGTGTTCTTAATCACTTAGCTATCTTTCCAGCCCATGAAATCTTGATATGTATTTTTTTCTTGATATGCATCTTGTATTTTTATTCAACTTGGAACAGGAACACAATTTACTCATAAGCATCATGTTTACTATGTCAACTTGAAAGACTAGCTATTTTGATACCTTCTTATCATCACACTCTCTCCACAAAGGGAAACCAAAATCAGAAAATCTCCCTTTAATAAGGATAGATAATTAACAGGATTTAGTAATTGTCTTCCCATCCCTCTGTTTGGAAGCCTTTGGGGGACATAGAATACAGTGTGCCCACTATCTGTGACAGCTTTCTACCCATTGGGTGGCATTTGATTAAAGTTAGATAACTTCTTTCAACATTTCAACATGTGTTGTAAATTTTATATTAAATTGAGCTGAATTTGAAGAGTGGTGAATGCTATAACCTGGAAGTGAGAAGACTGAAACCATAGGCTAGACTAGTCTTGTCATATAGGATAGCATTCCTGGTATGAGACCTGAGGCTAAGTGGCATGACTTTAATGTCCTCAAGCATCAGTTTCCTCAACCACAAACAAGGAAAAATACTAGTCACTTCAAGGATGAAATAATCCAGGTAAAACCTTCAGCATACAATGAGTGTACAATTCATGGTAACTACTATTATGATCATTAGTAAATGATATTTTCAATATTGTTTTAGATCATTGTGTTTTATATCAGTTTTGTGAATGCTCTTAGCTTTGAACATTTTTTTATTTGGATGGACACATGTTGTCTGTATTTATTTACGAATCCAGTGAAGTGATTTGATGCATTATCCAGTGATTGACAATCTTATCAGTTTAGTTAGTATCTCCTCAAACTTTTTTTTTTCTACATTGGGAAAATCTGGCCTCTGTGGGTTAATATGAAGGATATAATTGTTGTAGCCATTCTACTGTGCTCTAGAACACTAGAAATTGCATTCTCAAATTCAGGCTCTGGAAAACTGTATGCCTTCTCCTGTGGCTCTGCTTAGCATTCACCCAGGAATATACGTGTTTATCTAGGTCATGATATAGAGTGACATATAATATAGTCCAAGGATCTTCTCTTTAAAAAGTTAAATATGTTGCAGGCTGGAGAGTCGGCCCAGTGGTTAAAAGCACTCACTGCTTACAGAGGAGCTGGGTTTGTTTCACAGCACCCATATGGTGGCTTGACTCCAGTCCCAGGAAATCCCATGCCTTCTTCAGATATCCACAGGCACCAGGCACACACATGGTGCATGTACATACATGCAAGAAGCACTCATGCATGTAAAATAAAACAAATCTTTAAAGGGAAAAAATAATGGAGCTGGACAGATTGCTCAATGGTTAGAAGCACTTGCTGATCTTGCAAACAACCCAAGTTTGGTTCCCAACACCCACGTGGTAGCTTGCAACCATCTGAAATTCCAACTTCAAGGAACCTGATGCCCTCTTCTGACCTCTGTGAGCATGGGCATGAGAGCGGTGCACAAACACACATGCAGGCAAAACATTCATATACATAAAATTAGAGTAAATCAATCTTTTTAAGTTAAATGTTTATTTTTCTGGACTTGGCTCCTCAGATATTCATTTTCGGTACTCATTTTATTGAATCTTACATTACTTAAAATATCATGGTTATGTTTAAACTATGCTATGAGGGTATACCCTTCCAGTCAGATTACTTATTTCCAAATATCTGAAATAAACTCTCTATAAGACATTTATGTAGCAAGGTTAAGCTGCTTAAAAAAAAAAAGAAAGAAAAGAAAAGAAAGCAAAAAAACATTGAACCAAAAAGTGCTCGGTGGGTAGAAGACCTAGAAAAGTGTCTTCTCCTAGACACAACTGGAAAGCACATCACTAAGTATGTTTCCACCTTCGAGTCTTTAATAAATCTACATTTTTGTTTATTTTGTCATTGTGTGTATGCATGTGTGCACATGCTTCTTCGTGTGTGTTGAGTGAGGGTGCACATACACTGTGGCATGCATGTAAAAATCAGAGGGTGACCTTGGGTTGTGTTGCTACACTTTGTACCTTGTTTCAGACAGGGTCTCTTTGCCATTGCATACACCAGGCTAGCTGGCCTACGAACTTTGGGAGACTCCCCTTCTCTGGCCCCCATCTTCTCACAGAAGCCCTGGGATTACAGAGCTTTGCACCACTGTATCCAATTGGCATATGTTCTGGGATCTGAACTTAAGTCATCAGGCTTTCATGACAAGTGATTTTACCCACTGAGCCATCTCCTCACGCCCCAGCAAATGTACCATTTTAAATCTCTCTCTAAAATTGAAAACATTCGGTTTTCTAATGTTTTGGTTTTGATATAAGTTATGGATGTGATAATAATATCTGACCTTCAAAAATATTTCTGAGAATGAAATAAAATAGTATTTGCAAAGGACTTCTTCCATGTCTACCCCATCATAAACCCCTTGTAAATGTCTTCTGCTTTGAAATGTTACCATTTTGTTATAAGTCTGAGTACTTAGCTCCAAAGAGTACTAACACATTTGTTTGAATACTATAAACAGTAATATGTTGACATAGAGATTTCTCATTAGTTTGTAAAAGATCAGATAATTTGAAAATAGAGTTAAAGATCTTGCCTAATTAGGAATATATTGTATGCTGTTAATAATAGTTTTGAAAAGAGCATGCTAGTTTTTTGCCCCAGAAGAGTCTCCTCAATTTTCACATAAATATTAAAATTGTGTGAATAAATAAATATGTGAAAATCAGAGACTGATCCAATGATTGACATCTGGGTTACTAACCCATTTTTATCATCATGTTGGAATGATTATCGGGCATATAACATGAGCAGCTCATGACTTCCTACAGGAGAGAGGACTGTGTGGCATCATAATGGCAGGTTAGCATGGATCCTTGCTGGCCCCTACCAGAAGCACTGTTTGTAAACATAGTAAACCACTTAGAATTCAACTTTTAATTCCTCCCTCCCTTTTTAATTAAAGAAGGTTATGAAGAAAATTTGCATTCATTTCTATGATATTGAAAGTAAGCAACAGGGAAGGAAGTATTAGCTGGCTTTTTAATCTATGCAATCCAAAGGGGAATGTTGATAGCTCTATCAGAGAGGATCACAACCGAGTGACCTATGGTCCCAGGAAAACTTCAACTTAGTTTGTACTCTCTCATGGACTGTTGTAATTGCTACTTAATTCTTTCATTTAGTTTCTAAACAATGAAAATCCACTCCAAAGCTAAAAAGTTCCCATGTAAAATGTCTAAGAAGCCGTGCTACCATGAATCCAAAAATGTCAGAATTGAAATTAAGCAGATGGCTCAAAAAGGAAGACATTCTGCAGACAACCTTGCCCATTCTTATGACTGTGTCATAGTCACTGGATGTAAGAGCTGAAATGAGAATCACAGGCATGAAGGTCAGGTTCAGTGTGTGGTCCTACTGTGCACCTTCTAAAAAGTATTTGAGATGACATAACCCCAGCAAAGCTTGAGTGTCACTGTATACACTTTATTGAAATAGAAGCATCCATCCCATTGGGTGGAGGAAAGAATATTGCAAGAATGTAGTGTATGCTATGACATCATCTTACGAAAAACTAATACATTCACAGAGAAGGGCTCTGTAAATGCACAAGCTATCCATACTAACTAGAGTTTTAAATAATGCTACTGATTTTCTACTTTTCCTGCTATGGAAGCACCAAATGTCTCTTTTGTGTTTTAACAGCAAATGAACTTAAAGATGGAGAAGAAAAAATGTTCCATTGATGGAGCATCCAAGGCTCTGTGGGTTCTCCCTCACATACACACTGCTTAAGAAACTCTTGTATTTGTCAACACCAGGTTCACTGATCACTTTCTTCTATATCTTCTTCACAACTGGTGCTACTTTAATGAGTTAAAGAAAGAAAAACTGGTTGTTCATTTGTCTGCAATTATTAGAATGTATGTTCAAACCCTGTATTAACAATAGCTTCAGGAGCTATTGAGTTGATCTTGAGTGAACCAACAAAAGCCTCTTTGCAAACCTTGAATCTTGACTTCACAGTAGCTGTGTCCTAGACTGGTATACTTTGCCCCTCAACCCTCGTGCAAAGCCAACAAATTCTAAACCTTAGCAAGCAGACAGCCTCTGTGTGACTTTTCAGATAAGACAAAAATAAGTCTTCATTTACAAACAATATCTAAATGATCTTCCACACCCCTCTTCCTCTGATTAAGAACTAGTATTTATGAAAGGTTATCGAATGCTAAATAAACTGCCTTCTCTTTTTTATTATATCACATGTACCCATTTCTAATTAAATCATTCTGCATTGTAATGAGCCTTTAATTTATTTGCATTCAATTAATGAGCTTTGGAAAAGAACCATATCCACACACCCTTTTCTACTCTTTCCCTTTTCAAAATGCTACAAAAATAATTGTTGAAATGAGAAGCCTGAAACCATGAGTGTCAAAATCATTTGGACTGGATTTTAAAGATAGATAATAGATAAATCTGTGAAGTTGTTTCAGGGGCAGGTTGATAACCAAACCTGAGCCACCAACTCTGATAAACTTCCATGGCACACAGTTGACAACAGACTGTTGCTTCCACATGCTTAAAAAAAAAAAAAAAAAAAAAAAAAAAAAAAAAAAAAGGACAACCAAGATCAATGATGTTTAACAGGCCCCTTCAGGAAGCTGGCATTGCACAACCTATAGAAAAGGAGGGTGGTGGTGCTGTCATCTGGACACCAGAGAGGCTGAGGTTGTTTGGAAAATAAAATTTTGTAGTCCTTTTCTTGTGACAATTGGGCATAAATACCATCTCCATGATTTTCTTTATTTGCTAGAAGGAATGCACATTCCATTTTTGCTTGTTTTATTTTATTTTAATATTATACCAAAATGACTGGAGTTGCTTTTATTTCAGTAAAGGGAAGGGATAGTAAAGGCATCCTAGCTCTCAATTTCTCTTTATGGTCTTAGAATATCGCACATTTTCTGAGACCTGCCCCCCCTCCTTCCTTCTCTCCCTCTGTCCCTTCCTCCATTTCTCCTTTCCTCCATCCCTTCCTCCATGAAAAGTGAAATCATCTCAATGTTTGTTTCCTCGTTTCGATTCTTTGATGTGGCATTCTCTTTTCCCCTTGTGATGAACACCCTCTAGGGTACTAATCCCTTTCCTCTGCAACAAAGGAATCTGGACTTTTTTCATTAAAGTCCAGTTCAACAAAATGCAGCCATCTGTTTGACTCGGTGTCTTAAATGTCACATTGCTTTGATGAGAGAACAGATGCCCAGCCAACAACTGTACTGATATATTTGGTTGAATACTGAATATCTCACTTCAGGGCCAGGTCCGAAGTAGATATTTGGTCCTGGACCAGTTCTATTTCTAACTGATGAAAACAAGAGAGAGTTGGAGACATTTTAACAGCTTTATTAAGTTGAGTCTTAGTTTGCTCTTTTTGATGATCAATTCTCCTCTTTGTCTCTCTTCTTTTGTAGCTATTATTTAATTCTGGCTTGAAAAAGTCTCTACTCCTCCCTCTCCACTCTGTCTCTCCTGAGGACCTGGCCCTCAAGGCGCCCTCTGTTCTCCTGAAACTAAACTTCTGGGTGTTTGATTTCCCCACTCCTATTTTGCACTTCCTCCGTGCTGATGCTGGGACCTGGAAGAATGCCCTCCCTTTCAAGCCGGCCCCTCCCCTGGCTTCGAATCCCACCTCCTGCACAAAGCTCTCTTTATGTGTTCTGTGGTATTGGAGAAGGCTTTGGGGAAGTGCGTAATGAAGGTATTCATGTATGTAGTTGAGGGTGAGAAAATAGAATGGATAATTGGATTTTGAACAAACAGGCTCATTACCTAACTCAAGACACCAAAACATAAAATGAAAGTAAATGCTTGATGTGTCCCTTAATTCTGTAATATATTCCCATTTTTAGAGGGATGGGAGTCAGACATTTTGTTTCTTTTATGTCCAGCCTTTTTCAACAAGGACTTAACAAAAAACTCACAAGGACTTAACAAAAAACTCAAAGCAACAATAGCCATGATCCTCCAGCAGGAGAGAGGCACAGAATGAGGAGAATTTTTGGTCAGATAAAACTTGGGCACACATTGGAAAAGCTCTGGCTGGTTCCTAGGTAGTAACTGAGCGACACTTTGGAAGCTCTCTGGATCCACTCAGGGTCAAAGATCCACTTGCACCAGAATGGGGCCGACACTGTCCCCTCAGCCCTTGGCTATAGTCAGGAGATTGTATTTTCTCTGAAGTAGTCAGATAAGCTCAGATCAGTCTTGTGACTTACCTTGGCATCTCTATCTTACTGACAAACACCAAGGTTAACCACTGACCTTCTGGTCAATATTTAAGCTCTGAGTTCTTTACAAGCAAAGATGTATGCTTCAAAAAATATTGCATGAACTGTTTCACGTCACTTAGCATGATGTAAATGGCTAGCAAGTCGGTACCAACCTGCAGAAATTGTGTAGGACTTATGCCTTCTACCTTCACCACATTTCTGTGTAGTAATCAAAGGATCATAAAATCTGGGAGAGAATGAATATTTCAGACTGAGCAGATAGCTCACTTAGTAATGCACTTGCCTTGCAAACACTGGTACCTGCACCTAATCTCCAAAATCTACATTAAAATATCAGGCTTAGTGGCTCATGCTTGTGATCAGAAAGCTGTCGAGACAGAGACAAGAGAATCTCTGGAACCCTATGACCTATTTGGTGATCTTCAGGCAATGAGAGACCCTGTCTCAAAGATGTGGGTGGCATTCCTGAGGACGGCATCTCAATTTGGCCTCCAACCTCCACAAATGCATGTGTGCATACATCTTCATACACAGAAACACACAGACACATATGCATGCATGCGTGCACATACAAATTTTAAAATGGAATATCCACCCATCACATTTGGTTTCAGGATATATTTTACTAGGTTACTTTACGGACAAATTGGAGAACATGTTGAAAAGCTAGTATACAAGATGTCAAAATCCTGGAAACGATGTAAGTCACAATGCAAGAAATGTTATCCAATTGGGAGAGAGACCAGAGACAGAAAAGATTTTCAGAGGATCATGGTCTCTGTTTTAAATCTAAAGAATTGCAAGATAAGGTATGAAAAAGACAGATACTTGATGAGAAAAAGAAAAAGCAGCCAGATTTTTAAAACCCAGGTCTTCTTGGAAAAGGGAGAGTTCACAGAGTAATGATGATAGCCTGAGATCTGGATTTGAAAGCCTGTGCACAGCTGCAAATGAGGACGAGGTGGGGACACTGGGTAAGGGAGGCCAAGACTGCTTCAGGGTCATCTATCCTGTTGGAAGGAGAGTTGCAAAGTCTCAGTCTGGTTTTCTCCTTACACTCCCTTCCATCCTCTGCGGGAGACTCCCAAAAAATCTTAACTATACACAGAAGACCACATCTGCCCTTTATCACCTCATTTGACTCACAGAGATGAAAGATGGGAAGAGGCTGAGACATGTGTTTGAATCATTGGGCCTCCAACGCACCTTCATAGAAATGGGTTATAGCTCCTGATCACTCAGTCCACAATGACCCTGTGTGAGATACCATCACTCTGCTGCAGGTACAGATAAATGAGCCCAAAAAAGGCAAGCAGCACAGTGAAAGGCACACAGCAAGAAGAAGGCAGAGTTGAGATTCAAACCGCCATATTACTTGAGATTTCTGCCAAAGATCTGACCACTAAGTCCACTGTCTAGATCTGCTATGAGATGCAGCCCATGTGGCCAAAGATAGAGACCAAAGCTACCCATTGCTTCATCATGTCTATGGAAAGTCAGGTTCTAGTTTCCAAAGAGCAGGAAATAGGACATACATTTGAAACAGGCTGCACTGAGGGTGTGTACGAGCAATGAGGAGACATCTACCACATAGAAATGGGCAACAGGAGAAGACCCAGGTGAGCATGATTTGAAAACTTAATACAACCCCAAACATTAACATTCTCATTTTGGAACTGGACAAGGAAATTCCAATCTTCATCTCAAAGAAAAGTAGTGTATAAGAATAACTCAAAGAGTTAAAGCAGAAAACACAAAACAAAAGTTTTGGCATGTACACACACACACACACACACACACACACACACACACACACACACAGATACCATGGACCGATTTTGATATAGTGAAGAAATGGAAGAATTTACAGGAAGTGCTGTTGATAAAAAAAAAAACTTTCAATTAAGAAAATCAAATTACTATGTTAAGTTCAAAAATAAATTAATTACAGCTATACTTAAAAGTACAGAAACTTAAATAGTCTCATTTAATCAAAGTTAATATTTAAATGTAATTAAAGTAAACTCATTAAAATTAATTAATAATGATGAAACTAATGAAATTATTAAATTAATTTGTGTATAATTAAATATATAATTATGTATAATAGACTAGTAAAACATAATTAAGTACAATATAGATATAGTTAATTCTAAGAATAAATTATCAAATTAAAAGCCCAATGACAAAATAAGAGAGAAAATACTTGCTAGTTTAAATGGAGAACAAATATTAAAAATAGAGAACAATTCCTCTAGGGCAAGAGGTTGAAAAAAATCCATCAAATAGAAAATGTAGCATCCAGTTCAGTCAAAAACAATAAAACGCTGAGGAAATATTTTGGAGAGTTCACCTGTCTTGATTTCAAAATATACTACAAAGCTACAATAATCAAAACAGTATGGTAGTGGCATGAAGAGAGACAAATACCAAAATGCAGTAGAATGAAAGATTCAGGGCAGAAAGGAAAACCTTAACATGGTCAGTTGATTTTGACAAGTGTTGTAACACAGCTAGCACTGTAGACAAGAATATTCTTTCCAGAATGGATTCTGGGTCAGCTGAATATTCACCCACAGGAGAGTAAGGTCCAACTCCTACCTCATGTCACATGAATAAATAAATTCAAAATTGACCAAAGACCTAGATGTCTGAGTTTTAAGCAAAAAGCATGTCTGTGTAGCTGAGGACCAGTGACAGTCACATGTGACATAATGTAATAAAAGAAAATTTGGATAAACTGAGATCATGGAAATTGAGAGAGTTTGTGTTTCAAAGCATCTAGAGAGCAAGATGAGCCATGAAGAGGAGACTATGTACAGATCTTGTATCCAACTAGGAGGCTGTGTCTAAGTATAAACTCAGCAATAAATAGACAACCCCATTAAAGCTGGGCAAGGGATCTGAACAGACACTTCTTCACTGAAGACACGAATGGCTTCTGTACGAAAGAGAAGGTGCCTGGCATCACCACATGTGTGAAATGCAAGTCACAATGGGGCTGGCACACTACGTGATATATCCCCCAGCAAGACTGTCGCCAAGCTGAAGAGGGTACCAGATGTAGGGAAATCAAAATTGTATGCATTATGAGAAGAATATAAAATGATCCTCCGAGAGCAATCTGAAAATGCCTCAAGTGGTTAAGCATAATCACAATTTGACACTAAAAACCCACTGAGATATATGTGTGTGTGTGTGTGTGTGTGTGTGTGTGTGTGTGTGTGTGCATATACCCAAGGGATCCTAAAACATAGGCTCTAGCAAAGGATTCCTCATGCATGTTCACACCAAGGCTACTCCCACCTGAGGTAAGCAACCCCAAACTCCACCAACCAGTAAAAGATAGGCAAAATGAAATCCATGCAGGGAATGTTATTCTGCCATAAAAAGGAAAAAAAATCCCAATACATGCTACAACATAAACACTGAAGACGGTGCAGTAAGTAAAATAAGCTTGACACTGAAGGCTGTGTAATGATTCTACTTATATGAAATGCACATAGAAAGATTAATTGGCCGCTAGCAGAGTGTAATTGCAGGTGCTGTGGTATATATGGGGTCGATTTTGGAGGTGATCAGAATACAATTCTCTTCTCTTCAATATACACCTTTAAACAAATACAGCAGATAATCTCAACTTCACTGGTAATCAAGACATGGCAATTAAATAAATCACAATGATATATCATCTAGCAATCATTGGATAGGAGGATCCCAACACTGGCCAAGAGGGAGAGGGAATAAGAAAACTCATTGACAGGGAGAGGATTTGAATTGCCACAATTTCTTTAGAAAGCGGCAGTCATGCTAACAGTGACTGCAAACACTGACCAACCCCACTAGGCTTGTGCCCTAAGACAAACCCTCATATGCCCACAATGTCATCAAAGACAAAGCATTAGGAATGATATAGGTTGTACACACAGTGACAAGCACTCTACCTTGTCCTTAAAGCTTACTGCTCCTGCTCGAGGCCAAGGAAGAAATCAATAAATAAATCAGGATACGTCTGTACTGGGGAATATTATGTAGCATGTTAAAAGGATTAAGCAGATATGATATTTAAAGTTCTTCAGGTCAGACCAAGGTGGGAAAACTGTACAAGGCCTGTTTATTTTGATTTCATCTGGTGTTTAAGATACAACAAGTTATTTCTCATACATACATGTGTGTGCTTGCACATGTACTGGGAACACCCAAAACAGTGTACACTGGTTACCTTTAAGAGAGGAGTGTGAAGAACCTCTCCAAATTTACACCTATTGTCTGTGTGTTTGTTTTTAATGAGGATTCTCTTGTGATGTTAAGAAAGAAATTCGAAAGGAGGATGGAGAGTCAGGAGAGACTGAGGGAAGAACAAAAGGAAAGGAAAGTAGATAAGAAGCCCCACAGGGTCATCCACAGAGCAAACCTGTTGGCTTAAGGCTGTGGGATTGCTCAGCCAGCATCGAGGCCACATAATATATGTACCCAGCTCCAAGCTCTTCCCTGCTCCACTACTTTGATTTAAGAGCATTAGGAAACTGTGTAATTTTTTTTTTGGTCCTCTTTTTATTTCCATGGTAATTTGTGTCTGTGGGTAAGCATTTTATTTTATCAGAGGCATGGGGCTAGAGTTATTTTCCGAGGCGCTTGAGTTTTCCTTTGAAGCCACTGAAATGAAAGGCAACACTGCAGACAGTACCCATGCTGTTTGTTAGAGAGTCAGAGGTTAGAATTACATTTGCTGCCATTTATTGTGACTATTCCGTGCCAGGCATGAGGGTAGCACTTCTCATGGGCACTGCGGTATTATTAATATTGCAGACATCAAAACATTTGTGAATGGGATATAATTGACTTGTCAGTCATATTAACAACGTCCCCCGTGGAATACCCTCCAACCATGGCCAAGTAGAATATGGTTAGGTTATTTACAAGTGGCTCTTTTAGTCTTCAACCTTTGAAAAATACCAAAGCTTTATTTTAGCTTTAACACAATATTGAGATATAATTTTTGTGAGTGATGTATATATGCAAATTGGTGGCACAGCTTACTCTCAAGGCTATAAGTGAATAATTTTTTTCAAAGAAAAGATTGTTTTAGTATTTTAAAAGCCAGCCATCTTATGAAAACAATGGTTCACAATTCTAGATCTTCTTTAAAGAATGTGAGGTTCTCTAATCCATGATTATAATTCAAAGCCCATCAATATTTAAACAATCTTTGAATGGATAAACAAGAAAAATTACAAATCTATGCTAAGGCTTAAAAGAGTTCGTGAAGTGGAAAGGCATAAAAAATCCACGTAAAATACATAGGAAGGAAAAAATCAATATGGAATCATCTAAAATAAAAATTTGAATATTATTTAAAATATTTTCTTTCAATCCATGGGTTACGATTAATTTTGTCTTACAATAAATCCTGAGATGAGAGCAATTCTCTAACTAAAAATAAAATTTCAGTCCTCTACCGATTGCCATGCATTTGATGAGGATGACGCAGTTGGTATTCAGAAGTCAGTTTCTAAGTGGTACATAATATTTGCTTTACAGGCAAGTAGGTTAATTTAAATTGGAAATGCATTAATATTTGAGGAAAGCAAAAAAAGAAATTCAGTAGAGTCAAGTGCTTTCTAAACTAATTCACCTAAGAATTTTTACAGTGAGACATGCTGTTTCATTATTTAAATTTCTACAGAAACATCTAATGAGGAATTAACAACAAGCCATTGTATTTACATAAGAGCATCCTGCCTTTTACTTTATCTATATTATCCACCCAGCTCAGAAAGGATTTTCAGGTCCCCGGACTCAAGTCCTGTCATGTGCACACTGAGTTATTGCTTGATAGAAACAATTCATTGACATCAGGCAGGTCCTGCTTTCAGACATTTAGAGATTTCCTGTGACCTCTCTCCTCTCATATGGAAGTCGGTGAATGTTTCACTGATGTCAAAATTTGTATAAAAGGAAAAAAAAAATAACTGCTAAAAGACCCTTCATTTACTCAATAAACATATACTGAGCACCTATTATGTGGCAGGTGTTCTGGCATATTCTGAGGTTCTGGAGGGGAACAAAACTAGTGGAGGAGGTTGATGTCATGTAACCACGCTAATATGTAAGTACAACCACAGTAAACCATGAAATAAGGAACTGGGAGATACAGGAAATGACAGGCTCTAGGATGCGCTCAGATTTCAGTAAACTCTGCCAGTACCCACTGACGTCAGATGAGCCTCATCTCTTATTAAGTATCCTAGACAGAGCAAACCAGAATCCAAGAGGTGCTGAGCCAGGTTCTTACCCTGATGTCTGCCATACCAGCTTCTTGAATCCAGGCCCCAGAACAAGACAGGGTACCGATTTGGGTTTGGCTTGACCAAGGTACCAGTTGAAAAATTCTAAAATTTTAAATCCAGAATCTAATAACAAGGATCCCCAATTTCCATGTGTTAGAAGGAAAGAACTGACTACCAAAGTTATCTCTGACCTCCAAATTTAGCAGGGAATATGGAGACAAGCACACATTAAATAAATAAATAAAGAATGAATGAATGAATGAATAAGGAATATGGAGACAAGCACACAATAAATAAATAAATAAATAAATAAATAAATAAATAAATAAATAAATAGGTAGGTAGTAGATAGATCGACAGATAGATAGATAGATAGATAGATAGATAGATAGATAAGTAAGTAAATAAATAAATAAATAAATGTAAAGAAATAGTAAGATTCCAGACTTGAGATCAAGAAGCATCATCACCCATCCTCTGTCTTTGTTCTTTTCTGGAAAATCTGAACATCCCAACTTTATTCATAGGTACAGTGTGTCCCATTTGCTCTGGGTCACCAAAACATGCACTGCAACAAAACCATCTCTCCTCTTTAACTGAAATTAGTTCAAGTTTAAATGACAAGAGTGAATTGGAAAATATCACTGGGAGTGGAAATAACAACCAAGATTGTATGACTGAAATTTGCCAATAGTCAGACAAGATCCCCCCAGATTTTTATACATATTATATATAATATGTATATGTTATATGTATATAATATGTATATATTATATGTATATAATATGTACATATTATACATATTATACATGTATATATATGTATATATAATATGTTACATGTAGTATATATGCATGTATCTGTGCTTCTTTATATATATTGTATTATGTACATATGACACCAATAAACTATTTAGACATGTGCAGACATACAGATTAAACATATGTATTATGTCTATATAGTATATAGATACATATATATTATAGATGTATATGTTATTTGTATTATGTCTACATACAATATAATTATGTGCCTATTATTATATACATGTATGAAATACATGTGTAGCATATAGATACATAATATATAACATAATGCATAATATACATCTATTCTATGCAACTCACCAAGTATGAAGTGTTAAAGGCATTAAAATAAAATGAAAGTCTGTTGATAATGTTTCGTGTTCTCCCAATCTGAGCAGCTTTCAAAATTTGAATTAACTTTTTGAATCTTCAGTCTTCTGTGTAAAAAATCTCTGAATAAATAAATGAACACATGTGTTAAAAAATATGTGGGCATTGCTCAAAGGTGGAAAACGTTGGTTTCATTAAGGAGTGGTTCTCTCGCATTTTTGCCTATGGTCATTTTGAACAGACAGAGTCTGAAAGGTCTAGTAAAACTTCAAGTCGCAAAGCTTCCTTTTCACACTGCCTGGTGAGGCAAGTGCCTGGTGCTTGTAAGGCATATTTGGGGTAGACTTGCTTAACAACCCATCAACATGAATAAGGCTTTGGTGTCAAGCTCACATGAGTCCTTTTCTCTGCACTTGCCACCACCAAAGACTTACCTTTTGTGATGTTTTTCTAATGGCTTAACCTTACCATATACACAGCATGGGCATGGGCACTGGCAGATAATAAAGCTGGTTGTATTCATTAATACTGCTATAAATCTCCTTTCTAAAATAGCTATAATGATGGTGAAATAATGTTTCATCCTTTTCTGTGAGAGCACATGACTGTGGCCTGCCACTTAGTTTCTCTATAGGTGTTGGGGTGATAAAAGAGCCTGGCAGTCCTGAGACAGGGTGATGCTGAGGTGAGGCAGAGCCAGGCATGTTTGGATGGGGCACTGGTGATTAGACAGACTCAAAAGAGATCAAATCTCTCCCACTGTCCTGTGCAATAGGACACTTTAAAACTTTTTGAATCAGTGTGATGATTTGGATGAGAATAGCCCCCATAGGCTCATATGTTTGAATATTCAGACCCCAGTTGGTGGAACTATGGGGAAGGGTTAGAAGATGTGGCCATGTTGGAGAAAATGTGTCACAGGGGTGAGCTTTGAGGTTTCAAAAGACAAATGCCTTTACTGGTGTGCCCTGTTTCTCTACTTGCAGATCAATGTCTCACCCTCTGAAACCAGAAACCCAGTTAAATGGTTTGTTTTATCAGTCACCTTGGTCGTGATGTTCTGTCAAGACAATAGAAATGTGACTAAGACAATGCATTTTCAAGCCCTTCCAAATAGATGCCCATCTCTGGTTCCATCGGTCTGTTATTCTGAGAGTGGTTCTCTGTGTTTCCTCTTCATGGGGAATTCTTTGGTGGCCAATGGAACGGAAGGTGTGTGGATTTTAGAGCATCAGTGTTATGACCTGAAGAACAAACACAGCATTTGCAAACTGATACAGCCCTTCATTTTGCCTATGTCTGTGCTCTGCATTCAAGAATCCACATCAAATTGCATTTTAGCAAAATCTGCATTTGTTCAAGAATTTTTTGTTGTCCTAATCATGGGTAGCATGATTAGGTTTTAGCATGAAAAGTTTTAGGTGACTAAGTCACTTCATTAACTTAGGGTGGCCTGCCCCACTTACTTTTGAAATACTTGTACCACAAGTAATCTCTACACTGAGAATTAAGAAAGGGAGAAAAACCCTGTTCCAGAGATTGCAAGTGCGGGGTTTTTTAATCGAGTCCCCTGAGGCCCTTCCAAGTCAGCAGCCTCGTCCAGTGGCTGAATTCACTACAGGGTCTGTTCTTCAGAAATATTCTAGGTGTAAGTAAGTCTGTCTTCACTCTAAATTTATGGCTGTGTTTCAGAAACGTCCTGCAGTCATGGCCACTCTGGTCACTTTCTGAGAGCATGGCACATAGGGGACACCTGGGCACAGGAGACTGCTGACCTGGCCACAGTGTGGGTGGGCTTGGATGCCAGTGTCCCTGAGTTTACAGGACTTTCAAACAAGCACCTGTGTGTATTGGTTTATTATTTCATTTGTGGGAGATGATATAGTAAGAAAAAGCAATTCTCTCTCTCTCTCTCTCTCTCTCTCTCTCTCTCTCTCTCTCTCTCTCTCACACACACACACACACACACACACACACACACACACACACACTTTCCCTCAAAAGGAGACTTCACCATTTTAAAATAAATGCATCTGTATGAAAAGAAAAACAATTATGGTGCTAAAGTTTGCTGTTGAGACCTCCCATCAGACATCAGGGGCATTAAGCAGGATGATAGCCACAAACAGCAGGAAGGTCTCCTAGGTGGCCCCCTACTGTATGTTGCTGGAGACTTAGACCACTCCATCACTATTTGTTCATGTTGAGGGGAGACTGGCATGCATGTGTTCTATGTTATAAAGTTCTAAGAGGATGCTGGTACCCACTGTCTCATACCATACTACTCTGAGGGAAGCTTGTCTCCCAAGTCAGACAGAGATGTTTCCTTTAGAAGGTCAGTGCTTGGAAGCATCTTGATGATGACCACCTACAAATGTACCCAACAGAGAATTGATGAATAAAGGAACAAGCAAGCAAAAAAAATTTTTAACTGACACAGATTTGTATTTGCTACAGCAGTAGCTCTACCCTCTTGTTACAAATGTGTAGAAGATGCTGTAAAGTGTGAACTTGGCTACTGCCTGCTGTGTTTTGCATATGTATGGGGGAAAGCAGCTTGTGAAGGCTACAACTATCTTGTACATGCAGGTTCTGTGCTTGTCTATGTCCCTGCATCAACTCAGACACCTATCCTCCAAGGCCCTAATAGTGCATACTACTAAACAGGTCAGGAGCCTCACTTTAGAGCTCTCCCAATCTGCCCAGCACCAACTCACCATGCTCATTCAAACTGTGTCCCCCGAAAACCATCTAGGATTTCCTCACAAAACCAACACATCTAAGCCTGGGGTGGCCCTAATGCCTATTACTCCCAACCAGGAGGCTCCTGGAAATAACTCTCTTGGGAGTTCACAGCCACATCATTCACCATTTCTCAGACTTGCCATCCCCAACCTCATCGCCGAAGGGGCACTTCTTTGCTCACTGCCTATCACCAAGCTCCTCCTGGATGTCTGGCCTCTGACCCAAACTCCAAACCAACCACACGGAAATCTGTCCACAGTGCTTTAGGGGAGCCAGTCTTAGGCACTGATGCATGTTTGGAGTAGCTGGATATTAGCATACTATCTCGGGCAAGTTAGGCAACATAGCTCTTAGTATAAAGAGCACCTCTCCGGGACTTAGAGATGCTGTTTACAATGCTGTTTCATCTCAGAGAGTTCTAGCCTCATAGTCCATAAATTTGGACATTTCAAGATTACATCCAGTAGTTCATGGTTTTTATGAGGATTCAATAACACATTCAATCACTGCAAAAATGCCCTGGCCAACGCAGAGCCACAAAATACTAATATATTTTCTTTCTTTTGTAAGAGTCCTCCTAAAATATGCCTGCCACCCATCCTCTGCTTCCATCACTGCTTGAGCTGAGCTGCCCTTGCCATTTCTAAAATGAACATATTAAGAGCAGATTGAGGGCCACCGCACAAGCACATTGATACACTACCTCCCTTGGTGTCTCATCCAACCCCTGGAGACCACATGGATCAGAACCCTGGTCAACAAAGGTAGATGTGGAGACCATGAGATGAGCAGAGAGGCTATGACATGGACCGTAGACCAGTTCTTCTGCTGACTAGTCTCTAGCCTTTAAGAGCACCAAAACATCTCTGTTGGGAAAGGTTTGGGAAGTCTATCTGTCGTCTTTCAACAGAGCTTCTTTGGAAGGCAGAGGAAAGGGGCCGATTGTGCTGCATTGAGCATTTTCAGTGCTAAAGAGACAAATATGAAATTGGATGTGGGGAAGGATGACATCACAAAGCATCAAACTGATACATAGTAGGTATTCAAATGAACACAGGCTGAGTGCAGAGCTGACGTTCGGCCTACAGAGTGTCTTCATCATGCCAGCTGTTGATAGCTACTCTCTTCAGTGCCCAAATATTAAATATGAATGAAATAAGATATGGGAGTTTTTACGAACAAATTTGTGTGTGTGTGTGTGTGTGTGTGTGTGTGTGTGTGTGTGTGTGTATGGTCACTATCATGGATGTTCATGGTGTACAAGCACATGTGTGTGGTCACACATGCATGGAGAGGCCAGAGAGGAACTCTGTCTCTCTCTGCATTATTCCCTTGAGCCTGGTTAATAGCGTGCTCCTCTTGTACCTGCCCCCAACAAAGCTGGGGTTACACAGCATGCTCAGCTTTTTTACAGGGGTGCAGGGTTCCAAACTCAGTTCTAATTCTTCCACAACAAGTGCCCTCATCTGAGCCATCTCTGCAGCCCTGAACTTGAACTTTTTAAAATTTACTTCTAATTTCTGGAAATAAAAAGGATTGAAAGTCATGTGCCTTGCCTTAATAGTAGAAATATGAGTCATAGAAAGTCACATTTGAGTTCTGTCATTTTTCCTGAGTTGATTTTTTATTTTATTTTAATCCTCTATGAATAGACAAACAACCAATCAGGTCACTTGGCTCAAAGTGTCTGGACTGTGTAAAGACCAAATAATGCAACTGGTTGACCTGTAGTTCATGCTTTTCTAGAGAAAATTTATTACAAATAAAAATATTGTTTACAGAGCCAGTAAGCTGGCTCAGCAGGTAAGTATTGGTGAAATTATTTTGGCCACTCCACGTAGTTAAAAGGATATTTATTTAATGGAGTAACTCACAAATTAAGTAATAGGTAGGTCGCAGGGTCTGGGGAAGGTGTATCACAATCCAGCGGTGTTCTCTGGAGCTCTGCTCAGTCAACCTCCACCGTTCAGCGTCCCGGCAGAGAGAGCACACAGCAAGAGCGCTGGCCCATCCAGCTCTCGGGTCTCCAGGCGCCTCCCCTGGCCCTGCCTCGTAGGCGTGACAGTTGCCAGAGTCTCAATGGGGGTTGGAACTTCCAGATCCAAGCTGGAATGGCTACCCACTACAGGTAAGGGTGCATGCAGCCAAGACTGGTGACCTGAGTCTCATCCTGGGACGCAGGTGGTAAAAGGAAAGAAGCACCTCCACTAAGCTGTCTGCTGACCTACACACACACACACACACACACACACACACACACACACACACACACACACAACCTTGACATGCATACCCTGCCCCTGCACACAGTACAATGAATAAATACAATTTAGAATTTAAAATGTGCTGTTTGCAGAAGCATTCCTTGGGAAGTTGAGTCTGAAGACAATGCCCATAGAGGAATTATCTCCCACCTAGGCAGGGTCCACCTTTGGCTTCACTATGGGGTTGCTCACCATGGGGCATTCCTCACCCACAGTACCTTTTTTTTTTCTTTCATTTTTCTTCATTAAGAAATTTTCTACTCACTCCACATACTATCCACAGATCCCCCCTCCTCCCACCCCGCAGCCCTCTTTCCCAGTTGGAGCCAAACAACTGTCTTCTGTATCCAGAGGGCCTAGTCCAGTCCCATGGAGGCCCCAGAGCCACCAGTCCACAGTTCACAGGCTTCCACTAGTCACCTACAGAACCTTTAAGAGAGAAGGAATAAGTCAAAAAAAATAAGGACACCTAAGTGGCTCTCCACAGCCATGTGTTAAGAGTTCTGGTTTGCAGGTCAGTGGAAAAATGGCATCTCGGGATTACTCAGGGGGAAGAGTGATACAGGCATTCTGGCACCTCATTGAGATTCCTACACAGGAAACAAAAAGGGCACTTCTAGATTTTATCTTCCTAAAGCTTTTTGTCTCACAATAAATATTTCTATGTAAAAGAGCAATTTTCTGAACCTTGAGGATGTCTTCTAGTACAGATAATGACAAGTACTTAAACTGCATTTTAAAAGTGCTGAGTAGTTGATCCCAGTACTTAATGATGTTCCCCATCTCCTCCGCATCTGATTGACACCAAAAATAATAAATTAGAACAGAAAGTGATTTTACGAGATCTTTGGACTGACAGGCTGGCTAAGCATAATATCTTCCATTACATTTGACAATGGATTCTATACGGTTCAGATCTGAGCAAGGAAGATAGGATTGCGCTCTGATTCATGATTTTTATCTTGATTCATCTATCTCTCAAACATATAAAGTTAATTTGCCCACTTGTAAATTCAGGCAATGAAAAGTGGGTACCTAAAAAGAAAATCTTTCTGCGTGGTAATATAAACACTCTGGTGGCCAGCCTTTCACACAGACAGGAGTGAAATAATAAATTAAGAATCATCGTTCCCAGGTTATCTATGACACAGCTTCTAAGACACCTATTTCCTTCATCTCATCTAGTGAATTTATAAATTCAAATCAATACTTACTCCTGCTGAAGTACCAGGCTCCATTTGAGAAATCATATTTTAACGAGCCCTTCTTGGTACTGGTCAGCTGTGAGAATCTCTTCAAGGTGTGTATACACACAATACAATGAAGCCCTAGGTTTGTTTTAAGCAGTGAGTGAGCATACCAAAATTAATTTTTATAATTACCTACAAGGCAATGGATGGTTACCATTATATTGGAATTGTTTCTTCTTTCTGTTTTATTTTGTTTTGGTAAATCATGGTAGATTGGTTCTTGCATTGGGGTAGCAGAAGGAAAAAATAAGTACAGAGAAGGAAGTCTAAAATATACCCACTTTTTGTTTAAAGAATTGAGTATCGTCACTGGGGATAATATTTAATTTTGACTCGCTCAGTGAGCCCTCCTGGTACACAGGTTTTTCTCCATGAAAGACCTTAACCACAGTGGCCATTTTCAGCTGATGATTTTTATATAAATAATTTATAAAGCCACTGTACACTTATACTTTTACAATGAGAGAGAGAGAGAGAGAGAGAGAGAGAGAGAGAGAGAGAGAGAGAGAGAGAGAGAGAGAGAGAGAGAAACAGAATTGCATCTTAAACTCTATTTACAAATTTACCTTGGCAGGCCCTCTCACTGCCAATAGGAAGCCACGTTGCATATTTAATTTGCTCTTTTGTTACAACGGGGCTTAGGTTAGTTAATTTCAATTTTCGATTTCAAAAGCTATCAAATATGGCTCAGATGAGAAATCAATTTTTCTCAGCTGCCTCCGTTTTTGTGATGGGCAGCATCCCATTGGCTGAAGGTGAGCCACATGACATGGCGAGAAATTAGTTCACCAGACCCGTGTTGCTACCACCTCAATTACTGCCTGCCTCTTGTAATTTAGCCTTATAACACCTAATTTCAAGACAGAACTCATATTTAATTCATGAAAGCTTCCACAAGAGTAATTGTGAAATAAATTGCCGTAGAAGAGACCCATTTGTGACTCGTTTTAATTTTGTGTGCTGCGAGCGCGCTGTTTACTCCGCTTGCTTAACACTTCAGCACAAACATTTTTTTTTTTTAATGTTGAACTTTATGCTCTGATAGAGCCACATCCTTTGGCCCATTTTCCCACACTGCATCACCTCCTCCACGGGGATTTCCTTTCACCCAACTTCCACCCAGTGGTGATTCCAAAGACTGTTAAAAAAAAAAGAAGAAGAAGAACTTATAATCTCTTAATTATTGAATGTGTTGTTATGATCTGCACACAACTTTGAAAGTAGCAACTGGAATCACAAATGACAGCAGGATAAATGGTGGTTAGATGACAAGGATCATTCAGGGGGCCAAGAAATAAATCGAGTTTAATTTAAATAATATTTTAAACAAAGGCATTCATTACACATATTGACATTTTCATTTCAACGTTGGTATATATTTTAAAATTCGTGAACCAAAACATATATATTTCCTGTGTGTACACACCGTTTTGTCCTTTTCCTCCCTGTTGCTATGCCAACAAGGTGGGTGAGGCCTTCTCAACTGCCAAACTCAGCTGTCATCCCTTCACCCTAAAAGCCTTATAATTGCTTTTATTTGCATACGACAATTAGGCAGGATGGCTCACAGCGAGAAAAACCAACCTTTCTCTCCCCAAGTGCACACAGCGCCAGCCTGTAATTTATAAAAGATACGCACCATGTGGTGGAGCACTAAAATAGAGTGATGAGTCCTTTCATCTGATTGTAAGCCATTAACAAAAGAAAACATCCCCTTTCAGGCTATAAAAAATGCCTATCTGGTGTGAACCTGCAAAATCACAAAGTGCCCCCTCCCGGTTCCCCCCACACAGACCCTTCACGTTCATTATCACATCGAACTCAAAAGGGGCCGTAGTAAAAGAGTTACATTTGGGTGTTTATGAGTAATGGGGTGCAAATAAAATCCACACTGGGCTAAAATTGCATCCAGAGCAGTGGGTGCTTGGGGGTAGGTTTCTTTTTTTTTTTTTTTTTTTTTCTTTCTCTTCCTCTTCTTCATTCTCAGCCCAGCTTCGCAGCACTCTGTATGCTGAAATGTCATATTAATATAGTCATTATTACCCTTTTTCTTCAGGGAAACCATGGCAGGATTTTCCAATCAGCATTCGGGTCTGTGAAAGCTCAAGTCAGGAGGAATGTGGATGGCTTAAATCACCCTCCGTTTCGGTTTTCAAAAGGTCTTCAAAAATTAGTGTCTAGTGTAAAAGGTCAAAACATGGCCGGGAATCATTTCAGTGATTTATTGTCCTCGTTGGTTTTTTTTTTTTTTTTTTTCTTTTTTTCTTGTGACTTTAAACCCAATCATTAAGATATTTTAATTTTGTTCTACCAAACTGTATCAACTCTACAATAAAATTTTAAGCAGATTTTTTTAAAGCAATATTTTAAGCAACCAATTAAGTGGTTTATTTTCTTGGGCTTCACTTAAGAGAATTTGTTTTGGCCATTCGAGACCTTTAAAAGTATCAGATTTAAATTTCATTTCCTCTAAATTGTCCCATCTTTAAAACTATTATCCTGAACACTAAAATTGGGACCCCTTTTTTTTTCTGAGAGTCTGTTTTAAAAGCGATCAACACTCCATTTTATTGAACATTTGCTGGATAAATATTGATCACTCATGCAGTGTGGACCCAGGATCTGAAAGTAGAACTACTCTCGTCACACAGCTATGTGTCTCTCTCTGTGCTTTAGAGAAGGAGGTAATTACAATAACATCTTGAAGTACTTCATCTAGATTGCTATTTAATGGAGGTTTTAATTTAAGCACACAAAGGCAAAGTATGGTAAAGAATTTGCCAAGGCAATAAAATATATAAAAATAACAAAAACATGGGAGACAATTCAGAAAAAAACAATGAAGTTCAACCCAAAAGCATTACCTATCTCTAAAATAGTTAAATTTCTCCTAACAGTGGGAAGACTGAAACAGGAGGATCACTGTGAGTTTGAGGCCAGCCAGTGCTACGTATCTCAAAACAAACAAACAAACAAACAACAAAAATGTCAAACTCATTCATAACGTTGTGAATATTGGAGTCTAAATAAGTTAAGAAACACAGCAAAGTCACATGGTGATGACAAAAGGCATATATTATAATTTACACTCCAAAAAGTTAAATACCAGTGAATGCATGAAGATGTTGAACTTCACAAATAAAGAAACATGATTCTTAGGGGACACATAGTTCAACTTTTCACATATCAGAATGTGAAGATTAAAATGGTGACAACTCCAAGTTGGTGAGGACAGGGAATAAATAACAGAGTCCTTGGAGTATAGGTCACCCCACTTTTCCAGAAGGCAGCTAACAACACACAAAGACATTTTAAACGAGCATGTTACTGTATGGAAGAATTTTACTTTTGAAATTTATCTTGGGATAATGCGAAGAAGAATGAAAAGTTGTACCAAATGAATGTGTTCCCTCAATATTTGCTATCCTGTTGAAGCCAAAGTTTGGAAACAAGTAATGTATTTGTTAAATAAGTAACAATCTAGCCCTGTGGTAGAATACCACATAACTACAAAATCTCAGAATTGATCATTTTTATTTACATGACTATCTATCAATCAACTTATCTATATATAGTAACATATATTTCAGTATACTCATGTTTAAATGTACATTGGAGTGAAAATTAAATCATATGTAATATAGTATTCTGTTCATGAAAATATATCTGTGGACACAATTATACATCCTTATGCAAATACACCTGCATATACACACATATACATGCACATGCACATGCACACAGTATGACAGAATATATCACAGTCAATGAGGTAGATGGAACTTAAGAGTCCCTATATATAATGCACTGTGTTGCTCTAATTCAGAGCAAGCAGACGGTTTGAGGGGAAGTTAAAGTCATGAGTAGGTTTATAACAAGTGGTTTCATTTTTCCTTTTATATTTTCTGGAAATGTTTACCTCCCTCACCTCATTTTTAGATCAGTTTCCTCTTTATTTCCTAAATCTACGTGAAACACAAGCACTCATCTTTTTAGTAGAATGTAATGATGTGTTAAAATTCACTCAGAGATAGTAAGATGATAAACATGAATCTGGAAACTTGGCTCTTCCCTACCAGAATGGCTCTTAATAAAGAATGAAGAAAATGGAGCATAGTGTTTTGCTCCAGGGGAAAGGCTTTGCCTTAGGAAGAGAAAACAGATATAACCAATGGAAGCATGGTTTCACCCTGAGCAGCAAAGCCTGTTTGCTCCTGGGTTGCCATGTGGGTATAGTAAGTGCTGAGTAAAGAACTGTGGACTCCAAAGGATGAGATAAGAAATACTAATGCCAGGCAGGAATCCTGAGAGCCTATAATGATCCATCCCTGCTCACTAGCATGGAGGGTTAGGGACCTTTAACCTAACTAGAAGTTAGTTGCCTCTCACTGGAAAAATGAAGCTCGCCTACTTTTCTGACTGATTCATCTCATATAAACCACTTAACCCTTTATGTAGAATTATGCAGATGACTCTAAAAAGTGCATTTCAAAGCATGTTTTGCTTAAACACATTCCTTATTCTCTTTCCCACTTTGGTATTTAGTGCCTGCTCTGAGACCACACAGTTCTAAAGAGAATGCATTAAGGTAATAGTGGAGAATTCACTTGTATGAGATTCAACAGAAATTGTAGCTAGGATCTCCCTTCTGCACTTCACTAACACTCATATGAACCATAAATAGGGGTTTCCTAAAGTAGAAGAAACCCAACATCCTGAATTGATTCAAAATACATACAGCTCCGACAGAAAAGATGCATTCCTAAGTCCTTCTAATTCTGTAGGACACAGATTAAGACAAGGTTTTGCATAGTTAGATCAAGTGCCAAGTTTGTAAAGCTATTAGTGTGCATCATAAATACATTAATTAAAGAAACATGTATATACAAAAAACTGAGAAACGCAAAATATATGTGACAGCTTTTTAAAAGTGTGTCCCCGACTTTTACTTGGGCAATCCAACACCTTTCTGGTTCTTTGGGCTCCACTGCTCCATTTAAAACAAAAGAACAATACCAACATGTTAAGGATAGAGCTGGGTCACTGGGCCTTCATTGTGCAACTCGGAGGCAGAGCAATACTCTTTATGGAATATGATAAGACAGAATGATGGCTTCTTTGGGTGTATGTGGAGGAGAGTTCTTCATTTGCATAATAAATAAATTATTCATTGTTCTTTCTTAAAGGGCTTTTCAAAATTAAGGCTGTTGTAAAGTTAAATTTAAAAAAAAAGACCTACATGAATGTTGTAACTTCTGCTATTTATGAGACCATCATCCTTGAGGTGAAAACACAAACGGATCAGCAGCCTGAGAGCCGGGCTGTGTGGGGCAGCTGAATTTTGTCTATTGTCTGCTCCTTCCAAGCCGCCTTTCAATGCTGCCTGGGGCACTAGGAGGTGGGAAGAGGGACTCTGTGAATCTTGACTGCCTTGGAAATATAAAATCCAACACAGAGTCGTGGGGGCCCATTTCATCTTATTAGACGTTTCCAGAGATGTTCAGAATGTATGCGGAGCAGTACATGCGCAATTATAACGCCCCATTATGCTATTATTACTACTCATTGTGACTGTGGTCCAGGTCAGATCGTACAGCCGGGAAGTAGCTCTCACTTTCTTTTTGCAAGGGTGGACTTTAGTCCATAGTCTGATGAGATTTTTTTCGGAAAATGCCCTACTTAAATAACGATGCTTTGGGAGGAAAAAAAAAATACTGTCTCAACAGAATGTTTTACCTTTTGGCTATGGTCTCTTTACAGCACTTTCTTTCATATCTCCTTTTGATTTTTCTCCATATAGCTGTAATAAAAAGAAATTCAGAGCAGTGAATGCTAAGTCCTAAATGAAATCTTGCATGAAGTGAACATTCCTGAGACATTAATAATAAATTTGAGGATGGCCAAGCAGATGGTAGTTTCTGCACCCTTTTGTACCTCAGCCCCTGGTAGGGGGACTGCAGGGTAGGCTCTGACACTTTTAGGGAACAAAGTACTTCAGCACTATCTCTACCCCCCTTCAATTCAACCCTCATCTGAGAACTCCTGAAATGAAGCTGTCACTCAGGGTTGCTTGGGGACCTGTCAGCACAACATTGAGCCTTTTCATTTTGATGGGTCAGCCTGCAATCCCCTTGAAAGAGAAGTCCGTGCCACTGTGGTTTCTCTTTGCACAGGAATCCTGAATTCTAATGAAACTCCAAATCGCTCAATAAAGGCAGGGGCACGAGGAAGTAATCCAACGCAGATCTGAGTGAAATTTGTATTTTATCTTTTTTCCCCCCCAGCCCATTATTCTAATCGCTTAGGTGGTTCACAAAGGGTTGCTCGCAGGCCAGGCGCTAGAGGAATGAGGTGCCCTTTGTCCTGATGCTCCACTACCGATTAGGTAGGGGGCTCTCTGAAAATGAAAAGCCGGGGCTCAAATTTTCTTGGGTAAATATCTGTCCATGTACTGTGTTTTCTACCAGAGTGCTACACATGTGGATTTCTAATGCACACCCAGCTGATAGAGAATACAAGTTTTCTCACTAATTAGAGGGGTTTATTTTATTTTATTTTTTATGTGTTCACCAAACTGTCTTTTAAGACTCTACTGTGAACTATTGTCCCCAAATGAAGAGAACAGCATTGAAATTTTTATGGTCAAAAAATGTAGCATGCCTCTGACAGGCCCCCCGCCCCCAGACATCATAGGAGTGATTTCTTTTTTTAAGTTATTTGAACAGTGTTCACAGTTGTGAGACATCTAACCCTGAGTGTCATACACCATTCAACCCCCATCTTTCTCTGGGATGGGGCAGATAATTAATAAATCTTTTAGATAGAAGGTGTAGGTGGGATGGCCTGATTAAATCTATGATACAGTTAGCAAGCAATTCTAGAATTGTGTGTGTTGACATAAAAAAAAAAAAAGACAATTCACTTAGAAACTCACCTGTGAATCTTTTTATCCTTTTCTCAGAATATTTGTATAGAGGATGCATTTTCAGAACTGTCGACATTCAAGAGGTAGATAAACAGAAACAAAGCTGCAAAAAGATACAGTCTACTTCTAGACATAGACGAAGAGATGTTGACTGTTTTCTACACACTATACCCTTATTAACCTTCATTTTTCATTATTTAACTCCTGGGAAGGACTATCAAGCAATATTTAAAGTGCATTCCTATGTCCTTCTGACCTTTATGACTCCCCCATCACGATGACATTACTCAACACCAGAGAGTCACTGATTCATGCTCTTTTCTTCCACTATGGCACATCACCCTAAAGATGTCAACTGCCTGTCCTTCAAATGCCCAAGGAACATCTGTTACAGCTCCAGGTGCCCTGGTGGACAGACATTAGCCGTTCTTCTTTTTCCCACTTGATAGAGTAAGTACAACAGATCACTGCTGATGAGACAGTCTCCCCTCACTCTGCCTGGTTGCTGGTGGTTCCTATTAGAAGAAACAGTTGAAAAATAGCACAAGTGTTGAACTGGGACTTTGCAGGTGGTTTTAATCTATGATGCATTTTGTCTTTTGTACATGAAATACTGGAAAACAATGGAACATTATTTCAAAAGTCATGATCAACCCTACAAAGTGTAAAAGGGGATAATGGAAGAACTAAAGGAAAACCATGAGTTGTAGCCTTTATTCCTTACTTGTTTTTAACTCTAATGCATGGAAAGGTCCAAAGGAATTCCAAACCCAGGGCAGTCGGGACTATACACCTCTTTCTTGGACCAGGTTGCTTTATACCACCAAGATAATGTAAGCACCATATACTTAATAGTCTCTGCCTGTGGTTAATTGTTACCTATCCAGGATTTCTTACCAAGAAAAAAAAACGTTAGATACATACACACATAATCATATATGGAGAGATGTTCCCAGAGTATGCAGAGAACTACCCTTTCATCCTGATTCAGTCTGCTTCACATATCAGTGACACACACACACACACACACACACACACACAAGTGGGGGGCACTGAGGCTTAGGGAGAGCCTTAATTTAAAATGATGGAGTTTTCAAAACTATCTGGAACAATACATATTGTTCTTTCTAAAACTGCCGAAGGCACTGATACTGGCAGCCGCATTGTTAAATTGTTTTGTGGTATTTTCTAAATATGTATATGGACCCAGTGGGAAAGTTGATATTAGAGTTTAGCTATTTTATTTGTTATGGCTGAAAAACAGATTCAAAAATTGTTCTTCAGTTCCCCCTAAAAGTCTAGATGTCATATGAGAGGAAGAAATTGTGTGCTATTTTCCTTCATTTTTAGGAACAAGTGCCCTAGTTTGAGAACTACAGGGTCCCAAGCAACTATTGATGACTGGCTACCTATTTATTAATTTGCCAATTAGGTAGACATCCCTCTTTAGGTTTAAAGTGAATTGCAGTATCTATTTTAAAGTTTATTTCTTGCATCAAAGACAAGTAAAATTTGGGAAAGTCACACTCTCATAGGAGCTCTAAAAAGTTTACTTGCAACTCAGACTGATGCCATGTGTGTTTGTCTAGAGGATAGTCCCAATGCAGCTTGCAGGGCTTCTTGAGGAAATTCAGTATCTACCACCTGAGAGTTCACTTCGGAAGTTCCTTAAATGTTTCAAATGCAGACATACATTGCAGTTACTAGCTTGGACTCAGCTCATAAAACATGTATTAACCATGGGAAAGATGTAACTGTATTTGTATATATTTGGGGCTGATTCTTTAAATCAATATTTTATTGGAAAGTTACTTTTACCACTCAATCTAAAAGCAAGCTTTAACAGAAAATGCTAGCACTGAATATAGCCACTTGCCTCCTGGATATTTATATTTGGTCATAGAACTGGTATTACCTGCTTTTCACCCTAATTAGCCAGATCTTAATCCTAAAGACATGGCCTTCAAGGTCAGCTTTCCAAGACAGGAAATTCCACCCATATTTAAATACCATGCACGATGTTGGCATAAGTAATCTTTTCCCACAGGAAGTGGAAATACCCCATGACATAAATGTATTCAGACAGTAATATTACTCTGTACATCTAAGAAATGGAGAAGCTTGTATTTTTTTTTAAGCACCTGTCACTCTCTAGAAAGTACATGCCAAATTTCTCATGATGTATTATAGTTATTGAGGATGTTTTTTCTTTTAAGTTCTATCTCCCCAGTATACATTATTCCTCTTCTTTGACTCCAGACTTTATCTCCCTTTGGTCAGTCTGCCAAATTTCCTGTGCATTTTGAACACTCCAACGAAAGTCCAGAATTCTAAGGTCAGTGAACCCCCGTCCAGCACAGCACACACTTCACCCCAGGAATGTCTCCAGGGATGATCAGCTCTATATGCTGTAAGCAACCAAGGAGATAAAAGTTTATGCCTCCATTTCTTTATTTGTGAAATCCAGTGAGCTTACCTGTCCGCTACCAAAACATCCCATTAGTAAAAAGAAACAAGAAAGTGTTGGTTAAGTGTTTCGAAGCTGGAGGCAGAAGATGTCATACAAGTAAATAGTAATTTCATTAATTGCTGTGAAGCAGCAAATGTCGAGCTTAAATCAATGCTACTTTCTCCAGAGCAAAAGCTAAACACAGCAACAAAGCAACACAGTTAAAATTAACTATGGTTCTTGTTAAAGCTGGTGAGACACAATTAAAAATGGGGATTATTGCCAAATCTCATTTACTGTTTTCTTATACATAATATCTGTACATTCAAGTCTTCATTACACTTCTCAATGGCATGGAAATCCCATTGCATCTGTTTATTCTTGATTTTTATCAATGGGAAAAATTATTTAATTCCCACACAACATCAAGCACTGTAATGATATACACAGGGCTGCTGTAGCAACTGGATCCCTACTGGGCTCCCTCTTCCCCTCCCACTCTCCAATTCTGATAGTTTCTGTGTGTGGGGGTGTGTGTGTGTGTGTATGTGTGTGTGTGTGTAAATGCTCATGAGTAAGTGTAAGTGTGTGTGTGTGTGTGTGTGTGTGTGTGTGTGTTTACTTTCTACCTACAATGTGCAATATGGCTGTCTCTGACTGCTCGCAGTATGCCAAATGGTGCTGAGTGGGTTAATTGGCATTTTAAAAAGGTAATTGTGAAGTGCAAGCAGCAGGGTTATCACCAGAATTGGGAGGTGGAACGTAGGTCTCCCACCCACTGGAGACTCTTACATCTTGAAGAGCAGGCGGAAGACAAAAGCATCTTGACTGCTGTTTCTCGACTTTCCCTTTCAGTAGCAACCACTCACCCCCAGTGCTCTCTTCTGAATGTACTGTATCGAGCCAGTAGTTACAAGAGGGGAGTGCGGGCCCTGTCCTGACTGCAGAATGACTTTGGGACTTGATTGCAACATAAATATGCAGTCAATCGTTATATGTGTGGGCTATTTTGATCGTGCATAATGTATATATGTAGATTTGTTTGGGAAAGACATGTAAAAGGCCTGGAGACTGCTGTACTTACACACATTTCCATGACTTTTGGTCTGGACTCTATATTTTTTAGATGGGTTTTTAAACAGGTGATTGTTAGGCATAAGAAAATACCATTTATCTCAGACCATGAGTGTCACAGAAGAGATATGCAACTGCAGCGAAGATGGTCTGCCGTTCACACCTGACATAATTTCTTGATTTGAATCCAAAAAATAAGTATCTTGTGGAAGCTGTATAGCCCTTCATCACACTAAAGCAAAAGACGGAGTAGGGGAGTTATATTTTACTTGGAGATGGAGAGGTGGCTTGGTGGGTAAGAGCACTGGCTGCTCTTCAGAGGAGCTGTGTTTGATTCCCAGCACCCATGATGGCTCATAACATTCTTTGTGACTCCAATTCCAAAGGATCTGATGCCCTCTTCTGGTATCCTCAGACACCAGGCATGCATGTGGTAATGTAACACACAGACTTATATGTAGCCAAAATATTTCTCTCCCTCTCTCTCTCTCTCTCTCTCTCTCTCTCTCTCTCTCTCTCTCTCTCTCTCTCTCCCTCTCTCTCTCTCTCTCCTGTGTGTGTGTTGATTATATTGTACCTTATACCCAGCTCACATGTGTGTTTGTGCAGATTCAGACACAAATGCAAATAAATAGACACACTCACCTACCAATTCCCTGAAGTGCAGGGACAGTGGCTTTATCACTTTCCTGTCCCCTTGCTACTGCAGCACACTGTCTTAAAACTCACAGCGGTTCAAGGTATATTTTCAAAGTCGACAGATATGTAAAATGCAGTGGAATCAGAAAATGCCATCATAGATTTCTAGGATTGGGAACTTTGGCCATATTAGGATGGATCCTTGGATATTATTTAAAAAAATAATAAACTCACAGAAACAAAACTTAACAGTACTTCTGAATGAAATTAGGTGTCTGTAAGAGTATATTTTCTTACAGTATTTTTTTGTGGGTGATCTTACTATTTTGCAAAGTGAAGACAAGCTATTATAAAGCTAGATAAAGCTCCCAAGTGCTTGCTTGATGAATCATAATTAGAGAAGAGAAGATGATATAGGTGAGTGCTCACCCACCCCTCAACATCTCGTGCCCACCCTGTTTGTCCTATCTGCCTCCCGTTATGCAGGCCCAGATATCTGGCTGGAAAAGTTCATCACCCTAGTATCAGAGACTAGGTTTTGGCATACTTTGTGTTCAGGCATCTTGTCAATCACAGCTTGGATGTTTGAGCACTGCCACACAATCGCACATGTAACCACACACACCCGTAAACATGTCCGTGTGCAAATGCACCACCCTCATCCTGCTGGGAAACTCTGAATTGGCTTTCCTTGTCCGCAGCAGCCTGCAGCAGTGCAGGAATCCACCCCAGCTCATGTCTTCTCTGCTGCAGGCAGCTTCCTTCCTCAAGGAAGCAAAGTAGGGGGCATTGCAAAGGATCAATACCTCTTCTGGTGCAACAGAAGGGTGAACAGAACTGTATTTATTTTGGACTCCTAAAATTGCTCCTTTTTGCCTCACCTCCTTGCTATTTATAAAAGAAATCTCAATTAATACTCAATTAGTATAATTAGCACCAATTTGCTGTGACTTTAATAACTTGGGATAATTTCATTTAATCTAGTTCATATCCATAGCCAATATTGCAACAATAAACAGTTGCATTCTTTTTTTTTTTTTTTTCTTTCTCTTTTGGACCGGTGTAGGGTGTATTTGCCCATTTTCCTTAATGGGAATTCACTGATGAGCACTGCCTTATGTCCCCTCACAGGTACACATTTAAGTGCTTTCCAATGGGATTCTGCTGTCAGCGTCCCTGGGCGTCCCCTTTGCCTCCTGCATTTCTTACTTACTTGCGCCCAGGCCTAATGCAGTATAATTGAAACAATTTTATTGTCTGCGGCTATTCATTCTAATGTTTCAATGACAGAAAATACTGGTCAATTTGACAAGTTAATATGACTTCAGTGGTCATTTGAACTCCTTTAAGCCATTGGGTGCTGAAATTGCCTGTCACCTCCTTCACCTGAGAACAGAATTCACCCAGGATGTGAGGTTGTGGGGAGGGGGTTGGAAGTGCAAAAAGTTTCTCAGTGGAAATCAGTTCTGTCAGGAGAAATTGCAAGTTTTGATAATTGGTGGGACACTGCCCCTTTTTGAAATGGAGGGATCTGTCTCAAAAGCAACATTTGACTCTGCCGTTTACCACTGTGGTTAACAGCTTCTAAACTTTGTGCCTGTTGCCCATGGCATAAGCTTGACCAGGCACACTTCTCTCTTTCAAATGCATGAAATGCTGCCCTTAAAAATCCTTAGCCACTGAGGAATGAGATCAAGGGAGTGCTTTCAGGCAGCATGTGAAAACTGTCCTCCGGAGGTGAAGCAGCCGTGAAAGGTTCCAGCTCTGGTACCTCATCATGCGGTACCAGCATATACTACAAAGTTTGGGGAGTAAGTGCTTTCCAGATAAACTATGAAACAACAGAATCCTTTCCTTCTGCATATCTTTAAGCCATCCCTAGATGGCCTTTGAATGCTTTGGTTTAAGTAGAATGTTTAAAGTCTCTTGATAGAACTGGCTACTCTGTAGCTACTCTACTGCTTGCTTAGCATGTGAGGCTGTTTTCTGTATCCAGAACTATCAAAAAAAACAAAAGAGGTTACGTGTACTGAGAAGTCCAACTTTTCAACTAAAGAGCTTGTAGCTTTGTTCTTGGCTCAAGTCAGGATTGCATTGTGAGGCCCAGCGGCATCCTTTCTATTAGATTCCAAAGAAATATTTCTACTCTAGTAATACCGGAAGACCTGACCAAAGCATGCCACTCTCTTCTTGAAGAAGCAAAATTGTTTTCTTCTATAATTTTCAGCTTGGAAATTACCCTTTAAAATCTTGTGTCTCTTCTTGAGAAGTTGAATTTGATTTTGCTTCCGTCACAGGCTGGCATTCTTTGGTCTTTCCAGTTGAGATTGGTTCTCTCTGGGACACCGAATGACTCCAAACATACTGGGCCTCTCCCAGTCTCCAGATTCACTCTATAGTGTCCTGAGCTGGCTATGTTTTTAATCATGTCCGCTTATCTTCTAAGCAGTTACCTTTGTTTGCACTGGAAATGTTTCTGCTTTGTAGGACCAACATGAATGTCTTTGCCCACTTAGGACACAAGTGTGCAAATAGACTGTGAAGAGTATGATATTCAGCCAGAAAAGTCAAAACAGTTCTAAAATGTTTCAAATGCTTTTTCTACACTGCTGGTGTTATTTCAAAAGGATCAAATCAAACCATAATTTATACAAAGGGTTAAGTAGAATAGATTTATAACTTCCCGCCACTTCCCCCCAAACAGCTGCATTCTAGTTCATGGATGAATCTATATAGCCAAAATTACCAGTTAAACAGCAATTTCCTGAAACTTCTGATCCGCACCATGAGACTGCCTTCACCTGGATAGGAGCTAATGTTTTTCTCCCACAATGCTTCTTACATCTGAGACCTTCAACATAAGAACTCACACCAAAAAAAAAAAAAAAAGGTGTGCATGCAGCAGAAGGTGGACTAATTATTAAAAGGAATGTCCTCCCTGCCTGTTATGATTTATCTATTTCTGTATAAAATTCTACACCTGTGAAGGGCCTCATACATTGCAGAAAAGTGGGAGAAGAAAGGGGGGTGGAATCAAAGTACTCAGGGGAGATCCATCAAAAAGAGAGGACACAGAAGGTGAGTTACGTTTCACAAGGCCCAGCAAGCTTGACCAAAGTAGTTAGTTCCAGGTCTACATCAAAAGAAAGTGACCTTCTGCATCATCACCAGCCTTTCCTGTGATGTTTTAGCCTTCATTTCAGAGTTATCAAAAGTCAGGTTATAACTGAAAAAAAAAAGTGAATGGGCTATCCCTTTAAAATTAGATCATGGCGTGTATTAATATGCAGAATGAGTTGTCAATTGACCAGGCAACAAATGCACTTCCTCATTGCCTCATTTTCACTTCTATCTATGAATATTTTAAAACCCTAATGTGCACTTGGCCATTTGGGTTTTAAGCGAAGACTTATCACAGTGTAAAACCCTTCATTTTTATCCCATAGCAGAGGGCTTCTTTCCCCTTTTTTCCAGGGTGTCATTAAAAATCTGATGCCAAGAGCCAGGACTTGGCAAGGTCTGCAATATAATTTGCAATCTGCAGTGTTTGCTGGCTACCCCCCCCCCGCCCCCCTCTTTTTCCCCCTTACCAGCCTGCCTGCTAGAGTCAACAGGGGGCATCGCTCATCTGTCTAAAAGAAAAATAGCAGCATACTAATTAGAATTCTATTTGCCAGAAGCCTCAGAGTTGCTGTGCTTATAGATTTCAAGCTTCTTTTGTTTGAATTAAATTGCCAACTTTTTTTTTTCTTCCTCCTTTGCGCTAGCATGAGAGAGAGCGGGTGCCTTATTTGATTGAAGCGAGGGTAGGGGGAAGGTTGCGTGCGCAGGAAGGGTCTTCGCTATGGAAATGCTGGAGAAATGTCAGGGTTGTGTTTTAAAATGCCTGGTATGCTTTTCAGGGGTTGACTCCTGTCTTTTGCAGAGTTGTTTTGGGGGAACTGGTGCTAAGTTCAAAGGGCATGGGGCTAGCTCTGGAGCTGAGGCCCCCAGCCTGACGTGGAAATTCTGGGGCAGAGCTGACACGCTCACCCCACGCAGAGCCAGATGGTCCTTGCTGGGATGAAATCCCGGGGCTGGGATCACAGCGCTGATTCAGAAGGGAACACACAGTCTCCTTGCTCTGCTAGACATTTCTCTCCTGGGTGGGAGGATAATGCCAGCAAGATCAACATCGAGCCAGCGCGAATAAGATGAAGAGGACAGTCGTGTTCAATGATCCCTGTTTTCATGGTCTCTTAAAAAAAGTTTCCATGGTTCTTTATTAAAATACCAGATTTTCCCATCAAGCGTTTGAAAAATCATACCCATGCTGGGTTTCCAAAATTACACAACAGCAGAAAATTAGGGTTCCAGAAAAATGGCAACATGCTTTGTTGGCGGAAGACACAATGAATCAGCATAATCCCATTGTCAGGAGTTGCCGTTTAAGTCCCAGAGTGTCCCTGAATCCCATAAAGGGTTCAGAACTAACCAAAAGGGAGGCTGGACCTGTGAAGCCGACCTCCTAGATACTTAGCAGTTTGCCTCTGAACTAAGCTAATATAAAGGCTCACAGTAGCTCATTATTTAGTTAATTGTCCTTTGAAACCCAAGAAACAAGAAACACAGACCCTACTGGATGCTTTAACACCTAGCAATGAATTTACAGTCTAAATGCCATTGTCTATAAAATAATGTAGTATTTGCCATGTACGAATCGTAGAGTTGTTAGATTTAGTCGAATCGGATTGACTGATAAAGCACAGACACTGAGGCTCCTCTTTTTCAGGAATTTTTACTATAAGGAAAATACATTGCCACTATAAATCAAAACTGTTTCTTATGCATGTACATAAAGACGTCCCTTCTAAAACTGTAGCTCTAGGGACACCCACTCATACCCTCCAACAAAATTTACCTCTTTCTGCATGCATGTGGAACATGAAAGCATTCCAAAGTTTGAAAACCTAAGTACCCTTTTCATGACTTGGAAAAAAGTGAACCAGGACCTGGGCGTTGGTCCTGACTGCTTAGCTACTTGGTTTATGTCTGTTGGTCTGCATTACTGACCATCCGATTCAAGACAAGTGAGGAAGACCTTACTTTGGCAGGCTTGTGAGAGGCGTGAGAGTCAGTCAATTACCTGAAACAAACTTGCTGGTGGAACATCTGCACGGAGTGACTGTGCTTACAGATGATAACAAGGCAGTCCTTGGAATCGTCATATTAAACAGAAGAATTGTGAGGTCTGGTTTGTACCTAAGCAAGAGTCTGCTTTTCTATTTATCTCGCAAGAAGCCAATGGTTCCAGGAGTTTAGAATTTTTTATTTCTTGTACTCAAAAAAGCAACTCTGAGTTAAATGTCTGTTTCTTTCTCCTGACATATATTCCTTCAAATTTCTTAACAGCGCTCCAACTGGAGGAACGGAATACTGATGCTCCCAGTATTATGGAAAGCCTGGAGCCAACTCCACTAACATCCCTTTGAATTACATTTCCAATTTTAAGCCCGTAAGAATCGAGTCCTCCTTTATCTGTTCTTGTTATAAAAAGTGGCAGGAGGCAGAGTGGCAGAATGACCCACAAGATGGCACCTGTCACCAGGGGATTTTTCCTGTATTCTGCAGGCCAAATTTTGTTTGAACTCACCGCGGCCTCTGTCATATCCTCAATTTCCCTCCCCTCTTGGCCCTACCTCTTAATCCCCTCTGTGCAGGCTGAGGCGGTTTACCCGACTCCTGAACCTTTTCCTCGGAAAAGGCAGAGTAAAACTTTCATTTGAAATCTGGGCTCAGAATTTAGCACTGGCAGCAACCGCCGCCTCAGCCTCCGCCGCCGCCTCCGCCGCTGCAGCAGCAGCAGCAGCAGCAGCAGGGTGTTGGAGGGTGGGCCTGGAGGCTGACTTCTTGGGCTTGGAACTGGTGATAGAAATCATTGTTTAAAGCCTTTGATTTTCCCTGTGGCATCACTCTAACTCCACAGACCCTGGGTTGAGGGGGCGAGGAAGCTGACGGGAACACTAAGGACGCTGTAAGGTTTGGGCGTCTTTGAAGGCAAATGCATGACAAATGGCGGAAATGAAAGTGTCTTGGGACTTTGGCTCTGCTGTATTTAAACCTTGGCTAGATTTAAACAGGCACGTCTATATTTTGGATACAAGTTCTAAGCTTGGTAAGGAGGAAAAACAAGACCAAGAAAAAAAAAATACAATCCAGTGAGAGGAGAATTGTAAGGAACTGGGAGGAGTTGGGGGAGGGGAACAAATGTAATCAAAATGTATGAAAACAATTTTTAAATAAAAAGTTATTATTTTTTTTTTTTTTAGAAAAAGAATCATCAGGTTTAGAGAAAAGGAGACTCATCTTTCCAGACAAATGCATGAAATCTTAGTTTGGCAAAATAATAATAATAAATAAACAAAATATAAGGAGACTTGCTTCCCCAGCCAGTATAGCATTATCACTTGGAAGAACCCAAATGTCCAGAATTTTGTCAAGGAAATAATGACAATCCAATGTATTAAGTCAGCGCATGTGTGCAAAGAGACTGTAACTGTGCTGGCCAAAGGTTATTTTATTATCAGAATCATGAAGCACCTTCAAATGTTAAAGCCATTAACTTACTAATGTGAGGATGAGGATGAATATTACTTTATCAATATTATTTGAAGTGAACTCAATTCAAATAACAGAGGATGTGGGTCTCCTATTAATTAACTAGGAGATTTGTGATAATTAAAAGTCAGACTAAGAAAAAAAGAAGCCCAGAGCAGGCTAGAGGATTGTGGGTAAGAGGATGCTGTTCATCCCTGTATTATTAGAGCCTGTATCCTATGCTGGTGACAGCCAAAACTCTGACAGGTTCTCTGGACCAGTGGCCTTGGTTTCCCTCTGTCTCTTTCTGCACCCCTGCCATAAGAGGAAGCCTGCCCCCAGCAAGGCACAGTGGCACCTGGTGTGACAGCCACCCTGCCTCTTCTTTCAGTCTGCTTAGGCAGGCGGGGACTCTGCTAATGCCCATCATGGGCACATGATTCCCTGTGCATTTCAGCAATGGTACTAAAGAGGATCTTGAAGCATTGTAATTAAGCTCATCTACAGCTGCTGTAATGAAACGAATCAGAGAAATGTGTTGCTTGTTGGGGGCAGCCAACATTTGTGCTTTTGTATAATCCTTTGTAAAAACGGTTGTTGCTTCCCTGTATTTCCCGTGTGAACACCATTACTTCTGGTTCTTTTAACTACCACCCTGCTCACTGGGGAGCCACTGCTAAGGTCAGCCAGTAGATGTTAATACTACTGGAGTAAAGATTTCCTCTCCGAGATAGAGATGACAGGCCTATACAATAACACATGAAAAAAAGGCATTCATGATTTGATTTTTAAAAGCGAAAGGAATGCACTATCTTTTCATATTGCATAAGTACAGTATGAACATTGTGTGTGTGTGTGTGTGTGTGTGTGTACATATGTGTCTATGTGGTTACAGAAATATTGTCATGACACTCTACAGTGACGGCTTGCTTTATCTGACTATTTTGGGCTTTCTGCACTGGAGGAATTTTTTAATATATATATTAATATATATATATATATATACATATATATATATATGTATATATATATAAATTTTGCACCCCTTAAGCAGAATACTGCTGTAATCTTCCTCCTGCTTCCTTTTAGTGCTGGCCTGTGCCTCTCCCGATGCATAAGTCTTTTCTTCCCAGGAGACTGAACCATACAAGGAAAGGGAGGGGCCGGAAGGAGAAGCTGGAATCTTTACTGTGTGCATTTATCTGTCTGTAAGTCAGACTTGAATATAATTCAGTGAGACACTCCTCCCCTCTTTGAGCTGGGCACACCAACAAGCTCATGAAATCAAACAAGAGGGTAAGAGCTTCCCTGTCCCCCAACGAATTTATCAAGAGGGAGTTTGTGCTGGGCTTATGAAACTGTCATGGAAGGACAAGGTAGAGATCAAATGTACTGTTGAGGAAGGAAGCGAAGCACAAACTTTGCCCGGAGCTTGGGGACAATGATGCTCAAAGATTAACCCACCCTCTCAATTAACACCTCACATGAAAATCCCCCACAAGGTCATGGGATCTGAGCTTCGGTGCGGTCAATCAGCGCAGCCCGCCTCCATACAAACTGAGATCGAATGCAGAATTAGCACTGGTCCCCAAGCCCTGGCTCACAGACTCACGTCAGATTAAGCCTTTGCGCAGAGAAGATATGAAAAGCATTTCTAATTAGGGTCTGAGGTTACTGGTTAGAATGCAGTCGAGCAGTCTACCAACCATTCTTCTCCTTTTTTATAATTTTAATTAAACTCAGATACTATTTAATTCCTACCTGCATAGATTTAGTGCTACTTGAATGCAAACCTGATAAAGAATACTCCTGATCCCCACTTAGCTGCCACAAGGACTTATTAAAGAGGGGGTGACCGTCTCCAAGATCTTCCACGACTCCCTCTGCAATAATTACTTTTCTATCAAATGAAAAGCATAATATTTTTCTGTAAATAGGTTTTTTTTTCCCCTGTGAAACTTTGACTTCACTACTCTCTTGACAAAATTGTAATTACAACTTCACTGTAGGGGTTACTATACCATCAGCATGGCTGGCTGTTAGAATGTGTTTCCCATGCAGACTAAAGCTGGCTTTCCTCATGGCATGTGTGTGGAAACTCAGATAGACGCTGGAGAATTTTTGCTACAAATGCATCACTAATTAGAAGTGGGTGTGTCGGTTCTGTATTTACAACATGCCGTTGACTGGACACCATTTGAATTATTAAGAATTCCTTGGTGTCTGAGTCCTGCTGCTGCTGCTGCTGCCTGATTAGTAGTCTAGAGTCTTGGAACCAATTTTTAATATCTGCAGTGACCCCAGAAGCCTTCAACAACATCTTCAGCATATTAAAGCCTTGTTATTCCCAGGCACAGGTCTGAATAATTCAGGATCCGTGATGACAGCTTGCTCCTGTGCAACTGTGTGCGAGACTTTGGAATTCTCCAGTCCACACTGCTCTTTCCCTCTCCAGGACTCCTCTCTTTCTCTCCCAGTGGTGCCTCCAAGCAGCCACAGCCTCAGAAATAGTACTCCAAAGTCTTATTGGAATAATAACAAGATCAAAATTTACCCAAACAGGTTTCCATTTTATGTCATCGTAGCAAAAATACAATCAACCCAGCAATACATGCAGGCCTAAAGCATTCCTTCAATATGGAGGGGTTAAAAATTCCTGCTCATGCTTGATTAAGTGTTTTAAATTTGAGAGAAGAATAAAACTAAATCAGAGTGAGACATCATCCAATAGCCTTTTTTATGTTTATGGAAAGGTATCTTGAGTAAAATAGCACATGTGGCTGAGACTGTACCTGCTTGGAGACCCATCTAAACTCAAGATTTCGACAAGTTTGGAAACTGGGGATTACCAAAGATCTTTATGGATTGTGAAATTTATATTTTTAACCTGCTAACTTAAACCAGCTCTCTCTCTCTCTCTCTCTCTCTCTCTCTCTCTCTCTCTCTCTCTCTCAAAAGCCACCAGCTGTAACTCAGAAGTAGCTAAAAAGTACTAAACTGCCAGTTACCATACTTGTATACAGGCACATGGCACATGGAATGTTCAGTGTTGTTTATAGAATGTTCTGGAAGATGCTTAAGCCTGAGCTGCAAAGGGCTAAGTCTTAAAACAAACATTTTGTCTGGGACATGTGGCTTGTCACATGTCTGACATGTCACATTCTTGGAGGTACTAAGTTTTGTCTCCAGCCAGTCAATAAACAGAAACATTTTGTGGGGAAAGCGAAGGTTCCTGCCATGGTGTAACACTCACTGTCTTCATCATGTCTGTCTCTGGACCTCTTTCACGTCACCATTGCCTCACATCTGAATCTTTTTGCTCATGGGTCACTTACAAATTTAGGACACAAATAATTGGCACCCCTAACCTTCATAGCTTGTCTGCTGCAAACTGTACTCAGCCAATAACGTCAAAAGCTGGTACACTGCCTTTCCTATGTCCTAGGTGGAGGGCTGTGGGATAGTATTTAATTTCTCTATGTGTGGCTATCCTTATCTGTAAAATGGGGGTAAGTAGACCCACCTATTCACAGGTCAATGGGAGAAAGGGCATATGAGTGTGAGCAAAACAATGCTTCCTTGGGCAGAGTGAGCTCTTCTTCTTGTCATTGCTGATTCTGATAATGTGTTTCTCAAGCCACTCTTCCCATGCTGGGGATGTGTCAGTCTCTACCTGTTGATGATCTGTGGTCCTGTACATCCCAAGTCTTTCAAAATGCATTCCCTTACATTCAATCAGAACTTTCTATCCTACTGACTCGCTCCAGCTTCTAAGATCATCCTGGCATTCATTCCGGATTTCTGAGCAGGTCAGCAGGTCTCTGAAGCTGTGCCACAAATCCTCAAGAGTTTGTTCCCACCTTTGGATCAGTAGGTAGAAAGTTCTGGAGCTATGGCTTCAGCTGTGTGCTTGTCTTGGGGCTTGTCGGGCAGAAGAGAGCAGACCCCTCTGGAGGGCAGGCAAAGCCTGTTCTGTTTTTGTCCTTCCATCACTGCCGGCCCAGGGCTTCAAGCAGAGCAGATGGTTATCAATGTTCGTTAAATTAATGCTCGGGCAATTTGCTTCAATTTACTTAGAACTCCCTGGGTAAGTAATCAGTTCCTATACCATTCAATGAGTTTTTAATAGCATTTACATTGGATGCTCTATACAGGTTAATCAGAACCAGCTCTCACAATGCCCTGGCTTTGGATTCAGGGACCTCAGACACACTCTCTAGTTATGCATCTGCCATTTTAATGGAAGACAGAAACTGAGTGAGAACAGCTCTACCTAGGTGGTGTGAATACCTCTGCCATTTGCAAAGTGAATGCCAGAGATGGAGCTTCATTTGACAGGACAATTGAGTCAAAGATTTTATTTTCATGGGACACTGTTTGCAGTGGATGACCAGCCTGCCTGAATTGCTGAGGGAAACTGATTGCTTTCCGACTGTTAAATGTCTTTAGAAAATAAATAAAATTATTTCAGGATTTTTTCAGAAATTTTTATGTTCCTAAAATAAAAGGGATATTTTTAAAGGCAAAATTTAAACCCAAATAGCACCACAAATACGTCTCGCTTTGTGTGTTCTCATAATACTGTATTCATCCCAGAAATGAGTAGACTTTGCCGTGACTCTCAACTCCTTCCCTGGTTTTTTGGTAATTCCTGTTATGCCCCATAGTAGTCAAAGATGAAGAAGAAGGAAAAGAGAGGTTTTGACTTTGAAACAGAGAGATGAATAAAGACTTGCCTGACGACCAAATATAGAAAAATACTTTTCACAGATCAAGTATTACTGATGCCACCCATGGACAGTCCCCAGTTATGTGGACATGTGAGTTTCCTGTTATTTGCTTCAAAAGACATTTCTAGACTTCATGATTTGCTATAGATATTTATTTGATTAGAGTTTGTTGATTAAATAAGATTCAGATAATGTAAACATTAGGTAAACAAAATTAAGTCTTTCCAGTATAGCATTTGATAATTAAAATTAGTATTTGAGAAGTGTTTTGTTGTTGTTGTTGTTGTTGTTTTATTTTGATCTTTCACTTTTTGGTCTGATATAGCCTCATCTGGCCTCAGAATCATGCAGCCAAGAATGGTCTTGGACATCTTGTTTTCCTGCCTCTACTTACTCTGTTCTAGGGTAGCAGTTGTGTACCACCATACCTGCTTTATGGGGGACTGGGAATCAAACCTACAGTTTTGTGCATGCAAGACAAACACTCTACCAACTTTGTGACACCCTCAGCCTAATGTTAAAGTCTAAGAAACACTGGGATGGACTTAATTCTGATATAACTTCTGAAATTAACCAATAATGGAATAAACATTCAGAGTTTTAAATTAGATAAATTTCTATGCAGAATTCTTAGCTACAAGCACTGTGATTGTAGAAGACCTCTCCCCTCCGAACATTCAGCCCTAAATGAAATGTCTCCATCAAATCTCTCCCCTCAAGGTTCACGGAGCCCCATGGAAGAAGTGGAAAGAGTATAAAAAACCAGAGGGGATGGAAGACATCAAGAAAACAAGACTCTCTAAATCAACATGATCAAAGCTCATGTGAACTCACAGAGACTAAAGCAGCATGCACAGGGCCCACATGGGTCTGCGTGTATATTATGGCTTCCTTTTAAGTGTTTTAGGATTCCTGAATGTGCAAATGAGTGGGTCTCTGATTCTGTGCCTTCTCTTGGGCTTTTTTCTTTTTGTTCGTTTGTCTTGTCCAACTCCTATGTGACTGTTTTTGTTTTATCTTATCATATTTTATTTACTATCCCTTAGAAGACTCTTTTTTCTAATGAAAGACAAAAAGGGAGTAGATCCAGAGGGAAGGGAAGATGGGGAGGAACTGGGAGGTGTACAAGGAGGGAAGATCATAATCATGATCTATTATGTGAGGACAAAAGCTATTTTCAATAAAAAGGAAAACAAAAAAAAATAGTAGAAAACCTCTCCCATTTACATAAGATATCTCAGACTCCTCATTCTAGAGACAAGAAAATGGGTTCAAAGAAGCAATATGACTATTGATGAGCTATTAAAATTAAGAAAGTTGGGTTTCTTTAGATTTTTTCCTCTTTTTTATTTTTATTTGAGACAGGGTCTCATGTGATCCAGGCTGGCCTAAACTGGCTGTGTAGCTGAAGATGATCTTGAATTTCTGATTCTCTTCATTCCATATATCATCTGCAATCCCTAATCCAGTGTCCTAATGCTGTCTACACAAGAAGGGGGCTTACTTCAGAGATTCCCTCATTTCTTCATGTATTCATTCATTCATTCAAAAGGTATTTTCTGGAAGCCATTTATGTACCAACACCCATTATTATATCTATGCGGTGAATGGGGAAGCTTCGGTGGAGACCAGAGTCAGGCTCACATGTCATTCCTTGGGTGCTGTCCACCTTCATTTTTGAGATAGCATCTCTCACTGGGACCTAGAACTCAACACTTAGGCTAAGCTGGCTGGCCAGTGAGCCCTAGGGATCTACTTGTGCCTTCCCAGTGCTGGGATTACACGTCCACATTCAAGTCTATGCCTGACTTTCTTTATGGGTTCTGGAGACTAGATGGAGGCTCATGTTTGCATGGCAAGTACTTTACTGACTATCTCCTCAACACCATGAGAGGCATTGTCTAATGAAAGCTCCTAGATATGTTCCTCCCACAGCAGGAGATGTTGACTTTGGTAATGACCTTCCAATCTTCCTGTGTTTCCTTGTAGGCTTCCTGACATCTAATCATTAAGTTTTGACTAGACAGAAAGTGATTCCTTACTTCTCACTGAACATCAACCTTTATTAAGTTGGCCCATATTTAGCAAAATATTTCCATCATAACTTTCCATTAGATCACAGCAGCTTAGAGTGATCTATGATAGTCAATGTAAGTGAGGCCCTACAGTGAATATGGGAAAGACTAGTGAAAAACCTCCTGAGACTGTAGTACTTTCCATATGCATATAAATGTTGGTCAATAATTAGCGTAAACACATATGTGATTAAAATTTATATTCCACGTGTTTCATCTAGGTATTTTTTCTACTCAAGGACACATGCTACATGCTCAGCATTTCGGATTGATATCCAAGTCCATATTAAGTTTGGTTAATGTGGTTTCCTATCACCAAATCTTAGAGTTGGTGCATCTAAAGTATCATGCAGTAATGTTTCAGGGTCAATTAAGCAACATAGACATAAAATGATAGGCAACAACAGTAATAGCACTATTGCAGGGATAGATGATGCCCCAGTAGAATTTGTATCTTCACTGTGAGATATTTTAATTATTTTTCTCTGTAATATCTGCATTCCTACTGAGCAATATAACTTGGCCTTGTAATTTTCAAAGATAGTGAGATTATTATTCTTAATGTTCTAGGATATATGTGTTTCTTTTTAATTCTATTAATGCTGCTAGTGGTGATGAATTTGAGGGTCATGAAGGAAAGGGTGGTTGCTTCTTTTAGCTCTTACTTGAGCCTCTGAAATGTAACCATTTAGATGGATTAATAACTTGTCTGTGACCAGGTTTAATTTTGTATATCCTGATAATAAATCCAAGTGTTGTATCTACCAAGTTACCTAAAAAAGCTCTAAAAATAATTGGCTAATTATCTCACATATATAATCTTGATCAAAATGGATAGAATTTTAGAGTGCATAAATATCAGGATGCCTCTTATTTTGAAGATTTTTGTTTTATTCTCAGTTACAGTGATGTTTTGTTTTCTGGGAAAGGAAAAACACTTTCTCAGAAAAATACATGCCCCTCGGGAATATGATCAATTAAAATTGTGAACATTTTTAAATTGTTTATTTTCCAAAAAATTCAAGGTTGTTCCCAAATAGTGTTAGGTTTCTTGCCATCTAGGGCTTTGAGTAACATAGCTGTTATCCTCTCACAGACTTGGAATATGGATAGTAGAGTTTGTATCTTCACTGTGAAATATGCTTTGGATTTTGAAAGGTCTAGTACAAAAACAGGTGATATGGTTAAAAATGTCTTAGTAAGATTTCATGTTTAAATAATAATCCAGACATGCTGTGAAGAATGAAATAATCTTAAATCGTACTTTTCCTTATTTACAAAATGTAGTTACAAAAACTTACAGTGTTGACATAATGTTTCTGATGTTTCTGTTAGACAACCCTACTCTAAAAGTTTTGGCTTTTTTTTTTTTTTTTTTTTTTTTTCGAGACAGGGTTTCTCTGTGTAGTTTTGGTGCCTGTCGTGGATCTCACTCTCTAAACCAGGCTGGCCTCAAACTCACTGAGATCTGCCTGGCTCTGCCTCCTGAGTTCTGGAATTAAAAACATTTTGGGCATTTTTTGTAGCTGGTTATTAACCTATTTTAGACAAGAAAGTTTAGTGCACAGAGACTCTTGTCACAGACAGGCCGAGTCTGAACTTTCATGCTCTCTCTTCCTCTAGAAGCAGGTGTCTAAGGCACAGTACCATAGCTTGTGAGCTGAAGGGTTCACCTGAGTCCAATCTCAAGAACACACAAGGGAGAATAAGAGAACCCACTCCTGAAAATTTCCCTTTGACTTCCATGTATACACTGTGTCATGTGCTTGCATACACATGCTTGTGTGTGCGTGTGCTCACATACACAATCAATCTATCAGTATCTTAAAAAAATAAAGAAACGGGCTTCTTAGTCTTCACAAGTCAGTTTCTTCCTGTGGAAGCCCTGAGCCCAAGGCCTGACGGGAGGATCCCGGAAAAATCCATGCTCCCACACCTGAAAGAAAAAAAGAAAGAAAAGAAAGCCCTAAACAGTACTAAACAGCTCTAAGCGAGGGTGGCAATAACCTTTGTTAAATAAAATTCCCTGAGACAGGATGTGTGCAACGTGTGTAAATACGAGTGAGGGCCAGTTTTTGATGAGTTAATTCTGCAGGAGCGGCAGGGGCTGTCATCATGCTACTCGGCCCCATATTTGCATCAGTGACTGGCACTCTATTAGGATTGGTATCAAGGGGGTGGGATCCTGGTTTCCCTGGATTTGGGCCTTTCACGCATTCTGATTGACAGCTTCTACTTGTAAAGCGGTCACCCGCGCAGCTGTCTCCTGCTCCTGCCCGCCTTTCCACCACAGTCCATGCAATTCTGGTTTCATTCATCGGCCCTCTTGAATAGCAACATCCTCCAGTTGGAGAAAAACCTGCTGTCGCTATGCGTGGCCTGCATTTGCATGCATGCACTGTCCTGCCAAGCACTCGGTGGCACCGTGTCTGCCAACTGACAGGCAGCCCATGGATCCCATCCCTGATAAGTTTTCTGGTTCCTCAAATTATCTATGTTTTACTTTGCTTTCATGCTCAAAGCATAACAAATTTCTTTGATATGTGTCTGTGCGCTGCGGAATGCCAATGGCATCAATTGAACTGTATCACACCGTGGAAAAGCTGTTTTGCGAAGCCTCAATTGGCCATAAGCTATAAATATCTGCTGTTTCATGATGTCTTTGATTGCTACATAAACTCTGATCATTAAACATTGATCAAAGATGACTGGGGATCAAATGGCCTTACACTAAGATTATATAGACACACTAGGCAAGGTCAGGACCAGGTTTTCTGAATAGGCCTGTAACCTCACTGCGGACGACTGAGGTCCACGTTCTTTTCAGGGTCCTTTTAATGAATGACTGGGCTAGAATTTTATGATACTTCTGCCTCTTAGGAAATCTTGCAAAGACCAAACGATGAAAAGTTGGAAGATAATCAATTAATGTCTAAGCAGACAAGAAATAGAGGCACATAAATACCCAGAAAGGGTTCATAATTTTTAAACAAAGTTTTATTTTTTTGTTCTGGGGATAATAAGCAGTAGCTGTTCAATATAGAAAATGTGAAAATTAAAAATAATGACACAGTCCTAGAAACTGTATAGAATTCTATTAGCATCGTTATCTGCTGGCATTCCTGTCCTGTCTCACTATGCAGAAGGACTGACTTCAAACACTGGGGTATACTGTCATGGGTCTGTTGTCATTCTTCCCTGGATATTAATATTTATCCTGAGCACTAAAATGATCTTCTATAGCACATGTTATAGTAACTGTAACGTAAATGAGGTGTATCATAATTCATCTAACTTACATTCTATTGTTGGACAAAACAACCTTCTTTTCCCTATCTCTTTGAACAGTCTAGTGTGTTTCCCCAAATCAAAAGAATCCAGGTATAAATGGACTAATTTGAATTATGTAAATGATACTAATCTTATAAATGAAACAAAAATTCCTAAGTAATGTACAGTCTATGGGGGATTTTGAAATATTTTTGTTAAGTTAAGCAAATTCATATCTCAACAACAACAAAACCCAAAAAACTTATCTCTCCTATTTACAATTGATGTCTGTTAATACAGGTTGCCTTCCATTCTCTCATGAAACCCCCGTGGACATCGAGTTCATTCTGATGCTTGCCTCTAGAGTTAGAACTTGCTCATTCGTGGAAAGCCCAGCTCAGGTGCTAGATCACTAGCAAAATTCCAAAGAAGTGATGAGATTTCAAGTGTGCTATAAGATCACAGACTGCAGTGTGCATACCAGAGCAACTGAGTCAACGAAAACTGATTGCTTGGCTCCATCGACAATGGGATAAAGACAATGGCTGTAATGAAGACAAGGTGGCATGGTGGGTGAGTTGTCTCATCAGAAATGAAGAGCATTCAACTAGATGCTTCTGAGGTTTTCTCTTCCTCTGCAAGACTGTGATCTGTGGATATTAGAAACTTCCATCCTCACATAACATCAAATATCAAAAGTAGAGTATATAGAATTGGCTTGTCTTACGAAAATCTACATTTCGGTATGTGGAGTATAAATATGCTGGTCAATGGATAGCCATACAAATACCACACACAATAAATACAGATTAATGGCAGGGTCTGATAGGTGATAACTACAAAGATACAGCTAGAGTTAGAGATGTGAATGTACTTGAATGCATACTCCCCTCCCCCCCATCCCAGAATGCTTTCCTTTAAAACTGGGGCAGCCCTGTGACCTATTTCAAATAAAAAAAAAAATATGGCAGAAGTAACGGTGTCCCACACTGATGACTTGAAAAGTCACCAAAGCTCTTCCATTCTAAGAAGCCAGATTCCAGGGAGGAAATCTGAGTCCTCATGACACCATACCAGAAGGAAGCCCAAGCAGGCTGCTCGTATGCATAGAAGAGTGATGGTCCCATTAAGTACTCACAGAGGAGCTCTCAGCAAGTGCTAGCTGCTACTACTGTCCTATACAGTCTGCCATATGTATGAGGCCACAGGCTCCTTTCAGACATCTCATGACTTGGATGACTTTGGGCAAACAGGTACCTGACTAGCTTACAGAATGACAAGAAGTTGTTATTGCCATTGTAAGTCTCTAACTTGGGGAGCTAGATGATTAGCCAACAGACTACAGTTTTGCATTAATTTCTGGGGGAATTCAGAACAGCATGAGATATAACTTCTTATATTTGCATGATGACTACTACATACATGTATATACTCATATATCAATATCCATATTTTGCATATGTGATGATTCAGCCAACTGTAATGGAACACATTGGGGAAAACTTACATCTGTGCCACCTCTTATCCTTTAACAACTTAGCAGGACAGCTATGTACACAAGCTTTACAATATGTTAGGCCTTAAAGACACTTGAGGATTCTTTAAAATATATAAAGCATGCTACATAAATTGTGTGTGAATAACTATTTTATGTGGGGTACTTGAGTATCCTTGAATTTTTGTACCCACAGCACAAAGGGGCAACTGATCCCCACTAGTAACAAGGAGCAACTATGTCTGTGGCTATAGGAATATGTTAATATAAGCACATGTATCACATTGTAAGTATGTAGCGCACAAGAGTAACAAAAAACACGTGGTTTAGCTTATAACAAAATCACGTAGCTTGTCTTGATTTGTGTAAGGTGTTAATGTGAGTCATTAGAGTCATGAATTAACATGAGAAATTGGGGAGTTATTGTTCCTCCACTCAATAGATTCAAATCAACAGATTCACAAATCCACTTTTACTACAGGCCAGGCAAAACCATATTCCAAAATAATGTGGTTAAATTAAAGTAGGATTTGTACTCACCAAGTTCTGAGTATATAATGTGTGTGATGAGTGTGTCTGAGTTGGCAGTGATGAGCCAGAGCCTGATGGGCTGGTGATCTAAATGAAGCCACCAGCTTCTGCCAGGGAGCAGAACAATGGGCAATTCTATCCCTCCAGCCAGCCCTTAGCCTGTCTGGAAAACAGATGTGGTCTCACTTTGACTACAGGATCACTTCCGCCAAGAGACAAGTGCAAGAATGAGATGAGATCCAATCACAGAAATCGCTTAACCTGTAGCCAAATGTGTAGCAAGCAAAAAGCCACCACCGTAGAGTTCAGACAATAACCCCACCTTGTTGCTTATGCGGCCCCACGTGACAGGAACTATATTTATGGAGGCCAATGAACAACAAAGCCCTTAGATTTCTCACACAGGTCTACCACGATCCAAAGGGAAACCCATTGCAGGAGTGAGAAAATGTCTGTAAATGTCAAGAAAAACTCTTTCATGGACATGTAGAGGCAAAACTATTGATCTCATGACACTGAAGAGTCACCAAGTGGCTATCAGTCTGGATAGGGGAAGGAGGAAGGAAGAAAGATAATGGGTTACTAGTTCCATGGTTGAGGAGAAACATTTCTGACGTACTATAGCATAGTAAGGTAACCATGGTTAACATCCTTTGTTGGAATAGTTTAAAAATCAGTAGTGGGAAGACTTGAATGATTGCAATACATGGACACAGCATATGTTTAGGTTGATGCATATGCCAAATACTCTGTACTAACTGATAGTTAGATATTGGATACATGCAATGATTTATCACACCACATCTATAAATATGTACAATTACTAGGTGAGTGTGTGTGTGTGTGCGCGCGCGCACGCATTAGGAATAAAAACCCCTTCCTGAAAGAGGGAATTCCATTCCTTAAGCCCAGAACAAACTGAGTCTAAGGATGTCCCTTAGTGTGCACTTCAGCTAAGGACATTGAACTTGTAACCAAGTGGCAAAAACAATAAGTTAATTGAGGAAGCAGACCCTCCTTCAGGAACTGCCCCCTTACAGATTTGAAGAAAATAAAATAGATAGTAGTGTATTATTTCACAGTGTAGAGGGAAAGATCAATAGGTCGCAAATTAAGTGGAAAGGATTCAGTTATAACAAACCAGAGCAAAACAGAAAGCCTAGTAAACCCTTCTCAAGTGAGGATGGTGCAAGAATTTTTTTTTCTTTTTAGAGACAGGGTTTCTCTGTGTAGTTTTGAGTTTTGGAGCCTGTCCTGGAACTCTCTCTGTAGACCAGGCTGGCCTCAAACTCACAGAGATCCACCTGCCTCTGCCTCCTGAGTGCTGGAATTAAAGGCATGCACCACCAATTTTAAAAAATAGAATTTCAAACATATTGCATATTGTTAAACCAAAAAAAGGCAGTGGGTGGGGGGACACATTGAATTCAGAGCCGAGTATGGAATGGGAGTTACTATGGGTTGTAGGAATGGAAAAGGGAGGCTATATTGATCTAAAGACAGAAGATTTTAGTTAAGAATAATAAGTTCAAAGGACTTACTATATGCTATGATAATTATAGTTAATTATAATGTATTTGAAACACCGAGGTAACTATGTTTAAACATTTTCAAAATCAAGGAAAGATAATTAAGCCTGGTAATACACACACATACACCCACACATATATATGTATATGTATATGTTCTGGCCATTCAACAACGAACTCTCACATTGAAGACTGTAAACATATATAGTTTGTGAAGTATGAGTGCATGTGTGTTCATGTGTGTGGAAGCTGGAGACCAATGCCAGATGTCTTCCTCTACTACTTTCTATCTTCTGTTTTGACAAAGGGTCCCTCACTGAACCTAGAGCTCATTGGTTGCTTAGACTGAGTGGCCAAGGAGCTTCAAGTTCTCATGCTCATGTAGGAATCACTACTGAACCATATCATTAACCCCAATATATACAACTAGTATTCAGGAACTGAAAATTAATAAAAATGTTTGTATGCTTCCATGTGAGCTTGTGTGTGTTCATGAATGAGTGGGTATGCACACATGTTGTATATGTGTGTGTGGATGTCAGAGGGCAACATCAGGTATCATTCCCACACTGCCTTCTACCATTCTGTTATATGTAGAGTCTCTCATTGGCCTGGAACATCATCAGGAAGGCTAAACTAGCTAGGCAAATAACTCCAGGGATCCACCTGTCTCCTTCTGTTTATCCACCACTGAAATCACAAGTGTGTGCCACCAGGCTAGGCTTTTTATATGAATTCCAGGGAATCAAACTTAGGTCCTCACACCTGCAGGGCAAGTGCTGTCCTTACCAAGCCATCTCCACAGCCCAGATAAAAGTGTCTCAAAGAACTTTGCATATGATTGTTAAATGATGCTGCCCAGCAGAGCAATCGGTGGCTTTAAGGAGCAGTTACTATTGTCCACATCTCTCTACTTTTCTGAGAGTCAGCCGATGGGGGGTGCACTCCCCTGGGATTTCTTCCCTTCCATACCTCCATTCCTTCTCTTGAAACCTGTGGATGTCCTGCTCACTCATCTGGAGAGAAAAGAAGGTAAGCAGATAAGAGCTGCCAGTGGGGCATGTTGGAGCACAGCTGGCGAGATCTCAGCTCTCGGTGGACAGGAATGAGGGCCATGGGTTTAAGATCACTCTGGGAGCATCAACTCCAACTAAATATTGATTTCCTCGGAGGATATGTTCAAAATTATTAACTTATCACAACCAACTCACAAACCAGAATGCATGTGACTTACAGTGTGACTTTTCATGCACAAAATTACAACAACAAAATCACCAGAAATGTCAACAGCAGTTAATTTCTGAAGTATTAGGAAGTTGACTTTTTTAACTTACACTTTGCTGTATTTTCCACATTTGCTAAGATACACCTGTAATGCTTGAGCAGATAACAAGTGTCACACTTTGATTTTTAATTATTTACACAAATGTTAGCTGGATTAATTTTTGTTGGAGTAACAGTCTGACTTGCCTAATGACTTCAAAACTGGTTTTTCAAAGCAGTTGGGTTAATAAAGTTTGGCTTCAGACCACAGATTTCACTATATTTTAAATACAGAAACTTGATTTTTATCTGTGATTCCATTAGCAGAAGTGTGAAGAATTAATTAGCTTTGACCAAACTCTTAAGAGACTGGTTTATAAGCCAGAAGCCAAATACACTAAAGTACAACTATCTAGGATCTTGTCCATGGGAGTGGAAGACACACCTCTGGTGGGGGGTCCATGCAGAAATGTACTTTGATGTTAGTTAGAATTAAGTACCAGTGCATGTGAAGAAACCCCAGTTAATAGTACCTTAAAGCCAGGGGCTTTGTTCTCCTACATACATTCAATGTTCTGCATTCCATTATGGCTACTCTAAAAAGTCCCAAGGGTTTCATTCTGACTTACTGATTTGCCACAAAGCCTAAGACTTGTGCCAACATGGTTCTATAGCTGTCACCTACCTTGTATTTCAAAGGACACAACTCTTTGTTCAAGGGCACTTTTGTTTTTGTGTTTGATTTTTGAGACAGGGTCATTCTACATACTCACAGATATCCACCTGCCTCTACCTCTCCAGTGCTGGGATTAATAGAGTGTGCCACAAGACCTGGTTCAAGGGCACTTTCAAAGTGTCTGTATATCGTCTGCTTTTATCCTATATTAAATACTTTTCTGTAGCTGTGGTAAAGCACTTTGACAAAGAACAACTTGAATAAGAAAGATTTTTAACTTATGGTTCCGAAGGGACAGGGTATATCCAGGCAGGTAGGCATGTCACAGTGGCAGGAACAGGAGTTGGCTGAACACATTTTATCCATACACAGAAAGCACAGCGAGAGAACAGGAGTGGGATAAGGCTGTCAATCCTCATAGGCTGCTTTAAGTGATGTGTTTCCTCCAGCAAAGTTCCTGGTCAAAAAATGATTACACATACAAAACAGGACAGATTCCGATGGGGAAAAAAATCTCTAAATGGTTTATATTGTATGTAAAAAGATGCATAGGCTTGAAAGAAAAAGAGAAAGGATAAATATAGTCATAAAAATAAAATAAAGTCTTAAAAATAAAATAATATATAAAAATATAATAAGACATGTAAAAATGGAAATTAAACAGAGAGTCTGGACTATGTTGTCTTTGAAATTGTTAATTGGATATATATATATATATATATATATATATATATATATATATATATATATATATTTTAAAGGTATCTTGACTTCAAACTTTGGGTCTAAGGATATGTTGCTTTGGAAAAGAGGTTCTACTTTTGTTTCCACAGAAGATGAGAAACTGTGGATTCCTTCCAGGTTAATATGATTCCATTAAGGAAGACCCCCTGAGAGGTCTCCAGATGATCCAACATCCAGAACAGTTTCAAGGTAACTGGCTGAGATGATCCAACCTCACAGACTACTCCATTCAGGACAGATTAACAGTACCCAAAACCATCAGGAAGTATCCTAGAGTACTACACCCACATTCCCCAAAAAAATGGATTATGGATGCTTGTCTTTGTTTAGAAGGTTGGCTACAAATTGTTATTGGCCACAGTCAATCTGTTTTTAAAAGAAAAAAAGAGAAATATGATATAGAAATGATAGGACAAAAGGGTAGATTATTAAATCTACTTTAATACAAAAAGAAAAAACTATTAATTTTACATATTTTACATTACTATGGATTTTGGTTTATTGATACAAATTTAATTTTTTATACTGTATATATATTTCTACTCTTGTTTAAGGTATTATGTTTATGCAACTCATTTAAAATTGTAATATATAATTAAATACACATCAATTAGTCATCTATGATAATCAAACTTATAGTTATATTAGTTAAATTTTCTAGATATACATAGATATATTTCAGTTAGGTAGGTAATCTTCAAAAACTTCAAAGACCTACAGAATATGGCATTTAAAATGTTTAAGAACTTAGACTTCCTGGACAATGAGACACGATTGCTCCTGGCAGCACTGATGTACTCCCAAGAGAATGCTGGGTTTCTAAGACACTGTTTGGAAGATTGTCTTCTTCTTGGCACAAAATGGCCTGCTGGGCTAAGAACTGCCCTTGCCTAGACTTCTGACAGTATGCATGCTGTCCTTTCCAGACAAGCAGGATACAAGAAAGAATGACTACTGAACCTTGCCAAGAGAAGGTAAAATGGTCTTTCAAAACTCTTGCTTCTGAAAATGGTCTGTCATATATTCTATACCTGTAGCCAAAATGCTGAGAATCTTTAGGTGACTGTCATGGCTGTCAGTTGCCTCTGTCTATTCTCCCAGTTTCTCGGAAATTGCTTGCTTGCACTTCCTGTTTTCTCAGGTAATATTATTTTCCTTCTCAGGTCTTTGATGGCATTGACGACTAAATAGTTACAGTTATAATCTTCTCATATCTTATCTAAGAACATTTCAGATACTAAAGTTAGATTCTTTAGGATAGGGCAGCTATTGGAGTAATCTCTGTAACATGCCATTTACCTCTGTTCTGGACATCTCTGGAATTTGGCATTTGTCTCTTGTTTGATGTTGTTCTTGCTGGTTGTAGTTCTATCTTTGTTTATGTTATTACCTTCCCCTCTCCTGGACAATACTTGATAATAATTCCTATTGTTTATAGTTTTATATTAGGTTAGAACTTTCTTATTTAGACAAACGGGGGAGATGTAGTGGATATCTGTCTACCTATGACCTTGAAGCATAGCCCCTAGAGAAGTAGTGGATATCTGTTCTACCTCCCTATTACCTTGAAGTACCTGCAGCTGGGGCATGGTCTGGGAGCTACCCTTAAGACCCAAGACACGCTTACACTGGTCTCTTCTCTCCCACATGGGCTTCTCTCCCACATGGATGGTCCGAAGTGACTTAGGTAGCCGGAGCAGCGGAGGACAGTGTCTCAGACTTCCAGAACACTGCAATGACTCTCCTATCCTGTTTAGTGAGTTTTCTTTCCTAATAAAATTCCTTTACCCCTTAAGCAGACTCCGGTGGATTTCTTGCTATACCAACCCCTAAAGATTCCATTATCTCTCCAAAGAGCACTACCAACTGAGGGTTGAGTATTCAGATAATGATCCACCACATATTTCAATGAGATATATCCAACTGCAATACAGGCTGAACATGAAATCTTTATTCCAGGTGCCATGTGCCCATCACTTGGGGTCAGGGGGAAGCAAATATTGGATGAGTAGTGAGCTGCTATGTGTGGTAAGGAAAAACAGACAGGCAATATGAAACCAAAATGATGGTAGGGTATTCACATTAAATTGGTTCAACTCTCTCCATACATTAAGGACAAATTCATCCAACAGAAAATACATGTAGAGTTTAACATGTCCCTTCTCCTAGTCAGTGCAGAGATAACTCTCACAGCAAATGTTTTTGTCTATTTTCCCTATTGTTGACAAGAAACTTCTATCAGGAAAACTTCACCTGCTGACATGATATAAACCCCAAGGTGATAACTCATCTGATATAGGTTTTATTTGGTGCAACTTTGTACAAATTCAATATAAGAATCATCCTCATTCTAGAAAGTAAGTCCCTTTGAAATTATAGTACAGATTGGGTTAAAGCCCTCCTGGAAGTAGCATATTTCAATGCTGGACGCAGAATGGTCTGGGCATGTGGAACTACAAGGTGCACAGGGCAGGGTTCAGCAAACATTTGAGACCTGCTGTTTCCTGATTAGCTTCACACAGGAATTTTTCACTCTGCCACATTTGCTAGACCTGGGTATTTTTCTGAAGTAACTTGCCTTGAGGCTTTCTTTCTGTCATGTCTCTGAACAAATACACTTGGTTTCATAAATATCAGAGCCAGTTGAGGCTGTTGATCTCTACAAACTTCTTACATGTGATCTCTGAGCCCCTACGAATCAGACCAGGCCTGACAGACCAGTCCAATCAACTGATTTTCTACAGGACTCTTTTAGATTCCAAGCTCAGATAAACAGCCAAAAGTACTAAGATGATACCAACCCAAGATACCCATGTTAATCAGTTTTCCATCACTATGACAAAACCTGAGATAATCACCCTGAGTGAGAAGAAAGTTCCTTTCAGCTCACGGTTTCAAAATTTTCGGGCTTATATTATATCGTAGCTTGAGTTTGGAGCAGAGGTGATTTTTTGATGTCATGGTGAACAGGAAACAAGGACAGAAGAAGGAGCTGATGTTTCATTATCTCTTTTAAGGGCACTGTCCTAATGATTCAACTCTCTTGGATTGGTCCCTACCTCTTAAAGATTCTACCACATTGCACAGACTAGGAGTACACCTCTGCACATGAACATTTGGGGGAAATACTTTTCCAAATCAGGACAACCTGTATCTATGAAGATTACAGAACTAAAATCCACTGATGGGATTATCAGATCGGTGAGAAGAAAGTGATGAGGCAGACAGAACAGAGGAGAAATGACTAGAGTTAACCAGTGAAGAAAGACAGAAGATATGGGTATGTGCACAGATTAGACCTGAGAGTTGCACACAACACTGTCCCTTACAGCCACTGACTTCAAGTAATGCTTAAAGAAGCTGAGGATGCTCACCTCCAGGGGAAACTCATGTACTAACAAGTTTTATAAAAGGTATATGGATGATGGTGTGGTTACCCACTACTCTGCCAAGGTGAAGGCAGATTTGGAAGATATTGTAGTCTTTGCTATAGAGTCAAGACTGTCTTGAATTGACATTCTGTGCATCCAGGATCCTATAGTGCTGGTTACATTATGTCCCCCTCCTTTTTCTCCGCCTTTGCCTCTTACCCACCCTACTACCTGCTTGAGTCATATAATCAATTTATAAGAAAATAAAGCCCTACTAATCTAGTACAGAGGTAAGTTTAGCTGACTTCTGAAGGGACATCGTCTATAGTAGTACTTGGCACTTACTAATGCCCATGAAGGTGTAAATGGTTTGTATATATTAAGTGTGTATTCCTCTGAATAAGTTTAAAATTAGTGTGCACAGATTCCAATAACTAATGAATTCTCATCCCACAGAGTACCAATGCCTACCTTTCTGATCTCCTGATTTGACACTGCAGAGTTTTTGTGTGAACAAAATGTCTATAAAATTGTGTGTGGGTGTATGTGTCTGTAAGGTGTTAAAAAGATTTTTATAGAAAAAAAATCATCACCTCCAATTCCAGGCAACCAGTGTCAAAGAAAAGTGTGGTTTGTTCCAAAAAGTAGTCAACAAGTAAGTTTTTATAAATCTAGTGAAATTTAAATACAATATAAGCCTGAGAGTTCAGATGTCCCTACTGTGATGAGTCCTAGGGCAGAATGTGGTACCTTAAACAGAACATCGGCTTCATCACCTTTGACCTGACAAAAGTATGCAGATCCAGGTTTCTACACTACATTGGGAGTCACTGGGGCCTCAGAGGGTTCTGGGTAACAGAAGAGCGGGTCCTCTCTCATGTGTTCACATGAGGAGATGCTTGACAATGGCAACTCCATCAGCATAGTTTCTTCCTCATACAACTCCAGAAGTGTACATGGTGGGGCAGCTATCCTCTCTGGCAGTCACTATAGCAAATCACTTCCCTTCCATCTTGTCCAACTCTCCCTACAGATGTCACTTTCATCTAAATAGTAGAAATTTGGTCACTCCTGGGAACAAAGTCTGTAGTTTCCCCTGAAGAAAAGGAAGAGAGAAAAGGGCACCCATCTCTTTGTCTTAACGTCAAGATCCAAAAGTGTTTCTCTCATATCCATTGACTGTGCCTAAACATCAAAGAGGCCAAGAACTCTCAGCTCCAATGCGAACTCCACTGGCAGCCAGTAATTATTTCTGTAAAAAGAAAAAAAGTGTATGGCTGGTTTTGTGACTATCTAATAATACACCAAGATAGAGACAGGCTAAAAACTGCAGTGTAGTCTTGGCTTTAGAAGCAAGGCAAATTTCTGTCTTTTATACAGCTGCCTGCCATGACTGATACCTTGGCTAGTGGCTGTGTGGTCCAAAAACTGATAATACTCCTTGTTCTTAATAATATTCTCTGCAATAGCTTCCATTTAATTGCAGTTGATGACTCCAGAAAAGTAGACATTGTTAAAAGACTGATGCTGTTTCTAGTTTTTGCAATTTTTTTGGCCTTTTGTAGGAACAATCTTGCCATTAAGATTCTGAAAATGAAATCAACACTCTCGTTGGTTTTATTCCATTTGCGTTCATTAGAGAGTTGTCTAGCAAGCTAAAAGGCACTAATGTATTCTCCTCACCCCAAATACATCAAAGAAAGAATGAAAAGATCCTATGAGTAAAGTTTTCAAAGCTTTTTCTTTTTCCTTTTTTTAAAAAAACTGACTAATGGAAATGACTACAGGTAGTCCATACCTTACCCCTTTATTTTCTTAAGGAAAAACCATTTGATGTATTGTAAAGAGTAACTTTTCAACTTCCAAGTACTTTAACTCCAGATGCTTCTGCAAGGTGATGCTCCAGGTTACTGCTTTTAAGGCAGGAAATCCTTATAAGGATGTGGGAACTGCCTCAGTGCCAGGCAAAGGGACTTTACTGAGCCTCTGCTGAGAATGTGTGCTGATGTTCTTAGCAGTCAGCACTAGTCACTGTGACTATTCATACTTTCACCTTTTTAATGTGTGGTCAGTCTTTAAGCCTGGCTGTTTGGGAATTTCTGGAAAGAATTCTTTATTCTGTTATCTTATAGCCTGTCAAGATGGGAATCCACTCTGGTGTTTGCCATGAAGTCAAGACTAACTCTTCTGTTACATTCCTCTGAAATCCACTTCCAGGACAGAAGCTCAGTAGACTGCAGCTCCACAGACATATTTATGGTTCATAAAGACTTTCTGCTGTTTGCCAAGCCCTGGCATTTGCCCCTTCCCTCTGTGATGCATTTGAACATTGCCCATCAGTTATTCAGTTTTCAGTACCTGCTGTCATCCTAGGAACCACTGAAAGGTTGGTGGGGTCAAGTGGAGATGGGTGACCCACGGTGACTCCACCCACTGGAGCTATGTACACTTCAGACCTCATATATGTCATGCACCAGATCCACAAAGTCCTTCAGAAGTCATTTCTGCATGGCCCTGGTGCTTCCTTGACCTTTCTCCTATTTCTTCTGGTCCAATCTGTGTTCTGATACTGACAGATAGAGTCCAAAGGAAAGATTTATGTTAATTTGTCATGACAAATTAGCATTAATCCCACCTTACACAATACCATTTTTATCTCACGTGCCCTAAGTCGGATATCCACATGGAGATGTCTCTCAGGCAAAAATTAAGTGGGCGGGCACTGAGGAAGAATTTCTGGAACTCAGTTTCCAGTGTGCCACTCCCTGCAGCTGGAAGACAGGTCCTCATTCCACTGCTTGCCATTGGCTGAGGACGGAAACCTGTGTCTGGTTCCTGAGTGTACATTCTTCCTTTCCAAGTCAGCCATAACCTCCCACTTGGAATATTTCTCACATCTCACTATGATGCAGCTTTCTGTCTCCAGCGGTGAAAGGAAGGTCTCTTATTTCACAGGATCATGTGGTGTTTTTGAGGTCATCTAGAGAATTCAGGATAATCTTCTTATTTTAATTACATTTGTCAAGTCTCCTGGGACAGTTACTGTAGGAAATTCAGAGACTCCGAGAATAGAAATATTGATCTTTCCAGCACCATTCTGCTTACCTCTTCTAGATTTGACTACAATAATAGGGCACAGCATTCCCCTCAAAGCTCGGAAGTTACATCATGGCACAACCTGAGTTACGGGACAGAGAGATGATAACAATGTGCCTCCTCCTTGAAGTTTGGAGCAAGAGGAGATCCAGAGTGAACAGGGAGAGTTGTTTATTGAACACGTGATTAATTGGTGTTGGGAAATGGGCACAACAGTGGCTGGGGGATGTCAGCTCTGTTTTATGATAGGCAAAAACCTAGGTTTTATTTGGTTTTTTTTTGGGGGGGGGGTCTTTTGTATGTTTATTAATATGATTAGTTAGTTTCCAAATTAACAACTATTTGTTGTTAACCTATTCATTTACTTACAAATGATCAAATTAGCTGCCATAAGTTATATATATATATATATATACACACATATGTGTGTGTGTGTGTGTGTGTGTGTGTGTGTGTGCTGAAACTACAATATATACAGATAAACTTCTTTGGCAATATACATCTGTCAATGAAACCTTAAATATTAGATGTTCGTTAATACACTTACAGTGCTCAGACTTTGGAGTAGGTTGATCATGACATTGTTATTACCTGGAAGCTACATGCTACCAACATGACAGAAAACAAGTCAGGAAAACCATTTCATTCTGCTTAAATAGAAAAGCAAATGGTCATGACTGTTTTTGATATGACTAAGCAGTTTTCTAAAATGTGCCTCAAATACATAGCCGCAAATCTTACTTTCTTTCATAATTGGATCTACATCACTGTTTCCATGCTGTCTCAGGCTCAGGGCCAACTTCAGTTTCAAGGCAATTAGAAGGCAACCCCTGTTTGTCATGAGTCCTGGTTGTGACACCCATAGACGTCAAAATCAATGCAAAGAACTAAATCTGTCTGTCGGAAGCTCTGCTCTGTTGCTCTCTTCCTACCTTGGGGACAGACTACCTTGCATGTGGCTCTGTAGCAGAAAACTTACCGAGTCACCCTCTCTGGAGCCAAGTACCTGGTACACCCTCTCCATGACTACTGATAACTGAAAGGTAGGCATCTAAACAAAGCTGGGTCAAAACTGAGGCTGTTACATAGCTGTTAGAGAGTTCAGGGCAACTCCATGCAAAAGCAGTAGTGTGGCCAAGCTGGCCCTTGCTCTATCATGAGGCTGGACAGCAAGACTGATGGACAGTTGTTTTTGCTGTGCTGATTGTTCCTGCCTGCTTTCTAAAGCCTACTCTGCCATCCACAGATGCAGAAGCTTCCTGGTATCATGCCCACACAGCTACTTCCTGCTTACCTTGCCAAATTTGTATGTATTTATAGCCAAAGCCCTACCTTATGCACCATTTGTTATCCAGTCTCTTTCTGCTTGACTCTAAACTGTCTGAGATGTGTAAACAAATTAAGAATCCAAAACAGCCTTTAAAATACACTGTGATATCTGGTTTCCATTCAGACCATCTAAGTATTTTGCCTTTTTAAAAGCTGTGAATTGAGGCTGGAGAGATAGCTCAGTGATTACAAGCCCACAGTTGCTCTTCTAGAGGACTGGAATTCAGCTCCCAGGCCACAATAAAGGGCTCCCAATTGCCTATAACTCCAGCTTTGGGAAATTTCTTTTCACACACATGAACACAAGCACATTGACACACATATACATGTAATTCTTCAAAGTAAATATTTTAAAGGCTTTGAATTACACAGAAGCCCTAAGGAGCTAGCAGTAATCACTTTCCTGTGGCAACTAATAGTCACTGGTAAGAAAAATAAAGACAATTGTAACCAAACAAGAACACTGGGGCACAAAAACCCATCTGCAAATACCACCAGCAAGACAAGAAACCACACACACACACACACACACACACACACACACACACACACACACACACAAAGTGAACACAGTCAAACCAAAAGTTCTGAGAAACAATGTTCGAGGATCAACAGGCCTGTCAGGCAAAGCAAATTGGCATTTTTGCAAATAAAAGATGGTCCTAAATCCCTTATATTGCACCATTTTGGTTCTTCTGTTTGCAACCCTTTGTGGTTGTTTGTTTTTAAGCACTGATATGTGAATTAATAAAGGTATTATTGAAAGGGTAAAGATTCATTTCAGATACTGGTCAGTGTTATTCTGATGGGGGAGACAGATGATAAATAATAGATAATAGATAAATGATAGGTAAATACAAAGGTAGATAGACAGGTGCATGATAGATTTATGATTGAAAGATAATAGATGATTGGTAGAGAAATAGATAGATAACTGAGTGATAATTGATTTATCAATGCTTTTAAAAATTAGGTAAATTTAGTCTTAGAAAATGAAAAGGGTGATATAAAAATGAATCTGGATATTCTGGTAAAAGAAGTGCCACTTTTTCCTCTTCTTTTCTTCCACAATCAGGGATACTAAGTCAGAGCTGTCAAAATTAAAATTAAAAATCTTCACGACTTTTCTGTGTCCGGACTGTTTTAGGCTGGGAACATCCTCCCTTGTTTCTCCTTAAAGGAGAAAAATGGAATCCTGCAGCCTGTGCTCCGATCTACAACTCAGAGGTACAGGGCCATGATACTTCCATAATACTTGAAACTAATATCTCCTGGGTTACGATAACCTGTGGGCTTGTGGATGCAGTTCATCACTGCTGCATAAATAATCTGTATTATCAACAACCCCTCGCATCATGCTTGCCAAATTCCCGTCCTGCACTGTAGACCATGAGGTTGCCTTTGTCCCCAGTTTTATCATTCTTTCTCTTAGTTCATAATTCCCCAATGGTTATTAAGCAGCACTTACTTTTTTCTTTTATTATATTTTTACTAATTTTTTTCATGCAATATATTTTGAGCATATTTTCCCTTCCTCAAACTGAACTATGGGTATAACACTATGTCATTAGGAGTCATTTTACTACTATACTCCTTTAGCAGAATTATAGTATTAGTTTTTTTCCCTAAGCATGCCGCCCACCTAGTTTCAGATTCTTGGCCACATTATCAGTGTCAGGTATGTTTCATCTCACAGAGTAAGCCTTAAGTCCGATCAAATAGTGGTTGGCTGCTCCCATAATGTTTGTACCATTATTGCACCAGTACATCTTAGTCTATCTTGCAAAAATGGCGCTGTTAAAGGTTTCAGAGTTTGTATCTGGGTGCTATTGATGATTACCTTTTCCCTCTGGTAGTAAGCAGAGTACCTTCCAGCTAGTCAGGAGGGGTGAAGCTTCTAGTTAGGCACCAGCTTGACTTCTCCATGTTTGATGATATAAATAGCTGTTGTGTTCAGCCATAGGGATTTACCATCATACTGTGGGGAGAACCAATAGTCTTGGCAATAGTGTGTGATAGTTGCGGGGGGGGGGGGGGGTTCCAATGAGCCCCCTTTGGTCAACAACTTAACAAGATGTAACCCGTTCCTGGCACTGGAGTTTTCACTTGGTATCATGAGATATCTAGTTGGGAGATTGTCTGCGCTATTATTTGTTGACTTCATTTAGATCCCTTTCATGGATGTATATGTTTAAGGAAGCTTCTATAGCAGTAGATTTCCATGCTTTTCAAATGCCTTTTAGTGTTAGTTGTCCCTCCCAGCAACTATTCTATTCTATTCTAGTCTTCTCTTTATCTCTCCATGAAAATATATTCTATTTCCCCTTTCTTGAGAGATCCTCTCCTCCACCCTGGTCCTTTACTAGGTAACTAATCTCTGTGGTTATTCGAATTGTATCACACATTTTAAAGGTTTAGAAGCTAGTGTCCACACTTAAAAGAAAACATACAATATTTTTCTTTTAAGGTCTGGGTTATTTCACCCGGGATGATTTTTTTCTACCTCTACCCATTTATATGTGAATTTAATTTTCAGCAGCTAAATGATATTCCATGTATGAATGTACAACATTGTCATTACTCACTCATCAGCTAATGGACATTCAGCCTGTTTCCAATTTATGGCTATAGTGAATAAACCAGCAATGAACATGAATGAGCAAGTGTCTCTGTATTGGGATGCCGACTCCCTTGGATATATGCCCAAGAGTAGTGTAGTTTGAAGTAGATCAATTCCTAGCTTCCTAACTAATGCAAGCATACATACTTAATCCTTGAAGAGTGATGATGCTGGTGGTCCAAGCCATATTGGTCTAGACTTGGGTGAGAATGTGTTGTTTTAAGACTCCTACATCCTGCCAGAGTATGAAGAGTGACAGGATCACAAAAGATATATCATGCAGTATCTTGTGGGCTATGAAAATTCTTATCTCCATCTTGAGCACAAGAGAACAACAATGAAACATTTGGAGCTAGAGGATGGTATGATATAATTTATATTTTTATTGCTGTAACTCTATGAGAAGCAGATTACATGAACAAAGAATAAATGCCAGAACCTGTGGACTGATGTGCTGATTGCAGAGATGAAGACATGTAATTAGATTCCAGAGATGCTTCAGAGGTGAAGTTAAGAATGTGGTTGTGATTTGAAGATGGGACAATGAAAGAGGAGTTGTCAAGGATGACTTCCAGCTATTTGGATTGAGCAAGGCATTAGAAGGGTTACATTGTGCCATATATTGAAGGTGAGTTTTGTTTAGCTTTGTTTTATGTGAGGGAAATATTATAAATTATATTTTGAATGTGTTGACTTCTAAGTATCTTGGGACACACCCAGGTCAAGATGGAATGCAAGATGTCAGTCACAACTAGTCTGTAGCAATAGAAGTGGTGATAATACTGGAATGCTCATGGGAAGTGTGAGGCTGCTGGTTGTCCTGCAGGATTCATTCTCTTTACTCTGTTGTATAACAAAGTGCAATATACAGCCCCAAATTTCTCTCTTCTCACCTAATGCTGAGGAGAGTTTACATACCCTTTGCATCAGGATTGACCATTTTAGCCAATGTAGCATTAATAAATATGCTTGGAGCAAAGGTTTGAGATGTTGCAACAGTCAGGCTCACCTCTTATATTGTTCTGGCAATTATGATGCCACCACACAATGAGCCCTAAAGAAGCTTTCTAGAGGGAGAAAACTTATGTGAAGGTGGGTAAACCCAACACCCTACTTGTCAATTAACCCAGAAATGTGTGAAGATATTTAGCTGCTGACCACACCACATAAGCATTCCCTGCCTAGTAAAACCTGTCATGCTAAATGAAAAAAGAAAAATGACCAAGCTGACAGATCATTGTGTTCTAAATGAAATGGATACCATCACAATCACTCAATTTTGGAATTATTTATTTCACAGAAAAGCTAACTAATATAATCTATGGTTTTCAGACAGGCGTTTTTCCTGACTCCCTTGCAGCTAAATCTGACTTACAACTATATTTTCATGGTTTGGTTGTGAAGATAAAAATGTGGAAGAATCTTGGTGATTTTTTTTTTAATGTTAGAAGAACCTCCTGCTTCATCACTTCTCTTCCTTTGACTCCTTTTTCTGTCGTCGTGAGAAGAAGAACTTCAATCATCACCCAGGATCACAAGACCAGGGACAAATTCCAGGAAGGCAACATTAAGAATAAGCCTATTCCTGTGAAGATTTTATGGAGCAGAATCCCACATAACCTCTAGACTATCATCTTTTATATGAGAAAGAAACCATATCTTGCATAAGGCATTTTTGCTAGGACCCCATTTACCTATAAGTGAACTACCAGTCTATTCCTTTTTTTCCTGAGACAGCATCTTTTAGCAAAGCCCTGGATGTCCTAGAACTTACTATGTCACTACGTAGACCAAGCTAGTCTCAAATTCCTAAAGATCCACCTGACTCTGCAAATCTAAATGCCCAAAATCAAAGCATTAGACACATAAAGCTAGATATACACCAGTCCTTGACCTTGAACTAGAGTTTTCCAAATTTTTCCATCTTTTGTTCTTGTAGTTACAGGTCTCTGTAACCAACCCCCTTCTGCTCTCATATGAAAAATTTTCCTTATTCTAAGTAACAGTAGGTGTCTGATTATCTAGAATTTCTTTAATTGTACAAATCAATTTATTGTTTATTAAGCTGTCTCACTTCACTCAGCTATCAACAATGTTATGGCCATCCCAAGCTTCTTAACTTCAGACAGTCACTGGTGCAAAACCTTACAGAGTACAAGGAGACACAGGCACAACTGTATGAAATCAAATGGCTTTGAACATATACCACTAATATTATCTGCATTGCTATGTTACCATATAAGGGATATTTTATTGCTTTCACACATGTTCACTATAGAATAGCATCTTTATTTTATAAATTATTAAATCAAATCAGTAGACAGCAAGATTCATTTTAATGAAATTTTTTAAAGGGATAGAGCAGGGTAGAAACAATCATTGCATGCACTATGTTTGATTTTCTAGTCTGGAATTATTTCATTAATTCATATAATACATATAATCTTCAGGTCAATGTCTTTTTGTTTACTGTAGACAATAATTTGAAGGGAGAACACTAGAGAACATTTAGCATTGTCCTCTACTTGTTACCTATCCCTCTCCTCCAGTTAATATCTTCCTTAATTTTCATGGAACAACCACCATCCCTCATTCTTAATATGTGGAGGTGTGCCTATAGCTTGGGCCCAGACAAGTAGTTTATTACACCAGTAGAGCCAAAGAATTGGCCCAGGAAAGAAGATAGGAAGTTGCTCAGCCTTTTAAGTAAAAGGGCACATTGCTTTCCAAGGATTTGTAAGGCTGGAAAATGGAATCTTTCTCTGCCTTTGCTTTGCCCTTTCCAGAGGCTGATGAGTCTGTGGCAGCTGTTGGCATCATCATTAGGATACCAAAGCACAGCCTGTTTATGGCATGGCCAACCCAGAAAAAAAAAAAAAAAAAAGAAGTGGCCAATGCAGCCATCAAGTGATCTCCTGTATCCTTGCCTAAGACATACTGTGACATTTTAGTCATATCCAATACCCAAAAACTCCTTTTGTCCCTGATCCAGTTTGATGTGGATTTGTGTTGCTTATGGTTAAAAACCATCACTACTGCATTGTCTCCATGGGAGAATATAATTCAAATATTATTTTGAGAGAGAGAGAGAGAGAGAGAGAGAGAGAGAGAGAGAGAGAGAGAGAGAGAGAGAGAAGCTTAATGAAATTAAATACTGTCACCATTATACCATAACAGAATCTGAACTGGGTCTTTCCAACCTTCCAGTAACCTTCCAGTAATGCTGATGCTCCTCCATACACAGGTCTGATATAACAAGAGCATTCATGGGCATCTTTGGTCTTCATGACTGAAGTATGAACAAGTATTTCTTGCTCCTTTTAGCATCATTCAGCCTTGTGAAACAACCCAGGTATCCAATAAACAGATGCCAAGCTTTGATTCCCCCAGGAGCTGGAAGCCTCTTAATGAGGCTGGATCCATAGGTTTTTAGGGAGGACTTAGTCAGAATGAGAAACAAACCCATACCTCTGGTCATTTGATTCTTTCTTCTTGAATCTTTATCTCCTTGTATCCTTTCTTGCTCTAAAGTTGTATTTTTGAATGGCCAAGCAATTATCATCATCCCTAAAAGATTTTCTTTTTATTATTATTATTATGTTTTTGTTACTTAAAACAAATTTTCTTTTTATTATATTTTTATTTTTAAAGACAAATTTTGAATTTACATATATTTTGATGGTATTCTTCCCCACCCTCAACTCCTTTCAGATCCTCTCCCCTTCCCTACTCACCCAACTTTAAGTTCTTTCTTGAAGAACAAACAAAAATCCAATACAAAAACAAACCCCCCAAAACCAAGAAAACAAAAATAAAACAATATCCCAAGAGGAAAACAAAAACAGAAAAAAAGAAGCCAAACTGTAACCAAATAAAAGCACACAAAAAAAGCTTTGGAGTTCATTGTATGCTGAATATGAGGCCTGTCCTGGGGTAGTTGAGATACCCAGTGTTACTCTATTGTTGAAAACCGTTTTTTTCCTCTTCTGGCAGATATGAGTGGCCATTTAGTTGTCAACATTTACCCTAGTAGCTAGGTTTCTTTCATTCACTCATTCATTTTTTTACTATAACAAAATATAATAAGATAAAACAAAAACAATCACATCAGAGTTTGGGAAGATGAAGCAACAGAGGGAAAAGAGCCCAAAAGAAGGCACAAGAACATTTATTCACACACTCTGGAATCTCATAAAAACACTAAACTGGCAGCTGTAATACACATCCAGAGGACCCAGTGCAGACCCACGCAGGCACTGCGGATGCTGCCTCAGTTTCTGTGAGTTCATATGAGCTTTGCTTATGTTGATTTAGAAGGCCTTGGTTTTTTGGTGTCCTCCATCCCCTCTGGCTTTTACACTCTTCTGTCTTCACTTCTGCAGGGTTCCCTGAGCCCTGAAGGTAGGGATTTGACAGAGAGATCCCATTCAGGGCTGGTCACTACTAAATTTCCAAAACTGAGATAACTTACCCACCAAATGACTCATCTTTTTTTTACTTTTATCTTCATACAAATATGAATATGTACTGTATATTGAATGCAGTCCCTCCTTGCCTTTCAAAGTGTATGATCTAATGAGACATTAATATAATCACAAGTTTGCGATCATCATTCTTATCTAATTCTAAATGATTTTCATCAGCACATCCTGTAGTTTCCATTAGCTAATATCCACTAATCCTCGCTTCCCATTCTTGCCTTCTCCCTTCTGCTGGTTTCTGTATCCTAAGATTTGCCTATTCTGGACATTTCATGCTATTGGAGTAATAACACTTTGTGCCATTTTGAGTCTTATTTCTTAGCACAATGTTCTCAAAATTAAATCATACAGTAGTATGTTCCAATAGTTCATCCTCTTTATAGGTGACTAATACTCCTTTTTATGGATAGGCTACATTTTGTTCACTCTCTCAGCAGGTGGTTGAGTTGTTTCCATTTGGGACAATTGTGAGCAATATAGCTACAAACGTTCTTGTGCAAACATCAATTTTCAAACCTTTGGCTATATACTTTAAAATGTCAATGTTACCCATTTTAAAATCATATTATTTAATACCTTCATTGTTTGGATGCCAAAGTTCTTTCTGGAGATGTTACATATTCTAGATAATAAACCTTTATTAGGTCCACAGCTTACAAACATTTCACCCAATCTGTGTTTTGTCTTTACACTTTTTTTTATAATGTCTTTTGAAATACCAAGGATTTTAGTTTTGATAAGGTGTAATTATTTTTTCTCTAGTTTTTAATGCCTTTAGTGTCATATACAATTTATGACAATAAATTTCATATACATATATAAAATCATGTCCAATCAAATGTCACAATGATTGATGCCTATTATTTTCGAGTGATATATAATTTTAGCTTTTACATTTAAAACTTTGATCATTTTCTGTTTATTTCCATCTATGGTGTGAGATGCAAATCAAATTCATTCCTCTGCCTGAAGATGCCTGTGGTTCCAGCATTGTTTATTGGAAAGATTGTTCTTTTCCATACCAGTAAGTTTTATTAATAGCTGCTATGTGCTGAGCACTTTCTAAGTTCTAAAGGTACTATAGTGTATAGCACAGACAAAATCCCTCCCCATCTGGAGCCAAATCCCTGTAGGGTGAAGTTGCGGCATTGAACAATAGTCAGAATATCACCAACTAAAGAGCCTACCACTCTTCACACTGCACAAAGTAATTTGCAAGTGTCACTCAAATGAGTGGACCGAATGTGTACCCCTTTTATTTGCATAAGAGACAGCATGGTGCTTTTAAGAAAAACTATCCATTCCATGAAGTCAGCGTGTTAAATCTTTCTTTGCCAACTTACCAAGACAAACACATGTTGCTAACTGTGTTTGTTGTAACCAAAGCTGTACCCACACATCTGTGCTTCTCACAAATGCTCTCCTCCTCCTCTGCTTTATCAGCTTGGGTTAGCTGTTCTGTGTCCACGAAGGCTTTACAGTAGAGTGCTCCTTCAGAGAGGAATACAGTTCATACTTTCATGTCCAACAGTAAAAGTTTCCCTGCTTCTCTCTTGGGGCATTATACATGTCTCAGGAATTTGCATCAAATCCAGAATGAAAGTGTGTGTGTGTGATTTCATTGGCACTCACTACTACTCTGAAAGGTTTGAAAGGTGCATTCACACATTGGAACAGTTCAAGCTAATCATTCATTAATCCAAAATTTTTGTCAAGTACTTGCACTACAGGCCAGGCAACATAACAGACTGAGATGAATGGAATGTGATAACCTAGTCCTAAACACTCACCATATACTATACTGTGCCTTAGTAGGAAGACTGTTAGCATCAGACCAAAGGAACGATTTACTGCTCAGCCCTTCATTAGTTCCCACATATACCAAACGCTCTTTCGTCTCTGAGGTATTGTGGTCTCCAGCAATATCAGAAACTATAAACCTTCTCTTTGTGTTCAGGGAACCCAAATCCCATCACAAGCTGGTAATTTACATCTAGACAGGAACTAATGGTTCTGTTGGCCCTTGTTATATAGGGATGATGGGTCCAAGGACCCTATATGTCTCAGATTTATCTACTTATACAGAGTGGTATAGAATTTGCACAAAACCTTTGCATATTGTCCCATATAATTTGCTGTGTGTATATGTATGTGTGTTTATGTATGTGTGTTCATGTTCATGTACCCATGTTAAAAAGCTAGACATAACAGTAAGCGCATACAACCTCTCTGCTGGGGGTGCAAGAGACATGAGGATCCCCGAGGCTTGCCAGCCTGTCTTGCCAAATCAGCGAGCTCCAAGTTCAATGAGAAACCATATCTGGAAAGAAAACATGAAGACTGGTAGAGGAAGAGATCCATTGCCAACATCTGGTCTCCACGTGCACAGGCACATATGTGCATACACACACAAATATGGGCACATACACACACAAAACAAAAAAAATGGACTTACACATTTATAGTTTAAGATTTTCACATAAAATCCACATTCTCAATTTTTTTTAATGCAAAGGACTGGAAACCAGCCCCCATGTCCACATAGCCATGACTGTCTAGAATGGGAGTTCCCACTCTTGTCTTCCATAGTTCTTTTCATTCCTTTTTACATTGCCCGACCCTGAATCTCACAGAGACACTGGCAATGGCCGATACTGCAACATGTTTTAAACCATCTCCTTCACCTCCTTTACGATAGTCCTATATTCCCTATATTCTTGGGGCTTTTTTTTAAACAGTTTTATGAGTTCCCCTCATGGGCTGGATGCTAGAAGTTAAAATGAAAATGGGAGTGGCCTATTGACATCCCCAGTGGCATCTTCTACACTTACCACCATCTATTCGCTGGCTATAAAGGATGCCGCAGAACAGGGCATGGAGCCAGGACTGAAGAAGTCTGGGTTAGAGCGATGAGAACAGAGCGCCCCCCCCCCCCCCCCGCCGGCCTGTGTGCAGGACTATCAGATGAGGAAATGATTATGTGTTCTCTCTTGGGCCTCTGAGCCCTCAAAGCTGCTTGTTACAACATCCAGCCCATTTAACAAATATGCTCCCAGACCACACCAGATAGATCATCATCTGGATTCAATTAACTCTTTAGTTTTTCTCTATAGGACCCCAAATCTATTTCTAAAACACACTCAGATGCTGAAAACAAAAGTCATCTCCTCATGATAGCAACAGTAAAATTAAATGTCTTACTTTTAATGAGATATTTGTAGCACAGAGTGGAAAGGAGTAAGTCACCAACACTTTGGCCTATTATGTCTGATAATATGTGTTCATAATTGCTGGAATATACATAACCAGGCAATACGCATTGTGCCTTATTTCCAACAAGAGCCCTTTGAGGAAGATGCTATCCCAGTTTCTAAGAAAAAGTTTCGCAACTTGTCCAGGATCACACAGCGAGCTGATGCCATGTAGAGCCTGGCCTGGAATGCTGATCACTCTGACCTCATCAGACCCATCATCACGAGGCTGACAGACATTTTACAGTGTGATGGCCAAACAGCTGCTGCCACTGTATACCAAGTAGAGGCTTTTGTAGATGGAACCAAGTGTGCCATCCTATAAAAAGAATAAGAACTGCTTCTTGGGTCACTAGAGTGGGACAGTGTGGGGAGGAGGTATACTGTGTCAGTGTTGGGATACAGTTTTGCTCTCTGTGTTGCCTAGCATCTGTAGTGCCCTCTGCCCCTAACACTAGCCCTCACCTGCAATCTGTCCACTTTCAGACCCTACCTCTCCACAAAATGTCTAAACATAGTCCTCCAAATGTCTTGACATTAGATACCATAGGACCTGGATTCTGAAACACAAACACAAGACATAACAGTGCATTTGTACTGATGGCTACATAATTGTCCTGATTGGATTTTTGTCAGCTTGATACAAGCTAGAGTTATCTGGATGAGAAACCTCAATTGAGAGAATGCCTTCCTCAGATTGGCGTGAGAGCAAGTCTGTACTGCAATTTCTTGCTTGAAGATTGATGTGGGTGGGTCCAGTTCCCATGGTGGGGTTAGAAGCCATGGTAGTCCTGGGCAAGTGGTCCTGAGTTGGACAAGAAATCAGGCTGAACAAGCCATGAGTAGCGAGCCAATAAGCAGTGTCCCTCCACGGCCTCTGCTTCAGTTCCTGCCACCAGTTCCTGCCTTGAGTTCCTACCCTGACTTCCCTCAGTGACAGAGTGTGACCTGAGAGTTGTGAGCTGAAATAAAAGTTTTCTTCCCATGCTTCTGTTTATGGTGTCTTACCACAACAATATAAACCCTGGCAAATATAGTAGCAAATCACCTCAAAGCTTAATAACTTAAAACAATATTCATTTCTTCATTGTTTGGGTATCTCAGGAATGCAGGTGCAATTTATCCACGTCCTCTGGTTCTAGTGTCTTTCAAGTCCATAATCAAAGTGTTGAGTTCGAGGTTTGGTCAGCTCAACCTACACTCCGGAAGAATCTACTTCTCAGTAGAATTCCTCCTGCTTTGCTGGGCAGGGTGTGAGCTTACTAGGGAGCTGTTGTACAGAGAATTCCCTTGGCTTCTTGGCACCAGGGCCTCCACACAGAGCATCTCAGCTGTGTAAGGGAAAAGTCCATTTATTCTCATTAGATAAGGACACATAATTTCAGTGAAGTGAAGGTACCAAGTGAATTAACGGTAAAACTCCAGGACCTTATTTTTGCTTTATATAGCCACTCCTTAGTGTTAGAGCTTCCACGTCTCTGTCTAAATAGAAGTTTTATTGAGAAAAGCAGAAAAGTAATTCATCAGTTTTCATGCTTTATATGATTGACAGTAGGAAGTGGAGACTGTAAGCACTTTCAGTGTCTTCAAAAAAAAAATTACCCAGTCTACCTCTCACTAACTCTGTGCTAGATGGCTAGCCAAGGCCCTTCATCAGAGCTCAGCTACAGATATGAACACAGCTTCAGCCCAAGCTAATTGTAGCAGAGTCCTAGGAGTACTTTACAGAGACAAAGATATCTCTCACCAAGGACCAAGATTCAAAAGGCTTGCCAGGGTCCAGCCACTAACTAGGGACAAAAGAATTATTAGGGTTAGTTTTTCTGATCTCAGGGGAATCATGTGTCTCTACACATATTTGTATGTGTAAAACTTAGGGTGTATCTTCTGGAGTGCCCAAGAGAGTCACTGTGTTGCCTGTGGGATACACGGAGACTTATAAGTCAGTCACATGTGTTCTTAACAAGAAAACGGGCCAAAGGACCCCACTTATACCTCATAGCCCTGTGCTCCATCAATTTTTGTCTTCCAACAATTATATTTCAGGACATACTTGCCATGACACCATTACTAACCACATCTGCATGAATAACTGGTTCAGAGGTTCCCATCCATTCTTCCCTTTGGCTCTATTTTTCCTTCTAGAATAATATCACTTTTCTTGTCTCATTTCTAATGTGATAGCAACATGATGATGAGGTTTAATTGTTCCTGGGAGAAAAGCTTTTGAAAATGTATTTTACAATAACGTTTACAATAAGCAATTTCTCTCCAGAGGAAGTTTTCCAAAGGGGGGAGGGGAGGAAGTGACTCTTAAAAGTAATTTCAGCAGCAAAGTAGATTAAATATCCACCATATTAGTCACAGAGCATTAGATGGAATTGAGTTGACAGAGCAGAAGTCAAAGAGTGGCTGAAGTTTGTAGCCCACCAGAGGAACAATAAAATGCAACCACACTTAAAATCATTAACTTTAAACCCTTTGATATGAGATCCAAAACCTCAGACGCTCCTTCCAGGAACTTCCAAACACCAAGCCCAGTCAAAGAGCAAGTCTCTTCGAGAGATCTTCATTTCATGAATTACTTTCAGCGCATCAGAAAGCGACAGAGAGAAGGAGGGGTTTCCAGATCCTTAGAAAAGAGAAATATGTTTCTATGTTTGTTCAACACAAAAACTCCAGCTCCACTCTTGAAAACATTCCCAGGCAAATAGGTTTCAACTTAATATGGTGAGTGAAAGACTTACAGAGTTCATTTCCGAACCCATGCATGGTGGTACATATACTCCCAGTCCTTGAAGAAGGTTGTCGGCAGAAGGACAGCAGGCTGGATGCCAAGCTGGGATACACAGAGAGAAGCAAACCTCCTGGCTGTGAAGTTTCTCCTTCTTATTCTTTCAGCCCCCGCCCTCAGTGCCTCTGCCTGAACTCATGCCCGAGGGGCACTGGTTTCGGGGTTGATTGGTTTTGATTATAACGTCAAACTGAGCTCCCAGTAACTTCCAAAGACACTCTTGTGAGACATCTAAAAGCCTCGGTGCCCCTGCTCATGGAGGGAAGCAGCATGAGGCAAATCTCTGAACTTGAAGTTGGCCTGCAGAGACAACTGAAAATTGAGGCAAAGGCTGGGAAGTCATGAAATATGCAGAGAAAGGGCTTCCTATTGCCAAGCTGACTGTGAAATTAGAGGCATGAAGAACAACAATGGAAGAAAATCAATCCACCTTTTCTAATCACTAAACAACTTACCTATTCCTTCCGCCATGGCTGTTAAGTGCACTGGGTTCTGTCTCCAGCAGCTAATAAAATCAATGTTAACATCTATTAAAGCTATAAGCAGTACATCTGTAAATAATGAGATGTTCTCTTTGGTATTGGCTATTAGAATGAGTGGATACTGACTATAGGGCAGAGTTGTAAACATAGTTGTACTGATGGCTGAACTAAGTGTGTTTATTTCTAAGAAACTGGGTAATTTATAGGATTGCCTAGTGCTTATACTAATGTACATTTGGGATAATATTATAGGGGGGAAATACATTCAATGAAAAATTTAGACCACAAATTTGTAAACAGAGAATTGAAAGGACCACATGCATTATATAGCTGGGAAGTAAAATTTCAACATTTGCTTGCATCAAAAGACACGGAGTTTCCCAGCATACAATAGGTCCAGGGACAAGCATATCCCCATGAGACTTAAACTGTTTGTAGTTGGACTGAAGAGCCCGGTATACCTTGAGTGGTTGGGGGCATACACCACAGCTGCTCCTTAGTGAACAAAGCCATAACATTGTTCAACTGAGAGGCATTTACAGTGCAAAAAGGCAGCCATGTCACTAAAATTCCGTATCACATTCAGGCTCTGTGAGACAGGGTCTGAGCCCAGAACACATTGCTTCAGTGAGCTCAGACAAGTGCTCTCCCTTTCTCCAGGCTCATTCTATTAATCTGCTAAGTGGGGTCATAGCAATACTTCTAATCCCATGTGGCCATTGAAAAGATTCAGTGATCTAGCCCTTGTAGTCATTAGAACAATACTGTGACATAGTAAGCATTCAAGTGTTTGCTCTCACTATTTCTTTTCCAGTGGAATACATGTGGCATAAATTCCAAAAGGATGTAGTACAAAGTAAGGTCACAGGTACTGCTGATCCTTGTACTTCCAGGTGCATTTTTTCCTTGATGCATTTATAGTTAGAGATAGTTAATTTAACTTCAAGGCCCACTATGCTTATATAATATGTGCAGATACATTTTTAAATGATGGGATATTTTTCATGAATTTCTGCCATTTGCTTATTTCACTTAATGGTCCACTTGAAGGTACCTCCACATCAGCCCTTCAGGGATGCGCTGCTCATCCCAATGATCAATGCAACACAGGTCACTAAATATCACGGGTGGAGCAGTTCCTTGCAGACACCCATGCAGACCATTTTCAGTCTTTTTCTTGTCAAAAACAATGTCATGAAAATGTAAGCAGACATGTTCGCACACATGTGTTTCCTATAAGAATAATGCCAGCAAGTGACGAATTAAAGACAGGCTTGTACTAACCATGACAAAAACCATCCATTTGTCCCAAAGCACATCTTCAGACAAGAATCTACTGTGCCCAGCTGATTATATTACAAACAGAAGATACTATTCCTTGTCATAATTTTTATAGAAAACAAATTGTAGCTGTTCCTGGGAGTACAGCCAGCGAACACTGAGGCAGAAAGATCACAAGACTTGCTTTGGCTGTAAACAGAGTGAGTTCAAGACTACCCTGTGGAACTTAGAGAAGCTCTGTTTCAAAAATGAAAAAAATAAAAGAAAGAAAAGGAATTAAGGATGAAACTTAGTATAAAGCCTTTGCATCACATGTACAAGTCCCAATGCCCAGTATGGAAGAAGGCAGAGGAGAAGAAAAAGGCAGAAATCAGAAACAGGGGCAATGAGATGAGTGAATGACAGTTTCCATTCAATATCTCTTGATACAAGATGTATTATTAGTTTTAGAATATTTTTGCGGCTACTTTCACCAGGTTATCCTCTACAAAAGGACAGAGATCATGAGTTACACTTACTGAACCTAGATGTCAATCAGATCAAGTATTTACTCATTATCTGAAAATATTAAAGTAGAATTTGAGGCAGGAAAACAGCCAGCAATTATTTTTCTTATTTGACAATTGATAACAGATGGAATATGTGGTTTTGCCAATAAGTGATGGCCGTATGTGGTACCGGTAGCAAGGAAAGGTCTAGAACTTAGGGGTGCTCATCCAGGGTCATGCTCCTCTGTTCATATTTGGTTGCCTTCTGCCTAAATTTGGAATCTTGAAATGAATTCCCTGAGAACCATAGCAGTGGTG